>NC_091283.1:158401896-158753771 GCF_032444005.1 Ranitomeya imitator | reverse complement strand
GTGAATGTTCCAGTTGGACCTACGGCACAAGGATCTCAGAGTTCAAAGCTAAGGTGGCCTGTAACATAGCCAGAAGTCATTGTATCATAAAAGCTGCTACGGGGCCCACTGTAGCAGGGGCCCTGTCCTTGTACCCAGACAATTTTGAGTGGTGAGAACTTGTGCAAAGTATATGGTGGAGAGAAAAAAAAAAAGAATCCTTCTGGGAGACTTATTCTGCCTGTCCTCCATCTAAGGCCGGTTTCACACGTCAGTGGCTCCGGTACGTGAGGTGACAGTTTCCTCACGTACCGGAGCCACTGACACACGTAGACACAGTGAAATCAATGCATCTGTTCAGGTGTCATTGATTTTTTGCGGACCGTGTCTCCGTGTGCCAAACACTGAGACATGTCAGTGTTCGTGGGAGCGCACGGATTACACAGACCCATTAAAGTCAATGGGTCCGTGTAAAACACGTACCGCACACGGAAGTTGTCCGTGTGCAGTCCGTGTGCCGTGCAGGGGACAGCGCTACATTAAGCACTGTCCCCCCCCCCACTGGTGCTGAAGCCGCTATTCATATCTTCCCTGCAGCAGCGTTTGCTGTAGAGAAGATATGAATAATAGTGTTTAAAATATTGTTATTAAACTACTCACCCGGCTCCCTCGCTGGCTGGCGCTGCTTCCTGTCCTGGCCCCATCTTCTACTGTATGAGCGGTCACGTGGGGCCCGACCATTACAATCATGAATATGCGTCTCCACCTCCCATAGGGGTGGAGCCGCATATTCATTACTGTAAATGAGCGGCCCCACGTGACCGCTCATACAGTAGACGGTGCGGCCAGGACAGGAAGCAGCGCCAGCCAGCGAGGGATCCGGCTGAGTCTTTTAATAACCGTACCGGAATTATCTGGACGTGTGAGACTGCCCTAAGTAGATGTCCTGATGCCATATTGTGAGTTCCCCGGCAGTAGTTTGAGATCACACCTGCTAGCTGTTGAGGAATTACTACTTCAGCATTTCCTTCCTAGTGTAAAGAGTCATTTTCTCGTTATTCTCCTCTCTTGTCTGAGATAATACTCTTGGTTTACCGGTGCTGGGCAGATCTGGTTCTGTTGTCTCCCCGTGCGGACGGATCATGTGCCTGTATCTGGCCCAGGAGCAGTCACTTTGTGGGTGGCCGGCCCGACACCTCAGGTGTATGATATACTGCTCGTTGTTATCACATGGCGGCTGGGACAGCCTTCACCCGGTGGGTCTCTTGTACAGCTGCACTAGGTGCCATTCTACTAGAAAATTCTTGGTACACTGTGTGGTGGGGCCCCACAGCAGCATGCTACGCTTGCCGGGCCCCTAGTCCTTGGATATACAGACATGAGACTTCCCCTTGCAGCTCGTACCCTTGAGTACAGGCTCTTTCCGTCCTTGGTTGACACCGGGACTCCGTCATACAAGGCCAGAAGGCTTTGGTGGCTGAGATTCCATGTAACCCAATGCTTTCTGTCTCTGAGGCCACTGGGACCTTTCTGGTTCGATAACACTCGCATGTACTGAAATAGATGCTGCCTGAATCCTGGATTAATCCTTCCTTACCAGAGGACACTAAATCTGCAGCCTGTCATATCTCCTTTGCTGTGTTTCTGAGCGCAGCCTATTACTCCCTGTTATCAGCCGTTTCAGGCTGGAAAGGATTTTATTGATTTCATGTGTCCTCTGCAGTGCCCCCTTGTGGCAGATTCTCCTCTGTGCGGCTGGCTGGGACGTGCTTTGTATTCACAATTGCCGGATAATCTGAATTATTCAGGCTGCTGATTACACAGCAAGTGGAACATTTACCAACAAGTACACACGATTTCCATTCATATAACACAATGCTGTTGTTGTTACCAGTGAATGGAGGACTAGATGTCCCAGCAACCCCCCTGAATGCTGCGCAGCATATGACTCCACAGATGGCAAGCTGTAAATGACCTAAACCTGCTGTAATGGATTGAATGGCCCCGTGGCTGTCATTTTCCTTGATGTGGAAGATTCCATGCGATAGATTATGGATAATGACATTGTAGTGTTACCTGGCTCAGGAGACTGCAGAATTAAACATTCATGGAAAGTGTCTTTATTGCTGTGGTCGCTCTGATGCCCGGGGGTACTCGCCAGCTCTAATCGCTCTCATCCAGCACTACAGACAGAAGACCTCACACTCCTAATGGCATCTCGGCTCTGGTGATTATCTTGTCTAGAAAATGGAATAGACCTTTAACCCCTTTCTGCCATTGGACGTAATATTCCATCCATGTGGGGTGGGCCTTAATTCCCAAGGACGGAATATTACGTCCAGCGCGATCGGCCGCGCTCACGGGGGGAGCGCCGCCGATCGCGGCCGGGTGTCAGCTGCTTATCGCAGCTGACATCCGGCACTATGTGCCAGGAGCGGTCACGGACCGCCCCCGGCACATTAACTCCCGGCACACCGCGATCAAAGATGATCGCGATGTGCCGGCGGTGCAGGGAAGCATCGCGCAGGGAGGGGGCTCCCTGCGGGCTTCCCTGAGACCCCCGCAGCAACGCGATGGGATCGCGTTGCTCCGGGGGTCTCCTACCTCCCTCCCTGCAGTAAGTCCCGGATCCAAAATGGCCGCGGATCCGGGTCCTGCAGGGAGGGAGGTGGCTTACCAAGTGCCTGCTCAGAGCAGGCACTTGGTAACGCTGCACTGCTCTCAGACAGATCGGTGATCTGTCAGAGTGCTGTGCAAACTGGCAGATCACCGATCTGTATTGTCCCCCCCTGGGGCAAAGTAAAAAAGTTAAAAAAAAAATTTCCAAGTGTGTAAAAAAAAAAAAAAAAAAAAAAAAAAAAAAAAATCCTAAATAATGAAAAAAAAAAAAATATATTATTCCCATAAATACATTTCTTTATCTAAATAAAAAAAACAAAACAATAAAAGTACACATATTTAGTATCTCCGCGTCCGTAACGACCCGACCTATAAAACTGGCCCACTAGTTAACCCCTTCAGTAAACACCGTAAGAAAAAAACGAGGCAAAAAACAACGCTTTATTATCATACCGCCAAACATAAAGTGGAATAACACGCGATCAAAAAGACGGATATAAATAACCATGGTACCGCTGAAAGCGTCATCTTGTCCCGCAAAAAACGAGCCACCATACAGCGACAACAGCAAAAAAATAAAGTTATAGTCCTCAGAATAAAGCGATGCAAAAATAATTATTTTTTTCTATAAAATAGTTTTTATCGTATAAAAGCGCCAAAACATAAAAAAATGATATAAATGAGGTGTCGCTGTAATCGTACTGAACCGAAGATTAAAACTGCTTTATCAATTTTACCAAACGCGGAACGGTATAAACGCCTCCCCCAAAAGAAATTCATGAATAGCTGGTTTTTGGTCATTCTGCCTCACAAAAATCGGAATAAAAAGCGATCAAAAAATGTCACGTGCCCGAAAATGTTACCAATAAAAACGTCAACTCGTCCCGCAAAAAAACAAGACCTCACATGACTCTGTGGACTCAAATATGGAAAAATTATAGCTCTCAAAATGTGGTAACGCAAAAAATATTTTTTGCAATAAAAAGCGTCTTTCAGTGTGTGACGGCTGCCAATCATAAAAATCCGCTAAAAAACCCACTATAAAAGTAAATGAAAAAAATGTATTTATTTCCATTTTCCCATTAGGGTTAGGGCTAGGGCTAGGGCTAGGGTTAGGGCTAGGGCTAGGGCTAGGGTAATGGCTAGGGTTAGGGTTAAGGCTACAGTTAGGGTTGGGGCTAAAGTTAGGGTTAGGGTTTGGATTACATTTGCGATTGGGATTAGGATTAGGGGTGTGTCTGGGTTAGAGGTGTGGTTAGGGTTACCGTTGGGATTAGGGTTAGGGGTGTGTTTGGATTAGGGTTTGTTATAATTGGGGGGTTTCCACTATTTAGGCACATCAGGGGGATCTCCAAACGCGACATGGCGACCGATCTCAATTCCATCCAATTCTGCATTGAAAAAGTAAAACAGTGCTCCTTCCCTTCCGAGCTCTCCCGTGTGCCCAAACAGGAGTTTACCCCAACATATGGGGTATCAGCGTACTCAGGACAAATTGGACAACAACTTTTGGGGTCCAATTTCTCCTGTTACCCTTGGGAAAATACAAAACTGGGGGCTAAAAAATAATTTTTGTGGGAAAAAAAGAGATTTTTTATTTTCACGGCTCTGCGTTATAAACTGTAGTGAAACACTTGGGGGCTCAAAGTTCTCACAACACATCTAGATAAGTTCGTGGGGGGGTCTAGTTTCCAACATGGGGTCACTTGTGGGGGTTTCTACTGTTTAGGTATATTAGGGGCTCTGCAAACGCAATGTGACGCCTGCAGACCATTCCATTTAAGTCTGCATTCCAAATGGCGCTCCTTCCCTTCCGAGCCCTCCCATGCGCCCAAACGCTGGTTCACCCCACATATGGGGTATCAACGCACTCAGGACAAATTGGACAACAACTTTTGGGGTCCAATTTCTCCTTTTACCCTCGAGAAAATACAAAACTGGGGGCTAAAAAATAATTTTGAGGGGAAATTTTTTATTTTATTTTCACGGCTCTGCGTTATAAACTGTAGTGAAATACTTGGGGGCTCAAAGTTCTCACAACACATCTAAATAAGTTCCTTGGGGGGTCTAGTTTCCAATATGGGGTCACTTGTGGGGGGTTTCTACTGTTTAGGTACATTAGGGGCTCTGCAAACACAATGTGACGCCTGCAGACCATTCCATCTAAGTCTGTATTCCAAATGGCTCTCCTTCCCTTCCGAGCCCTCCCATGCGCCCAAACGCTGGTTCTCCCCCACATATAGGGTATCAGCGCACTCAGGACAAATTGCACAACAACTTTTGGGGTCCAATTTCTCCTGTTACCCTCAGGAAAATACAAAACTGGGGGCTAAAAAATTATTTTTGTGGGAAAAAAATTTTGTTTTATTTTTACGGCTCTGCATTATAAACTTCTGTGAAGCACTTGGTGGGTCAAAGTGCTCACCACACCTCTAGATAAGTTCCTTAGGGGGTCTACTTTCCAAAATGGTGTCACTTGTGGGGGGTTTCAATGTTTAGGCACATCAGTGGCTCTCCAAACGCAACATGGCGTCTCATCTCAATTCCTGTCAATTTTGCATTGAAAGGTCAAACGGCGCTCCTTCCCTTCCGAGCTCTCCCATGCGCCCAAACAATGGTTTACCCCCACATATGGGGTATCAGCTTACTCAGGACAAATTGTACAACAACTTTTGTGGTCCAATTTCTTCTCTTACCATTGGGAAAATAAAAAATTTGGGGCGAAAAGATAATGTTTGTGAAAAAAAATGATTTTTTATTTTTACGGTTCTGCATTATTAACTTCTGTGAAGCACTTGGTGGGTCAAAGTGCTCACCACACCTCTAGATAAGTTCCTTAGGGGGTCTACTTTCCAAAATGGTGTCACTTGTGGGGGGTTTCAATGTTTAGGCACATCAGTGGCTCTCCAAACGCAACATGGCGTCCCATCTCAATTCCAGTCAACTTTGCATTGAAAAGTCAAATGGCGCTCCTTCGCTTCCGAGCTCTGCCATGCGCACAAACTGTGGTTAACCCCCACATATGGGGTATCAGCGTACTCAGGACAAATTGTACAACAACTTTTGGGGTCCATTTTCTCCTGTTACCCTTGGCAAAATAAAACAAATTGGAGCTGAAGTAAATTTTTTGTGAAAAAAAGTTAAATGTTAATTTTTATTTAAACATTCCAAAAATTCCTGTGAAGCACCTGAAGGGTTAATAAACTTCTTGAATGTGGTTTTGAGAACCTTGAGGGGTGCAGTTTTTAGAATGCTGTCACACTTGGGTATTTTCTATCATATAGACCCCTCAAAATGACTTCAAATGAGATGTGGTCCCTAAAATAAAATGGTGTTGTAAAAATGAGAAATTGCTGGTCAACTTTTAACCCTTATAACTCCCTAACAAAAAAAAATTTTTGGTTCCAAAATTGTGCTGATGTAAAGTAGACATGTGGTAAATGTTACTTATTAAGTATTTTGTGTGACATATCTCTGTGATTTAATTGCATAAAAATTCAAAGTTGGAAAATTGCGAAATTTTCAAAATTTTCGCCAAATTTCCGTTTTTTTCACAAACGCAGGTAATATCAAAGAAATTTTACCACTATCATGAAGTACAATATGTCACGAGAAAACAATGTCAGAATCACCGGGATCCGTTGAAGCGTTCCAGAGTTATAACCTCATAAAGGGACAGTGGTCAGAATTGTAAAAATTGACCCGGTCCATAACGTGCAAACCACCCTTGGGGGTAAAGGGGTTAAGGCTGTGTGAACACGTTCCGGATTTTTCGCGCTTTTTTTCGCTATAAAAACTTGATAAAACCGCAAAAAAAAAAAAAAAACGCTCAAATTAAGCATCCTATTTTAAAAGAATGCAATCCGCATTTTGTATTCACATCCTGTGGTTTTTTTTTTTTTTTTCTGAGCGGAAACGCATTCCTGAAAAAAAACCCAGCATGTTCATTAATTTGCGGAATTGCAGGGATTCCGCACACATAGGAATGCATTGATCCGCTTACTTCCCGCATGGGGCTATGCCCACCATGCGGGAAGTAAGCGGATCATGTGCGGATGGTACCCAGAGTTGAGGAGAGGAGACTGTCCTCCACGGACTGAGCACCATATAATTGCTAAAAAAAAAAAAGAATAAAAAATCGTGATATACTCCCCTTCCGATGGCCCCTGGAGTCCTCCCGCCTCTCAGCGGTGCACACGGCACACTGGGATGCTGTGTGCGAAGGACCTGTGACGTCATCCCAGCTGCGTGCACCGCTAAGGAGATGGGGTGATGTTGGAAGGTGGGAACAACTATATATATATATTTTTTTTATTACTTTTAACATCATATCTTTTTACTATTGATGTTGCATAGGCAGCATCAATGGTAAAAAGTTGGTCACACTTGTCAATCACTATGTTTGACAAGTGTTACCAACCTGTCAATCAGTTTTCCAAGCGATGCTACAGATCGCTTGTAAAACGCTAGTGTTTAGCGGGAATGCGCATGCCAATTCCGCATGCGATATACCCACTGCAGGAGTTGCGTAATTGCCGCGGAAATTTCCGTGGCAATTCCGCAACGTGTGCACTTAGCCTAAAACTGATGCCCTCTAGGATGCAATATATGTTGTATGTACTAACCCTTACTTTGCCATACTCTAGTGACATCCAAAGCTGCATTCCCAGAATATCAGCAGTTCTGGTTGATGGTTAGTATTGTGCCCCATTCAGTGCACCAATCAGCCTGTAATATCTGGGCCTCTGTGTGGTACTACATTACTGCGCCCCCTAGTGGCAGGGCAGTGACTCTCCTCTATTTCAGAGTTGTCCAGCAATATCACTGAAGCCTAAGGCTACTTTCACACTTGCGTTTTCTGCTGTCCGTCGTGGTACAGCAAAATGACGTATCGACGGACGTCATGAAAATAGGGGAAAAAACGTGTGTGACGCATCCAGTGTAATGACGGATACGTCATCCACAAATTGCTGAGAAAAGAGAGAGAGAGCCGACGACGGGCAGCGCAGGGTTGATCGCTGACCGATTTTCTGACGTGCACAAAAAAATGTTCCTATGAACGTTTTCTCTGCACGACGGACCGCTATTTTACGACGGATCCAGTGCACAACGGATGGCCATCCGTCACAATCCTTCACTAATACAAGTCTATGGGAAAATGTAGGATCCTGCATTCACAAAAAACGACGGATTGTGACGGATTCAAAAAAAGTGTGAAAGTAGCCTAAGGCTACTAGCGTTTTTTGACGTACGTCGCAATGCGTCGTTTTGGGAAAAAAAAACGCATCCTGCAAAGTTGCCCACAGGATGCGTTTTTTTTTTTTCCATAGACTTGCATTAGCGACGCATTGTGACGTGTGGCCACACGTCCATCGTGCGACAGATGCGTCGTGTTTTGGCGCACCGTCGGCACAAAAAAACGTTGCATGTAACTTTTTTTGTGTCGTGTCCGCCATTTCCGACCGCGCATGCCGGTACTCCGCCCCCTCCTCCCCGGACATTACAATGGGGCAGCGGATGCGTTGTAAAGCTGCATCCGCTGCCCCGTTGTTCATTTTTTTTCAAGAAAGAAGAAGAAAATGTTCCAGCTTCTAGGTAAAATATACAATTTTTAATCCAACATATTAAAATAAGGAGACAACTCCTGGGACGGCATCATACACATAGTGGAGAGTCCTATATTTTACCTAGAAGATGGAACATTTTCTTCTCTACGTCACATCAGGACGGAGTTCCGGGCTTCTTACATCTCTTCGGTGAGCTGGCTTCTTTGCTTTCTATGTTAATTTTTTTCGCAGTTTGCGTCGGGCCGACGCATGGCGACAGCCCCGTACCGACGCTAGTGTGTAAGTAGCCTTAGTGAGATGCAGAGGTTGGCATTGTTGGCCCCCTAAGAGCCTGTGACATCTGCAGCAGTAAACGGGCAATGTAAATGTTGTGTTCTAGTCAGCCCTTACCATAAAGGCATCTTGCTTCCCGGCATCTCCCCATGGGCCTTATTTTAGAGCTTGGCTTCTTTTTCTGCTGGTGACGTGTTGGGTGATTCTGTACGTTTTGCAGAGACGCCACCTTCCTCCATTATTAGGCAGTGGAGCTGTGCCCAGATTCCTCCATCAGTGGTGTTTCACGGTGCCCCATGGGCATCACCATCCGCCGTATGTGCAGTGACTAATCCTCGGGGCCTACTCTCATGTATGCGGCATCGTAGCTAGCGACTTTTCCAGGGATGTGATGAAGAAGGCACTCTTGGGTGTGAAGATCTGGGGCGGCCTGCAGAGACAGAATACCAGGGTCTGATTTGGCAGTAAATATGGCAGACTGGAACATATGTTTTGTATAATGTTCGGCATTGCTGACCATGTCGCTGTATTTCGGCATTCTTTGTGTGGCAGACTGCTAAGATAGACGTGCTGCTGTGGCCGGGTCTTGGCTGGCCGGACAGGCAATACACTGGTGGCTGCTACTGCTTCTACATACTGGTTCCCAACAGGGGATGGAGAATGGCCTCCTGCTACACCGCTGCTATTGGTGCCCCGAGGCCTGGGCTGCCCTGCAATCCCGACTACGGTAAAGTGGGTGATTGTCTTGGTGGCCGTACAATGGGTACTTAGATGGTCGACTGTCCAGGACAATCACATGATGACGAATGCCGGGATCTGATTGGGTGCTTCTGCCAATTCGGGTGACATGAGCATGCTACTGATAACGTGGGTGTGTATGGTAACAGTGGGGTCCAATCCAGGGGAATCCAGTGGTTAAATAGCAATTCTACTTTGAGTATCAGTGCCACCCTGTGGGTTGTACACATTCGTTCTTCCTTTTCTACACCGGCCACTGATCCCTGACTCTCGTCCTTTTTTGCATCCCTGTAAAGCAAACTATTATATGTTCCCTTAGGGATTGTTACTCATGCAGTTGCCTGCATGTAGCAGTGCTGGTTCTGGTGCAGCACGTGATCACTTGTACCCAGACACAGCTTTGGGACCTCTCAGGCTATTGATATATTAATTGTTGCCCATGGAGATGTTTCCCTCGCTGCGTGCTGTGATTGGCTGCTGCCGCTGTGTTGCAGTGTGCGTGGGAAGAGAGGAGAGTTCCCTGCTTCTCCCACAGAGTCTGAGCTCAGTGAGCGCTCGCCCGGCTGTGCCACTGCCTTATCCCTGCTGTGCCGCTGCCTTATCCCTGCTGTGCCGCTGCCTTATCCCTCAGCTGTTCCTACAGGCAACATGAAAGCCATGTACCTGCTGCTTACAGAGTGGCTGTGCGCTCTGTGGTCGCTGGGCACCGGCTACCACCTGCACCACAGAGAGCCGGGGCACCGACACCATGGAGGTGAGTGCACGCCGCACAACTGCTACAGCCATCATCACACCAGGGGCTATGGAGGCTTTGGTTTTGTGGTTGTTGTTTTTTTAATTTTTTTAAGATAGAAAAAAGTAAATATAGTGACATTTTCTATTCTAATATTTTTGTTTTCTTAGCTTTAGAATATTTTTTTACAAGTGCAATTTGAAAGCATTTTAGCTTTTTTTATTAATATTCATCAGACATTCTTTGCATTTTCTGATGGCATCTAATTTTTCAGCTTTTTTTCCCTCAATTTGTCTGCCAAATGTCCTAAGTTTGGATTTTTCCATTTGTGCGTGGGCTTGTTTTTATCAGGATGAGTTGCACTTATTATTATTTTATTATTATCTATCATTTTTAGAGCACCATCGATTCCATGGTGCGGTACGTGAGAGGATTACATACAAATACAGGTGTGTCTCACAAAATTAGAATATCAAAGAGTTAACTTATTTCAGTTCTTCAATATAAGAAGTGAATCTCTTATATAGACTCATTACAAACAGAGTGATCTATTTCATGTGTTTATTTCTGTTAATGTTGATGATTATAGTTTACAAACAATGAAAACCCCAAAATCATTCTCTCAGTAAATTAGAAGAATTAACAAAAAACACCTGCAAAGGCTTCCTAAGCGTTTAAAAAGGTCCCTTAGTCTATTTCAGTAGCTCCACAATCATGGGGAAGACTGCTGACTTGACAGATGTCCAGAAGGCAGTCACTGACACCCTCCACAAGGAGGGTAAGCTACAAAAGGTCATTGCTAAAGAAGCTGGCTGTTCAGTGCTGTATCCAAGCATATTAATGGAAAGGTGAGTGCAAGAAAAAAGTGTGGTAGAGAAAGGTGCACAAGCAACCGGGATAACCGCAGCCTTGAAAGGATTGTTACAAAAAGGCCATTCGAAAATTTGGGGGAGATTCACAAGGAATGGACTGCTGCTGGAGTCATTGCTTCAAGAGCCACCACACACAGACGTATCCAGGACATGGGCTACAAGTGTAGCATTCGTTGTGTCAAGCCACTCATGACCAATAGACAACGCCAGAAGCGTCTTACCTGGGCCAAGGAGAAAAAGAACTGGACTGTTGCTCAGTGGTCCAGGGTGGTGTTTTCAGATGAAAGTAAATTCTGCATTTCATTTGGAAATCAAGGTCCCAGAATCTGGAGGAAGAGTGGAGAGGCCACAATCCAAGCTGCTGGAGGTCTAGTGTGAAGTTTCCACAATCAATGATGGTTTCAGGAGCCATGTCACCTGCTGGTGTAGGTCCACTGTGTTTTATCAAGGCCAAAGTCAGCGCAGCCGTCTACCAGGAAATTTTAGAGCACTTCCTGCTTCCCTCTGCCGAGAAGATTTTTGGAGATGGAAATTTCATTCTCCAGCAGGACTTGGCACCTGTCCACACTGCCAAAAGTACCAATACCTGGTTTACAAACAACAGTATCACTGGGCTTGATTGACCTGAAAACTCGCCTGACCTTATCCCCATAGAGAATCTATGGGGTATTGTCAAGAGGAAGATGAGACCCCAGACCCAACAATGCAGATGAGCTGAAGGCTGCTATCAAAGCAACCTGGGCTTCCATAACCCCTCAGCAGTGCCACAGGATGATCGCCTCCATACCACGCCACATTGATGCAGTAATTGATACAAAAGGAGCCCCGACCAAGTATTGAGTGCATTTACTGAACATACATTTCAGTAGGCCAACATTTCAGATGTTAAAATCATTTTTCATGATGGTGTTATAAAGTATTCTAATTTCCTGAGATAATGACTTTTGGGTTTTCATTGACTGTAAGCCATAATCATCAACATTAACGGAAATAAACACGTGAAATAGATCACTCTGTCTGTAATGACTCTATATATAATATGACTTTCACTTTTTGTATTGAAGAACTGAAATAAACTTTTTGATGATATTCTAATTTTGTGAGAAGCACCTGTATAAATGACAAACTATTGATGACAGACTGGGAGGACCCTATTATAGAGGGCACCATATAATACAATGAAAATGGCTCATTTTACCTATACTGCTGGCTCTGATCGCTACTGCTCACAGCAAGTGCTGGCCGAATACTGTTATTTCGCCCACATTTTATAGTGCAGGGTCCTCTCCGGATGCTGCTCTATACACCTGACGTGTTGGGAAGGGGTTAGGATATGGGCCGGGCCCTCCAGCCCCATGTGTAATTTGTTGTATCTGAGTTAAGGGTCGCGTGTGAGCCACCATAGGTCCCTATGTATCATTCTTGTAGGATAGACATATGCATAGCAGATCAGTAAAACCCCCTCACCTCCCTCCAGCGAACCTCTCAAATGCTTATATTTTCTGCAGTTTAATTATTAAGCTGATGAGAAGTTAACCCTTTCCCCGCTGAAGAGAACTGATACAAGAGAGCACTAGCATTCTTTCAAATAGTCTGTGTTTTCTCATTGTTACTTGGCCACATTGAAGGTTGACTCTGTGTAATTTTGCTGTTGACCAGCAGGGTGTGCTGCAGCGCTGCAGCTGAAGTGGAGGGTAGCTGGGGGGGGGGGTAATTCTGTAAGGGGGCTGCCTCACTGTGCAGTCCTGACCCTACTAACTAACTTACAGAGTTAAAAGTTAGGTGACTTTATAATATACTCTCTATTTTCAGCTGAGCGGCTGGCTCTCTAGGCCGACCAGACCTATGTTTTCAGACTGATGGTACTGATGTGTTTATTCTCGTAGAAGAGAGCGTAACTAAACCGCTCAATTATGAGAGGCGCAAGTCCAGCTCTCAGCTTCTGAACATAAAGAAATATTTGTATTCACTTACAGTAATCAGAAATCTTAAAAGTGGTAAAAGAATGAGAAGCAGAAGGATTGCACATTTTTCATGGTGCAATGGTTCATTTTACTTACATAAAACATGACCGTCCCTTTAACCCCCACAATCTCATTAATAGTTGTAAGACTGTCCCAAAAGTGTCAGACATTTAATTTAGTATCCTGTAAATGGAATTGTGCTTCCTGTAGTTACTATTAACCCCTAATCATGCTGCAGAGTTTCATCAAACACTAGTAAAGTTGTTTTTTGGGGGTATTTTGCCCCCTCACTTACACTTTTTTTTATTAGTATTATTTTTCATGCAAGCAGCCATGTGAGCTCTTGTCTTGAAAAAGTTTTGCAGGAAAATTTACTTTGCATTCAATTGATTTTAAGAGTAAAACGGATCAAATCTTTTTCCCCTTCCTCCCAAAACAAATTCAAATTTTTTTTTTCACTTTTTTTATTTTGTCTTTAACTTATGATCATCTATTTGCCACTTTATTTGACAGGTAGTTTTGTAGATACTAAATCATATCTATATTATTTTCAGAATAGCTAGGGTAGTACTCGTCTCCCCAATCCAGAAATGTACCATTAAAAGGTTTGTCCAACTTTGGGGGAGACTATTTATTTTTTATTTTTAAGGAAATATGTCACCTTTCAATCTGTGCGCATGTATCTCTTGCAAAGACAAGACCAGCCATACTGTTATATAGACAGTCTGTTCAGTTCTTCTGTTATCTAGAATATGAATCTATATACAAATCAGCCTGAAGTGCTTTCAGCGTGTTGAAGCACTTCCCAAGCCTTTGCCTGTCCGGCTCTATTCTATGTCTAGCGCTGACTTCTGCTTGAAGTCACAGATCAGCTGAGCTGTCAGTCAGTAGCTCAAGAATAGAGCCGGACTGACAGAGGCTTAAAAATGGTCCAGAGCACTTCGGCCTTATTTACTTATAGATTCAACGCAGATTTCGAGGCAGTGAGGGAAAAGAACAGACTGTCTAGTTGAAGGGATGGGATATAAATCGTATGGGGGGGGGGATCTTGTTACCTTTAATTTTAAATGCATGTGTCTGAGGCTAGAAATCATGTTTGTAGTTTTCTTTCTATATACCGTACTATGAATTGCACTCGGTCTGTCTAGTCATGGCTAGAGAATGAGTTAACTGAGGGTCTGTTAGTGAGCTCAGTCTGTACCCCTTTTATTTGTATTTTTCTTAATCCCTCTTGGCTGATTTGTGACCACTTCATCTGAATGAGAAGGGGATAAAAGAGCCAAACGGTACAACAATTTTAACGAACCCAATTATGTTTTTTTTTTTTTTTTTTTTAAACTTTTGCCCCGAACACATTTTAAGTTAAAAAATCAAAAATAAATGTCCACAAGGTGGAAAAAAGTAAAATAAAGCAGTTCACAGGACGCTTTGATAGCTGAGCAATGTACTTGACTGTCCCTGGGGGAACAGCTGACTGTCCGCTGTATACGTGAGCCAACAGATGATTTTGAGGGAGGAGGATCTATTTTATTTTACTTATAGCGCCATTAATTCTGTAGCACTTTACAGACGACATCATCGCTGTCCCCACTGGGACTCACAATCTCCATCTCTTATCAGTTTGTGTTTGGAGTGTGGGGGGAAACCGGGGAACCCGCGCAAACACAGGGAGAACATACTTGTAGCATACCTTGGTGGTATTTGAACCTAGCGCTGTAAGGCCACCGTGCCAGCCCCTGAGCCGCCGTGCTGCTCATATTGAAAGTCAGTGCCCAATCCTTTTGTTTTACTGGTAATAAGCCCCTGCCTCAGGTATCTGACAAGTTTACTGACTCTGTAGTGATGGCCGAAAGTGGTCAGATAAGGTGTTATATGAGCATGCTCGCTCGTGTGCTAACAGTACCTTCGGCATGCTCGAATATTATGTTTGAGTCCCCGCAGCTGCATGTACGCGGATTGTAGTCCCTGCATGTGTCGTGGCTGTCGAACCGCCTTGAGACATGCAGCCGCAGTGACTCAAACATTTCGAGCACGCCTGAAGTCACTTGGTTAGCTCGCAAAGCGTGATCCGATAGCTCCTTATCCGAGCACTTTCGCTCATCACTATTGACCAGCCCACTGACTATCCTCTATGGTAGCCATGTATTCCATAGTTGCCTTCTACCTGAGAGGTTTGGCCAGCCTGTCTCTGTTTGGCCAGCAAATACTGATTGTCTTCTAATATGTCTGCAGAGAGGTGAGAACTGCTTATCCTTTGATCACAAGTTAATGAGAAGACAAACATCTCACCTGAGGCCATGTCCATTGTGTCATCTGATAGAAATCTTATCCGAACCAAACCTTTACATAAAGACTCTATCCTTATCCAAATGTAACAAAATTATATTGAGGCAAGCATGTTCAAATAATTATGAAATTTTGTCGCAATATGGATGTAAAGTAACAGACATAGCGGACTAATGACGAGACAAACTGCCAACAATGTAAATACAAAAAAAAAACGAACAAGCAGCCATATAGTTCCATAAAAAATCTAAATTTTATTAAATCACAATAAAACCTACGGTATATGAGCAGGTACAGGAGATACAAAACAGGGGAATAAATATGTGCTACAATGGCCCATGGCTGATGATTACTGGATATGTGAACATAGCCTTACATCTGATTCTGGCAAGTGTCAATGCCCTCCTGTGCCCGTAGGGCCCATTTCACAGTGCCCTCCATACAGTGCATGTGCCAGTCACACCAAATTCTAGGTTCTATCACAGCAGCTCAATCTGTTATGTGCCAGCGCCATGGAAATGGGCCAGCGGGTCCCTTCCTACACCCAATTGTACTTCCCCAATGTGATTAATGGTGCCCATGACCTTGTTACTGCAGCCAGGAGCCCAGGAAGGCCCTCGTGTCTATGCCTGTAATTGTACAATACACTGCAATACTATAGTAATGCAGTGTATTGTACAAGCGATTAAAGACTCCTAGAGGCACATATATATATATATATATTAACAATTCTCATCATCCCCTTGTTTTCCCTCACGTGTACTTATTCTATATTCTATACTAATAAAACCTCTTCCTATTCATCACCAAAATTAAAAAAAATAGAAATAAATCTTAATTGTAAAATTACTGTTTAACCTTCGTCCGGGTGAGTAGGTACAATTGTAACTATTCCGTTTTAAAATTGCAATAACTTTTTTTTTTCGAAAAGCCGCAGAGGGCTGAAATTTCGTGACATCTCTGCAGTTTTGGTCCAGAATATATTGGCCAAATTTCAATAAAATATATATGAAGGTACAATTGTACCTCTGCAGCCTGTTAACGTTGTAAAATTATGCAGCCTGACGAAGGTTAACGTCATTCCTGTCTCAAAAATGGAACATGGTATGTCAGGTAGGCTTGGAGTGTTCCTTTAAATATGGATACAGAAAAATATTTCTTAGTACTGTCACCTTTTATTTTTCTATGTATTGGCTATCGGCCATTGACAACTCTCAAATTTTAATATTTTGCATTAAATGCGGTCATTCTTCCACTTGGCCACTAGAGGCAGCATTCACTAGGATCTGCAGCCCATTGCTCCATTGCCTTCTTGGCTCTTTCTATTGTGTTTAGGTGAATAGATCAGTGTCACCTCCCCCGAGTTGCACTCTATTGGTATAACATGTTTGCTAAACACAGCTATGAGCAAGAAATGTTACACCCCCTGTATTCATCCCAGAGGGGGGCACAGGCAGCTCTTTTCTCAAACCATTTGCCTTGTTCTTGAGGGACATTTCCCAAAACTCGTTACCATCTGTACAGGTCTTGTTCACCTATTGAGCTGCAGGAAGGAGGGTTATTTGCTCAGTTTTGTAGAGGCAGGTGTGATGTGTTAATGAAAACGGACCCCCACAGACTGCAGCTCTTCAGCCAGACATCATTATTTTCCCAAATATACAAAACTAATTGGCTCATGGCACCAATATTGTATTCTAGAGTCTTCTGAAATTACATTACCTTTTCAGTGCAATCAAGTCTAGGTGATACTGAAACAAGTGATGGGGAGTGCGCGCACAAGGCTTTACTTGCCCCAAGGGGTCTTTACTCCATGGAGCCATGCCAGGAAGGCTTTTCAAGTGGGGAAACATGGCTATACTTGGAAAGGGGACTTAAAACTAGAGGAGAAAAGAAATTTTTGGGGAAGCAAGTCATTATTTGCGGGTGGCTGGAGCCGTAGTATGGTGATACTAGTATTGACGGTATTGAGCAGAGCTGTACTTGGGTGAACAAGTCTTTAAGAGGCAGCGGGATGATATTTGAGGGAGCAGACCTGTTCTCATTGTAGCAAGAATTTTTTGGGGGACAGGGAGTTGGGCTCCTTACCTTAAGGTACCGTCACACTCAGCGACGCTGCAGCGATATAGACAACGAGCCGATCGCTGCAGCGTCGCTGTTTAGGTTGCTGTAGAGACGTCAAACACAGCAACTCCAGAACGATGCAGGAGCGATCCAGTGACGTAACGGCGACTCACTTATCGTTCTTGCTGGTTGTTAGCTCCATGTAAAACATTGCTAGCATCGTTGCTTTTGCTGTCAAACATGACAATACACTCCGACCTGACGACCAAATAAAGTTGTGGACTTCTAGCTCCGACCAGCGATGGCACAGCTGGATCCAGATCGCTGCTGCGTGTCAAACACAACGAGATCGCTATCCAGGACGCTGCAACGTCACGGATCGTTGTCGTTCTCGTTGTAAAGTTGCTGAGTGTGACGGTACCTTTATTAGGGTAGTGTATCCCAAACTCATGTCCTCATGGCCCCCCACAGGTCATGGTTTCTGGATTTCCATAGCATTGCACATGTGGTGACAAGCAATCAGGAATTCTCTCACCTGTGCTATACTGTAGAAAGCCTGAAAACATGACCTTGGCGGGCCATGATGACTAAAGTTTGGGAAACACTGCCTTAGGGATGGAGTTGTAGATATGAAAGCAGAGCAATTCTTAAGAATGTAGAGCTATATTTCAAGTAGGTGTGTGCTTGGAGTGGCAGGGCAATATTTGTGTTCTTTGGGAAAAACTTGGTAAGCAAGGCCTCTGCCTTTTTTGGCCTGGGGCCGGGCTTCTGCCCTTTTTGGCCAGGAGACCTGGGGCCGGGCTTCTGCCCTTTTTGGCCAGGAGGCCTGGGGCTGGGCCTCTGCCCTTTTTGGCCAGTTGGCCTGGGGCTGGGCCTCTGCCCTTTTTGGCCAGTTGGCCTGGGGCTGGGCCTCTGCCCTTTTTGGCCAGTTGGCCTGGGGCTGGGCCTCTGCCCTTTTTGGCCAGTTGGCCTGGGGCTGGGCCTCTGCCCTTTTTGGCCAGTTGGCCTGGGGCTGGGCCTCTGCCCTTTTTGGCCAGTTGGCCTGGGGCTGGGCCTCTGCCCTTTTTGGCCAGTTGGCCTGGGGCTGGGCCTCTGCCCTTTTTGGCCAGTTGGCCTGGGGCCGGGCCTCTGCCCTTTTTGGCCAGTTGGCCTGGGGCCGGGCCTCTGCCCTTTTTGGCCAGTTGGCCTGGGGCCCGGCCTCTGCCCTTTTTGGCCTGGGGCCGGGCCTCTGCCCTTTTTGGCCTGGGGCCGGGCCTCTGCCCTTTTTTGGCCGGGAGGCCTGGGTCCGGCAGGGCTGTGGATTCAGTAAGCCAAATCACCAACTCTGACTCCACAGCCCTGATTCGCTACTGCACATGTAAATAAAGTGCAGCACAGACTCATCTAAATTAAAAGCCGAGATCCTTATATCAGGAACAGGAAAGACATTTACCAACAATTTTGACCACGTGTATATCTGGGGAGGTGAGAGTCTGTCCAGAATATCTGGCGGGGCACTGTGCCTGGTCGCCATAGAGGCTGCACCAGTGCGCAGAGGTATTTACCAGCAGCACCTTGCGCTGTATAATGTTTTATGGCTGCTTCCTAACCACAGATGCTCCTTTCTCTGCTCCTCTCAAATTTATTACCTTGCACATCCTCTGCTCTGGTGACAACAGCTTCTCCCATCCACCTGCAGCCTACACGTGGCTATGATGCTCAGGGAGCAGGGAAGTGACAACTATCCTATGTACATATAGCGAATGTTGTGGTTGTCATACTCCCTCTTTCCCTAGCCTGCTGCAGTTGAGTTACTTGATGGAGCCCCCCTATTAGGCTGGTATTCAGCAACACTATCTTTGGCCAGCTGATTCATAAAATGGAGATCTTGCTCCAGAAGACGAGGGAACATAATAGGAGTAGTAGCTTTGGTACAGGTTCGGGAGCAGTGCTATGCATGTGTACTCGTATATCAAAAAAGAAATAGTTTGACGGCACTGCTAATGGGCGATATTACCACATCCACGGTTGATACCCTCTAAGTTAGACCGCAGCTGTGAACTCTGGGTGCTCATCCAGAAAAACAGTACATAATATGTGCAGCAAAAAGAAGAAAAAATATGGATAGCACTCACCGGTCCTTAAAACGTCATGTTTTTTTCAAAAACCTAAAACATTGTGGCTAGGAGAACAGGTTGTTGCGACAGCCGTTTCGTGCTACACGGCGCCGTGTAGTGTGAATCGGCCGTCGTTGGCACTGGCTCGCACATCCTATGAAACTGTTCTCCTAGCCATGATATTTTCGGTTTTTGAATAAAGCATGAAGTTTTAAGGACCGGTGAGTGCTATCCATATTTTTTTTCTTCTTTTTGCTGCACATACTATGCATTTGTATACAGGCCCCTATAGGTCTTATTCAGCATGCACAAAGAACCCCCTTTTCCTTGCTGACTTGTTAGACTGGGTTTTTAGGAACACATTTCTCATCTATTGATCATCCCTGCTTCTGTCTCCTCTACCATCCTTTAATAATTGGGGGTTTGGGTTGGGCTATGGAGGGGTAGAGCCATCCTTATCTTTTATCCACACATCTTCTGCTTGTGGGACAAGTCACATGAGAGGTGCTCACCTCGAGGCTTTTGATGAGTATTTGAAGGCTTGAGGTGGCTTCTTCATTTACAGCTTTAATCAGACAATTCATCTTCGGCAGGGAGGACATGAGCAGCATACAGACCCCAATGAAGGGTTAAGTCACTGACTCCTAATCCATAGTAATTGCCTATAAGATCCTGTGGTTCAAGTGTGTACCTAATGATGCGTGACGGACATTGATGGTATTCATTTCCCTCTACCCTCACAAATCCAGCAAATTCAGCTAAGCCTCCAGTTGTAATGACACCGTAAAGGAAGCCATTAGCCATAGTAGCTGATGCTACCAGGGGGGACAAGCACTTTACTCCTCACACCTCAGCATACACCAGAGGCCCACTGCTCAGTTGCAGCCAGTATCTCTTCCATCTCCCGCTGCCATCTCCGTTGTATCTCTTCCATCTCCCGTCCCCTTTCCGGTATCTCTTCCATCTCCCGCTGCTGTCCCCTTGCCGGTATCTCTTCCATCTTGCGCTGCTGTCCCCTCGCCGGTATCTCTTCCATCTCCCGTTGCTGTACCCTCGCTGGTATCTCTTCCATCTCTCTCTCTGCCATCCCCTCGCTGGTATCTCTTCCATCTCACGCTGCTGTCCCCTCACCGGTATCTCTTCCATCTCCCGTTGCTGTCCCCTCGCCGGTATCTCTTCCATCTCGCGTTGCTGTCCCCTTGCCGGTATCTCTTCCATTTCCTGTTGCTGTCCCCTCGCTGGTATCTCTTCCATCTCCCGTTGCTGTCCCCTCGCCGGTATCTCTTCCATCTTCCATGGGTTAGTAACTGGCTTAGTGATAGAAAGCAGAGGGTGGTTATAAATGGTATAGTCTCTAACTGGGTCGCTGTGACCAGTGGGGTACCGCAGGGGTCGGTATTGGGACCTGTTTTCTTCAACATATTCATTAATGATCTGGTAGAAGGTTTACACAGTAAAATATCGTTATTTGCAGATGATACAAAACTATGTAAAGCAGTTAATACAAGAGAAGATAGTATTCTGCTACAGATGGATCTGGATAAGTTGGAAACTTGGGCTGAAAGGTGGCAGATGAGGTTTAACAATGATAAATGTAAGGTTATACACATGGGAAGAAGGAATCAATATCACCATTACACACTGAACGGGAAACCACTGGGTAAATCTGACAGGGAGAAGGACTTGGGGATCCTAGTTAATGATAAACTTACCTGGAGCAGCCAGTGCCAGGCAGCAGCTGCCAAGGCAAACAGGATCATGGGGTGCATTAAAAGAGGTCTGGATACACATGATGAGAGCATTATACTGCCTCTGTACAAATCCCTAGTTAGACCGCACATGGAGTACTGTGTCCAGTTTTGGGCACCGGTGCTCAGGAAGGATATAATGGAACTAGAGAGAGTACAAAGGAGGGCAACAAAATTAATAAAGGGGATGGGAGAACTACAATACCCAGATAGATTAGCGAAATTAGGATTATTTAGTCTAGAAAAAAGACGACTGAGGGGCGATCTAATAACCATGTATAAGTATATAAGGGGACAATACAAAGATCTCGCTGAGGATCTGTTTATACCAAGGAAGGTGACGGGCACAAGGGGGCATTCTTTGCGTCTGGAGGAGAGAAGGTTTTTCCACCAACATAGAAAAGGATTCTTTACTGTTAGGGCGGTGAGAATCTGGAATTGCTTGCCTGAGGAGGTGGTGATGGCGAACTCAGTCGAGGGGTTCAAGAGAGGCCTGGATGTCTTCCTTGAGCAGAACAATATTGTATCATACAATTAGGTTCTGTAGAAGGACGTAGATCTGGGGATTTATTATGATGGAATATAGGCTGAACTGGATGGACAAATGTCTTTTTTCGGCCTTACTAACTATGTTACTATGTTACTATCTCCCGTTGCTGTCCCTTCGCCGGTATCTCTTCCATTTCCTGTTTCTGTCCCCTCGCCAGTATCTCTTCCATCTCCCGTTGCTGTTCCCTCGCCGGTATCTCTTCCATCTCCCGTTGCTGTCCCCTCGCCGGTATGTCTTCCATCTCCCGTTGCTGTCCCCTCGCCGGTATCTCTTCCGTCTTCCGTTGCTGTCCCTTCGCCGGTATCTCTTCCATTTCCCGTTGCTTTCCCCTCGCCGGTATCTCTTCCATCTCCCGTTGCTGTTCCCTTGCCGGTATCTCTTCCATCTCCCGTTGCTGTCCCCTCGCCGGTATGTCTTCCATCTCCCGTTGCTGTCCCCTCGCCGGTATCTCTTCCGTCTTCCGTTGCTGTCCCTTCGCCGGTATCTCTTCCATTTCCCGTTGCTTTCCCCTCGCCGGTATCTCTTCCATCTCCCGCTGCCGTCCCCTTGCCGGTATCTCTTCCATCTCCCGCTGCCGTCCCCTTGCCGGTATCTCTTCCATCTCCCGCTGCCGTCCCCTTGCCGGTATCTCTTCCATCTCCCGTTGCTGTCCCTTCGCCGGTATCTCTTCCATTTCCCGTTGCTGTCCCCTCGCCGGTATCTCTTCCATCTCCCGTTGTTGTCCCCTCGCCGGTATCTCTTCCATCTCCCGTTGCTGTCCCCTCGCCGGTATCTCTTCCATCTCCCGTTGCTGTCCCCTCGCTGGTATCTCTTCCATCTCCCGTTGCTGTCCCCTCGCCGGTATCTCTTCCATCTCGCGTTGCCGTCCCCTTGCCGGTATCTCTTCCATTTCCCGTTGCTGTCCCCTCGCCGGTATCTCTTCCATCTCCCGTTGCTGTCCCCTCGCCGGTATCTCTTCCATCTCCCGTTGCTGTCCCCTCGCCGGTATCTCTTCCATCTCCCGTTGCTGTCCCCTCGCCGGTATCTCTTCCATCTCCCGTTGCTGTCCCCTCGCCGGTATCTCTTCCATCTCCCGTTGCTGTCCCCTCGCCGGTATCTCTTCCATCTCCCGTTGCTGTCCCCTCGCCGGTATCTCTTCCATCTCCCGTTGCTGTCCCCTCGCCGGTATCTCTTCCATCTCCCGTTGCTGTCCCCTCGCCGGTATCTCTTCCATCTCCCGTTGCTGTCCCCTCGCTGGTATCTCTTCCATCTCCCGTTGCTGTCCCCTCGCCGGTATCTCTTCTCTCTCCCGCTGGGAGAAATCGGTCAAAGGCGCAACGGGAATCATCTGATTTCCAGCGGCATCTTCTAAGTATACGTTCTCTGATATGCCAGACGGTTGCAGTGAAAAAATGGCAATTGTGCACCAGACTCTGATTTTTGGCAGCATGAATCAAATGATCCCGTTGCTGTCCCCTCGCCGGTATCTCTTCCATCTCCCGCTGCCGTCTCCTCGCCGGTATCTCTTCCATCTCCCGCTGCCGTCCCCTTGCCGGTATCTCTTCCATCTCCCGCTGCCGTCCCCTTGCCGGTATCTCCTCCATCTCCCGTTGCTGTCCCCTTGCCGGTATCTCTTCCATCTCCCGTTGCTGTCCCCTCGCCGGTATCTCTTCCATCTCCCGTTGCTGTCCCTTCGCCGGTATCTCTTCCATTTCTCGTTGCTGTCCCCTCGCCGGTATCTCTTCCATCTCCCGTTGCTGTCCCCTCGCCGGTATCTCTTCCATCTCCCGTTGCTGTCCCCTCGCCGGTATCTCTTCCATCTCCCGTTGCTGTCCCCTCGCCGGTATCTCTTCTCTCTCCCGCTGGAAGAAATCGGTCAGAGGCGCAACGGGAATCATCTGATTTCCAGCTGCATCGTCTAAGTATACGTTCTCTGATATGCCAGACGGTTGCAGTGAAAAAATGGCAATTGTGCACCAGACTCTGATTTTTGGCAGCATGAATCAGATGATCGCTTCTCTTTACATTGGTGTGATTGCCTGTGCATGCAAGCCCTGGTTCACCTCGCCCTCGCCCTGCTGAAGGGCCCCATGATCGTCCCCTTAGTCCTCTTGTGACTGGACTGTATAAGAGAGCGTTACTTCTTACTGTGGTACTGATATATCTTTATATTTTATAAATATTTACCTTTTATGTATGTATTTATTTTTTCTACATGAAAATAATATATAAAAATCATCCCCTTTTTTACCAGTTAATAAATAAGCAGATTTGGAATCATTACATCTGTGATAGTGCGCTGTAAAACAAATAGTTTAAACTATACAGTAAACTGTATAATGATGAAGGAAAGGGAAAATGCCAAAGTTGCAATTTTTTTGGTTACCTCTTCTTCCTAACAACAAATTGCAATAGTTATATGTACCCGAAAATATTACCAATAAAACTGTTTTGGGCATGCGAAAAAAAAGGAGCCCAACAATGGCTCCATCAGCTGGGGAAAAAAACTTACTGGTCTCAAAAATGGCAACACAAACCAGATTTATTTATTTGTGACTACACTTTCGTTAATTGCCAATATCGGACCGACCTGGAGAAAGATGTGCCCGAGTCATTTCTACCACACAATGGACACCATTAAAACCAAACCAAAATACAATGGCCAAATAGCATCCTTTTTTTTTATTCACAGCACTTGAAATTTTTTCTAAGTGCTGTGAAAAAGAAGTGGAGGAAAAAGCAGGAGTGCAAAAATGAAAATAGTCCAAGTGGATGTTTGCATCTGCGTTTGTAATAACTTGGCGTTTCTTTTACTGTCTGTGTCTTTCAGTGAAGGTGAGCAGCCCAGAAGACGTCATCGACTACCTGGCGTCCATGCTGGAGAAGCAGAACCCGCGTCTCCCAGAATATGCACAGCAAGGTTAGCAATGCGCAGGCCGTCGGATCGCTGTGGTTGCACCAAGTGAAGCATTTTGCTTTTCCATTTTGTCACTTTTGTATGCCACCTCAATTTCTCGTTTGCTGTCTGTGAATTTGAACATGGGAGTTTGCTACAAATGTGTCTGGTCATTCATCTTCATTACTTTGACTTCTGTCCATTACATCAGCCCCTTCTATAACACTGCTGATCTTTAGGGTTAGTGGCTCTTTAAAGTCATCATCCTCTACAGGCCTGTGGGCAATCAGCACAGGGGATGCTGTAAATCTAATATGCAGATTGTTGTCTTATTAATCAGTCACAGAGCCCCTAATTATCCGCTTGTGTGCATCCACTCAGGATAAATGGAGCATGACCGCAGGAACACAGGCAGTGTAAACGCTGTCAGCGGCACGGGGTCACTTCCAGCCTGTGGAGGGTACTGGCCTGTAGCCACACGTCCCCATACAGATTTCTATAATAACCACCCAATCACTACTAAGCCTTCTACACAGGAAGATGGAATGTTGTAAAGGAGGATCAATTGATTATGTAGGAAGTCAGATCAGGGCTTATTTTCTTACATGATGCAATAATTATATGGAACTTTGTCGGCAGCACACCCCGTTCACAAGAGGTGGATGTGCTGCCGTCCAACAGGGATTTTTTTTTTTGAGGTTGGCATAAAATGTATGATTAGCAATAATCAAGTGAATTATCACTGACCTGGTTTACATGGGGCCATGATCACGACTCCTTGATCTCACTAATGATCATTCTGACGATCATCACCCTGTATTTAATTCTGGTACATTATGAAATTGTCAAGTAAGTAAATCTTCGTTACGGCCTCCGTACATTGACGGCTTCGGCACTTGTCTAATTATTTATTTCTTTTAATTCTTTTAATCCTGTCAGTAAACGCCACATCTTCCCAGCCTCCATCTACTCAAGTCCCTAATCCTCCAGCGAAAGAACCGTCGGGGCGAAGTGACGTACCAGGGGCCCCTAGAACACCTAGACGACCTCCTAATGATGCTGTGCTGCTAGGTACTACACATGGTTTTGGCTAAATGTCATTGTTTATTATGTGACCACTAATATTGCTTGTACAGGGGCTATCATCCAGCTGGTCCAAACTCCTGAGTGGCAAATGCATTTATATCAATAGGTTGATTTTGCCATTCAGGACTGTGGTGAAACCTGTGGATTGCATCTGAGTTCTTAGGAGGCTGCCAGTAAATCGTTAGTTTCAAGACCCTCATTCCCCTCCTCTTCCTTCTAACAGGTGTTCAGCTTGCTGGATGAAGAGCCTGGGGAAGTGTTTAGGTGTAAAGATACCCTCTATGCTCTTTTCAGGAGACATTATAAAGGGCTTGTTAATCAGTCTTCAAAAGGCCATTGTGTCCCCTTGCCTGTTTTGTACAACATTCCAGTCAAAGGTGCACACCACAGGAAGGGATGAGAGGATGCTGAGTGACACAATAGAGTAATTTTTAACTCTGAGGAGAGCCAGGATGACTGCCTGAGCGGAGTACAATTGCCCCAGTGGAGAGCCCAGTGCCCAATCATTGCAGGCCTCACAAGACCCTTCTTCTTATCTGAACCTCCCACTCAAATGATAAGACTTTTGAATTCATTATCAAAATGACAGCTCAATTTACATAAAGCATGATTAACGATCCAAAATCTAATATGGCTGTTATTGCATTTTACAACATCAAATCTGCCTAAGTAGATATGAAACCAAAAGCCCGAATAATTATTAATAAAGCTATATCTGAAACATTCTCCTTGGAAAGGGGAACCCGCCAGGGATGCCCTCTTTGCTCTTGCGATAGAAGCACTAGCAATACGCATGAGATCCACTCCAGCTATTAGGGGGATTAAAATAGCGGACCGTACGGATATTATTGGTTTATACGCGGATGACATGGTAATATTTATGGATGAAGTTGAGCAGACCTTACCACATGTGATCACCATTGTAGAGGGATTTGGTACACACTCGGGATTATACATTAACTGGGATAAGTCCGCCTTAATGCCTCTTTCCCATGACTCAACAGATCACCTTGAAACGTTATCGCCACTACCGGCCGTGTCTAAATTTAAATACCTAGGAATAATTGTACCAAAATGCAGCAGACTTTGTCTACAACTTAATATTCTCCTGTTGCTCGATCTGGTCAAACACAAATTTGCTATTTGGAGTAAATTGCCACTGTCTGTTTCTGGTCTTAAAATTTAAATAAAATGATATTCCTTCCGAAGCTTAATTACTCCCTTCAACATAGTGCAGTACCGGTCCCTAGATCTTTTTTTTTCCAAGTTTAAACTCACTAGCTTCGTCCTTTTTATATGGGGGAAGGCTAGACCTAAACTTAAATTGTCTACCTTGCATAGGTCTAAATTAATGGGGGAGCGGCGCTACCAGATTTTTTTCTGTATAATTTGGCTGGACAACTTGGGGTACCGTCTCACAGTGGCACTTTGGTCGCTATGACGGCACGATCCGTGACGTTCCAGCGATATACTTACGATCTCGCGGTGTCTGACACGCTCCTGCGATCAGGGACCCCGCTGAGAATCGTACGTCGTAGCAGATCGTTTGAAACTTTATTTCGTCGTCAAGTGTCCCGCTGTGGCGGCATGTTCGCATCGTGTAACAGGTGGGCACGATATTGTATACGATGTAATGAGTGGAGGAGCTTGATACGTAGGAGCGCCAAATTCTACACCTCCTGTGTGCTGATTGGGCGGTACAATACTGTGCGCTCATTCGACAGACGTGGTACTATTGTTCCCGGCCGATAAAACCGCGGCTCTCAAGCGCTGTATTCTTTTGAAAGCTGAGGTGGCGTCGGGAACAATAGCGCTCAGGTGACAATTTTTCCAACCAATGCGCGCACAGTAACCAACGGCCAATCAGCACATTACAGGTGTAGTTAGCTAGCAGCACAACACGCCCCTCGTGAACAACGTCACGCGTAGATTATGCAAAATGTGCTCTGAATTGTGAGAGCACCTCCTGTGTGACATGCCCGTACGACTGTCCCGTACGACTTCAACATCGCAAATACGTCATGAAATTATCGCTCCAGCGCCGTGCATTGCGAAGTGTGACCGCAGTCTACAATGCTGGAGCGATAATAGAGCGACGCTGGAACGTCACGGATCGTGCCGTTGTAGCGACCAAAGTGCCACTGTGAGACGGTACCCTTACAGCTCTGGGACAGTGGATGCCTGTGGGGGCTGTTTGTCAAACTCAGAGAGTCATCTGGCTCATGCCGCAAAGATAATTGCCCAATGGGCTTTCTGGAAAAAAATAGGCCTAGTACCCCTAGACTATTATCATTACTCCGGTTGGCGAGATTGATTTGGAAGCAGGTAAAAAAGGTACCGTATATACTCGAGTATAAGCCGACCCGAGTATAAGCCGACCCCCTAATTTTGCCACAAAAAACTGGGAAAACTTATTGACTCGAGTATAAGCCTAGGGTGGAAATGCAGCATTTACCGGTGAATTTCAAAAATAAAAATAGATCATTATTTCCCCATAGCTGTGCCTTATAGTGCTCTACACCGTTCATTATTTCCCCATAGCTGTGCCCCATATAGTGCTCTGCACCGTTCATTGTGCCCCATAGCTGTGCCATATACGGTGCTCTGCACCGTTCATTGTGCCCCATTGCTGTGCCATATACAGTGCTCTGCACCGTTCATTGTGCCCCATAGAAATCTCTGCCGCCGCTGCTGCAATAAAAAAAAAAAACACATACTCACCTCCCTTGATTGCAGCTCCCGGCGTCTCGTTCCGGCGCCTCCATCTTCCCGGCGTCTCTGCTCTGACTGATCAGGCAGAGGGCGCCGCGCACACTGTATGCGTCATCGCGCCCTCTGCCTGAACAGTCAGAGCGCAGACGCCGGGAAGATGGAGGCGCCGGCCGGGAAGATGGAGCGGCGCCCGGCGGCTGGAACGAGGACAGGTGAATATGCTATACTTACCTAGTCCTGGCGATCCTCGCGCTGTCCCTCTGCCTGGTCTTCGGTGCCGCAGCTCTTCCTGTCAGCGGTCACCGGCACCGCTGATTAGAGGAATGAATAGGCGGCTCCGCCCCTATGGGAGGTGGAGCCGCTTATTCATATCTCTAATGAGCGGTCCCACGTGACCGCTGAAGAGGGGAAGAAGCTGCAGCACAGAAGCCCGTGGGACGGCAGGGACAGCGCGAGGATCGCTGGGACTAGGTAAGTATGCCTCAGCGCCCTCACCCGCCGACCCTGCCACCCACATTGACTCGAGTATAAGCCGAGAGGGGCACTTTCAGCCCAAAAATTTGGGCTGAAAATCGCGGCTTATACTCGAGTATATACGGTAATTCACTTTGATGGTATTATAGCCGAAATGCCTCTATGGGATAATGAATATTTCCCGGGGCTACTGAATCACCTATCTGCTCAATTCTGGATATCACATGGTGTCTTGTCGGTTAATGATCTTTATGAACAAGGAACCTTAATGTCCTTTGAACAATTGCAACTTGGGTATGATATCCCAAGGCCTCAATTCTTTCGATATTTGCAGCTCAGATCATCAATCACATATGCATAGTATGAACATGAAGCAAATATCATCCTTCTCACTGATGGGGGTCGTTAAATCACAGGGACCCCATGGTCTTATCTCTGCACTATACACATATATGCTATCCGTGGACGCTGATTCTGCTCTATTGCCAGTTAGAGAAATGTGGAAACTCCTGATACCTGATCTTCAGAATGAGGATTGGGAGATTGCTATTGAGTCCCCAACTAAGGTATCCCTTTCAACGAACAATAAAATGATACAAAAGTATATCTTACATCAATCATATATAACCCCGTTACGATTATTCAGAATTGGGTGGTCTCAATCCTCAGAATGCCTCAGATGCCATACAGGGAAGGTAGATTTTATACACATGATATGGGGAAGTCCAGTTATTCTCTCTTTTTGGAAAGAGGTAACTTCACTATTGACCTCTCTTGTACATGTTCCCGTCCCTCTAAATCCATTAGTGTGTTTATTTGGGGTGCTAGATGAAGAGCTGTGGGGACACCATATTCAAATCCTGTTGAGAGACACTTTTCTTGGCAAGGTAACTGATAGCCTTACGCTGGATGGGTAATACGCAACCATCTCTCAGGGCCTGGATTGAGCTGGTAAATTCAATTATACCATACGAACGAACTTTATACCAGAATAGGGGCTGCTTAGGAAAATTTAATAATCTGGGATGTATGGAACTCGTCGTACCTTACTATATCCTTACGTAGCTGATGGCCTAGCTCCAATATGATAGAGCTCACGGAAAAATATGCATTGTTCACGCTGTACTTCAATATTACTTTATTAATGTGATGGGGATTGTTCTGGCAGTAAAATAGTTTTAGGGTTTTAAGTACTTTAGACATACTGTGAGTTTATATGAACCAGTCTATGCTTTGAGATTTGCATATGAGTGTATCCGTGCGGACTTGGATATATGTAAACCATGTATGTCTAATTGTTCTTTCTTTTGTTGTTGTTGTTTAATAAACGAATTTAAAAAAAAAAACCTGCCTAAGTAGGCAGCAATACGGGATAAAGGGGATATATCATTGTGTTACTAAACCGCCAGCCTGTCTGGGGTCTAGGAAAGCTGAAGGTACAGTCACATAACCCCTTCACAACATATGATGTACAGTTATATCATGTGTAGTGTCCCTGTCTTTGCTTGCAATCCGCTTCTTTCCTGGCAGATGATGGCTGAATTAATCAGCCATCATCTGCCTCTAACAGCCGTGGCTGGAGCAGCTCTCCACCCGTGGCTGTTAATATGTTAAATGCTGCATTTAATTTCTGATAGCTGCATTCAACATGCGCCGGCAAGGGGGTGCATCATTCCATGCACCCATGACGTTATCCCGGGGACGCCAATGGATTTCTATGACAGCCGTGGTCCTGGTGAAGAACCTTAATGCCTGTCCTAATACTACTGTGAAAGCCAGAGTTTAGCTGGGGTTCATATTTCGTGTTTTTTGTTGACAGCAGTGCTGAAGAACTTCAATGTATAGCACAGGCCATCGATTGATCGCAGCTTCAAGTCCCCTTACTATCAAATACCATAAAAAAATGAGAAAGTTTTTAAACTTTGGAAAAAAATAAAAAGAATATAAAAGTTCAAATCACCCCAGCTTTGCTCAATTTAAAAATAAAACAATAAAAAATACACATATTTGGTATCGTTGCGTTCAGAAATGTTTGATAAACAAAAAAAGTTGCACTCTGTAGTGCTAAAGCATGTAAATATGAAATATGAATAGCAATACTGCTTCTGGATACTAGGGGAAAAAAAAGACGCTTAGCACATAATTTGGCCAATTCATGCATGCCCAGCAACCAACGACATGGTGGTCTCAAGTCTGCTGGGTCCTAACGTGTCTAGTGTGAATGCCTCCCTAAGATTGAAGTCTGAATTCCTGGGTAGATGTGAATATCTCTCTGCAAAGTCTGATTATTTGGATTTTTGTTGCAATTAAAATCGCCACATGCTGGAGGCCAGAGAGTTCGGTCAGAGAGCTAATATAAAAATGACAAAAGACTGACTGGCTCTTCCAAGCTAATGTGAACAGGTGAAAGCTAGGAGCAACCATCTCCATATATAATAAACAAAAAGTTACACTCTGTAGTGCTAGAGCATGTCAATATGAAACATGAATAGCAATACTGTTTTTGGATACTAGGTAAAAAAGGAGACTCTTAACACATAAGGTGGTCTCAAATCTGCTGGGTGCTAACGTGGTATTGTATGTCATCTCCTCCTATATATAGCATATACCTGTATGTCATCTCCTCCTGTATATAGTATATACCTGTAGGTCATCTGCTCCTGTATATACCTGTGTCATCTCCTCTTGTATATAGTATATACCTGTATGTCATCTCCTCCTATATATAGCATATACCTGTATGTCATCTCCTCCTGTATATAGTATATACCTGTAGGTCATCTGCTCCTGTATATATTATATACCTGTATGTCATCTCCTCCTCTATATAGTATATACCTGTAGGTCATCTGCTCCTGTATATACCTGTATGTCATCTCCTCCTCTATATAGTATATATCTGTATGTCATCTCCTCCTGTATTAGACCTCGTTCACACGTTATTTGGTCAGTATTTTTACCTCAGTATTTGTAAGCTAAATTGGCAGCCTGATAAATCCCCAGCCAACAGGAAGCCCTCCCCCTGGCAGTATATATTAGCTCACACATACACATAATAGACAGTATATGTGACTGACAGCTGGCGTATTTCCTATATGGTACATTTGTTGCTCCTGTAGTTTGTCTGCTTATTAATCAGATTTTTATTTTTGAAGGATAATACCAGACTTGTGTGTGTTTTTAGGGCGAGTTTCGTTTGTCAAGTTGTGTGTGTTGAGTTGCGTGTGGCGACATGCATGTAGCAACTTTTTGTGTGCCGAGTTGCATGTGACAGGTTAGTGTAGCAAGTTGTGTGCACCAAGTTTTGTGCATGGCGAGTTTTGCACGTGTTGAGTTTTATGTGTAATGCCTTTTGAGTATGTGCAAGTTTTGTTTGAGGCAACTTTTGCATGTGTTGCAACTTTTGTGCATGTGGCAATTTTTCCGCGGGTGCAAGTTTTGCGTGAGCCTAGTTTTGCATGTGGCGAGTTTTGCGCGTGGCGAGTTTTGAGCGGCGACTTTTGTGTTTCGACTTTTATGTGGCGAGGTTGGTGTATGTGTGGTGAAATGTGTGCTGAGGGTGGTATATGTGTTCAAGCACGTGGTAGTGTGTGGCGCATTTTGTGTGTGTGTTCATATCCCCGTGTGTGGTGAGTATCCCATGTCGGGGCCCCACCTTAGCAACTGTACGGTATATACTCTTTGGCACCATCGCTCTCATTCTTTAAGTCCCCCTTGTTCACATCTGGCAGCTGTCAATTTGCCTCCAACACTTTTCATTTCACTTTTTCCCCATTATGTAGATGGGGGCAAAATTATTTGGTGAATTGGAAAGCGCGGGGTTAAAATTTCACCTCACAACATAGCCTATGACGCTCTCGGGGTCCAGACGTGTGACTGTGCAAAATTTTGTGGCTGTAGCTGCGACGGTTCAGAAGCCAATCCCGGACATACACACATTCAGATATATATATATATATATATATATATATACATACACACACACACACACACACACACACACACACACACACACACACACACACACACACACACACACACACACACACACACACACACACACACATACATACATACATACATACATACATACACACATACATACATAAACACACACACACTAGATGGTGGCCCGATTCTGGGATATGTACAGTTAGGGCCAGAAATATTTGGACAGTGACACAAGTTTTGTTATTTTAGCTGTTTACAAAAACATGTTCAGAAATACAATTATATATATAATATGGGCTGAAAGTGCACACTCCCAGCTGCAATATGATAGTTTCCACATCCAAATCGGAGAAAGGGTTTAGGAATCATAGCTCTGTAATGCATAGCGTCCTCTTTTTCAAGGGACCAAAAGTAATTGGACAATGGACTCTAAGGGCTGCAATTAACTCTGAAGGCGTCTCCCTCGTTAACCTGTAATCAATGAAGTAGTTAAAAGGTCAGGGGTGGATTCCAGGTGTGTGGTTTTGCATTTGGAAGCTGTTGCTGTGAGCAGACAACATGCGGTCAAAGGAACTCTCAATTGAGGTGAAGCAGAACATCCTGAGGCTGAAAAAAAAGAAAAAATCCATCAGAGAGATAGCAGACATGCTTGGAGTAGCAAAATCAACAGTTAGGTACATTCTGAGAAAAAAGGAATTGACTGGTGAGCTTGGGAACTCAAAAAGGCCTGGGCGTCCACGGATGACAACAGTGGTGGATGATCGCCGCATACTTAATTTGGTGAAGAAGAACCCGTTCACAACATCAACTGAAGTCCAGAACACTCTCAGTGAAGTAGGTGTATCTGTCTCTAAGTCAACAGTAAAGAGAAGACTCCATGACAGTAAATACAAAGGGTTCACATCTAGATGCAAACCATTCATCAATACCAAAAATAGACAGGCCAGAGTTAAATTTGCAGAAAAACACCTCAAGAAGCCAGCTCAGTTCTGGAAAAGTATTCTATGGACAGATGAGACAAAGATCAACCTGTACCAGAATGATGGGAAGAAAAAAGTTTGGAGAAGAAAGGGAACGGCACATGATCCAAGGCACACCACATCCTCTGTAAAACATGGTGGAGGCAACGTGATGGCATGGGCATGCATGGCTTTCAATGGCACTGGGTCACTTGTGTTTATTGATGACATAAGAGCAGACAAGAGTAGCCGGATGAATTCTGAAGTGTACCGGGATATACTTTCAGCCCAGATTCAGCCAAATGCTGCAAAGTTGATTGGACGGCGCTTCATAGTACAGATGGACAATGACCCCAAGCATACAGCCAAAGCTACCCAGGAGTTCATGAGTGCCAAAAAGTGGAACATTCTGCAATGGCCAAGTCAATCTCCAGATCTAAACCCAATTGAGCATGCATTTCACTTGCTCAAATCCAGACTTAAGACGGAAAGACCCACAAACAAGCAAGACCTGAAGGCTGCGGCTGTAAAGGCCTGGCAAAGCATTAAGAAGGAGGAAACCCAGCGTTTGGTGATGTCCATGGGTTCCAGACTTAAGGCAGTGATTGCCTCCAAAGGATTTGCAACAAAATATTGAAAATAAAAATATTTTGTTTGGGTTATGTTTATTTGTCCAATTACTTTTGACCTCCTAAAATGTGGAGTGTTTGTAGAGAAATGTGTACGATTCCTACATTTTCTATCAGATATTTTTGTTCAACCCTTCAAATTAAACGTTACAATCTGCACTTGAATTCTGTTGTAGAGGTTTCATTTCAAATCCAATGTGGTGGCATGCAGAGCCCAACTCGCGAAAATTGTGTCACTGTCCAAATATTTCTGGCCCTAACTGTATGTACGTAGTATATAACACAGCCCACGCAGTATATAACACTGCCCACGTAGTATATAGCAGCCAGACAGTATATAACACAGCCCACGTAGTATATATCACAGCTCATGTACTATATAGCAGTGTGAGCACCATATCCCTGTTAAAATAAAAAATAGTTATATACTCACCGTCCGGCGTCCACCGAAGCTGTTCTGATGCGCGCGATGCGGCCGCCAGCTTCCGTTCCCAGTCATGCATTGCAAAATTACCCAGATGACTTAGCGGTCTCGAGATTTTTTTAAATTATTTTTAACATTATATCTTTTTACTATTGATGCTGCATAGGCAGCATTAATAGCAAAAAGTTGGTCCGGGATGGGGCGACACACTGGCACTGACTTGAGGAGAGTAGGGAGGGGCCAATTCGCGGCCGTACTAAGCCTGTTGCTGACTGGCCAGGGGCCATCGGAAGGGAAGTATATCCATATTTTTTATTTATATTCTTTTTTTTTTTTTTTAACCTTAATTTGGATACCAGGGCCTGAAGGAGAGTCTCCTCTCCTCCAGACCCTGGGAACCATCCAGAACCGCTCCTTGCACAAACCGTACCCGGCTTATAAGACGACCCCCGACTTTTGAGAAGATTTCCAGGGGTTAAAAAGTCATCTAATACGCCGGAAAATACGGTAGTTTATTTATGAAGATTTCAGAATAATGCAATAAATACACAGTATTCGGCCGGCCGGGCGCGACCAATCAGTGAAGTGTGGTTCAAGTCCTGCGCCAATTCGTGGCCAGACTGCGTCTGTCGCTGATTGTTCGTAGCCGGCCGGGCGCAACTAATCAGTGAAGCCAGGGCCAGCTTCAGGTTTTTGAGGGCCCCAGGCGAAAGAGTCACAGCCCACGTAGTATATAGCACAGGCACATAGTATATAGCACAGCCCACGTAGTATATAACAACCCACGCAGTATATAGCACAGCCACGTAGTATATAACACAGCTACGTAGTATGCACAAAAACAAGAAAAAGCAGAGGCCATACAAAAAGGGGATCACCAAACAGCATGGATTTGTACAAACAAACACAGCTTTATTAAGGTGCAAATACAGGACAGATCATTTTAAAAACATCTAAAAACACTTAGAACAATGCCTATAATATGGCAAGGGAAAACAGGAACACATACAGATATATATCTCAGTGACCTATATGGACAGCATATTAATAAAGTGCAAAAAGCATGATAACACAAATAAGGCCTAAATAGCTAATAGAGCTGCACATGAAAAAATATACTGTGGTACAGGAAATGTGCTAAAATATGCAACGTATGACAGTACTAAACATGGGATCCTGAGATCACTAATAAGGCCCCATAGATAGATGGCACGTAACGTAGTACACAAATAAACAACACTATCTGAGTATATAAACTGCTAAGATATACAAAATGTGCTGAAGGCATACAGAGTGCCGACATGGGATCCTGAACTCAGTGGTAAGGCCCTATAGATATATGGCACATAATACGGTACGCACACATTGGTAACAGTACCTAAATTCAAACAGGAGAATGAATCCAACTGCATAAAAGGTGTATAAAGTAGAACAAGCATAGAGGCCCTATGTCCCATGGTACTCAGTAATGCACACCTAAAAATAAGCCAGTAGCAGTATAGTACTATCAGTAAACCATGTACCTAAATATGCATTATAAGCAAAAAAAAAACCCCATAACACCTCCGGGCAAAAAGCCCTAAGATAACACCTACAGGCACAAAGAGAAAGCGAATACCCTACGCGTGTCGCCACAGCAGTGGCTTCATCAGCTACGTAGTATATAGCACAGATTGGGTAGTATATATACTACAGCGATGTAGTATATACAGCCCACGCAGTATATTGCACAGCCCACGCAGTATATTGCACAGCCCACGCAGTATATTGCACAGCCCACGCAGTATATTGCACAGCCCACGCAGTATATTGCACAGCCACGTAGTATATAACACAGCCCACGTAGTATATAACACACCCCACGTAGTATATAGCACAGCGACGTAGTATATAACGTAGGCCACGCAGTATATAACACAGCCCACGTACTATATAGTACAGCGACGTAGTATATAACAGCCACGCAGTATATAGCACAGCCCACTTAGTATATAGCAATGTGGGCATCATATCCCTGTTAAAAAAAAAAAAAAAGAATTAAAATAAAAAATAGTTATATACTCACCTTCCGTTGGCCCCTGGATCCAGGAAGCGTTTACTGACGTTACTCGCGCGCTCCGGTCTTAAGAGTGCATTGCGGTCTCGCGAGCATCTTGCGAGATCGCAATGCTAGGACCGGTCACCGGAGCGTCGCGAGGAACGGGAGAGGCGCCGGAAGGTGAGTATATGATGATTTTTTTTTATTATTATTATTATTATTTTTAACATTAGATCTTTTTACTATTGATGCTGCATACGCATCATCAATAGTAAAAAAAAAGTTGGTCACACAGGGTTAATAGCAGCGTTAATGGAGTGCATTACACCGCGGCATAACGCGGTCCAGCGCTGCCATTAACCCTGTGAGAGGGCTGACTGGAGGGGAGTACGGAGTGACTGCCGGGAGGATGGAGCGGCCATGTTGCTGCCGGACTGTGCCTGTCGCTGATTGGTCGTGGGCATTTTGCCACGACAAATCAGCGATTTGTATTTCCATGACAGACAGAGGCCGCAACCAATGAATATCCGTGACAGAAAGACGGAAGTGACCCTTACACAATTATATAGTAGATATATATATTAATATAATTTTTTTTCAATGTGTAAAAAAGAACTAAAGCTGTTTTCTATCTTCGTAATGGCACTGACCTGGGGAATCATACTGCCAGCTCAGTTATAAAGCGAACATGGTAAATAACCAAAGGAAAGTGTCTTTATTTTCTCAGATGTGATGGGGACATGATTATTGCTCTCCTCCTCACAGACTGCAGAGTTCTCTGGTCCATACAGTGGCAGCTGCTGGAGGAGCACCTGACCAGACCTGTCCATCAGACCTGTCAATCAGACTGTCCAATAGAAAACCTCACATGAGAGAAGTGCTTTTCTATTGGAGCAGACTGATGGCCAGGTCTGGTCATGTGCTCCTCCAGCAGCCGCCATTGTATGGACCAGAGAACTCTGCAGTCTGTGAGGAGGTGAACAATAGTAAGTGCCACAAAATCATCTTCCCAACCCGTCTGCTAAAATAAAGATAATGTGGCCGCCCCCTTACCTGCCGTTACCTGATTCGGCAGCCGGTGATGGTGTAATACAGCAGCTATAGGAAGCAAACCGTGCAAAATTATTAATGAAACCATAAAACAAAGTTATTTTTAGTCCCAATAGCATGCATTTAAGTAAGAAAAAAATGCTCCAAAGGTGGACAACCCCTTTAAGAAGTGTTGCATTTGCGCTATGGCACCCTGCAATGATCACTTTTGCAGAATAGTTTACCCTCTACGTTCTGTGTCCCTGCAGGTGTGGTTGTGGCCTGTGCAATCGCTGGACTCCTGGCTTTGATTGTTGCTGGCGCATGTTGGTGCAGGTAATGTATACTGTGCTGGTGTAGGCAATGTGCTGGACACCGCAATAAGGGAATATAACTGTATCAAATCTTTCTGCAATTCTCCCGTGAAGCAATTGTTTGCCTAGTAATTCCCTAGTTTACTCCCGATCTAGGTAATCAGAAATTTTAGGGAATTGCTGTACATGCATTACCCTAATAACTGTGTATGTTCATCTGACCATCAGTTTTGTCACTCTGGTCTGTCAGATTGTCAAGAGTCTTTCTGTAGTTGAACGTGTTTGGGTGAGATCTGATGTTGCTCTTGTCTGGACTGGAACCCTTAGCTCCAGCATTCATGTGTGTTCCTGTTCTGTCACTTCATAGGATGCGCAAGGAGATGAAGCTGGCAGAACGGACAGATTACCCCGCATTCAAACAGTCGCCGCCACCGCCATATGAGAAGACATCGGTAGGTGGCAGATGAACCTTTTTTTTTTTTTTCGTTTTATTAAAAACCATTACACCAGGGGTGTCAAACTGCAATCCTCAAGGGCTAAAAACGGGTCATGTTTTCAGGATCTCCTTGTGCTGCACAAGTGATAATTTAATCACCTACACACATAATGATTACAGCACCTTGTGCAAAGCTAAGGAAATCTTGAAAACACGCATGGTTTGCGGCCCTCGAGGAATGCAGTTTGACACCCCTGCATTACACAACATTACATGTATTCCAAAAGACTTATTCATAAGTAGGAAACTGTAGTCCAGCAATATGCATTGTTCTTTAAAAGGTATATATAAAGGAGTTGCTCAGGTACATGTATAATTGCACATAGACTGTGTTGAAGCATAGAAACGATATACACAATACTCTTCTATCATAAACCTGAAGTTCCATCTCAGAATCTAAACTGTTCAGATCGAACACTAAGGCCTCTTTCACACTTCTGTCTTTTCAGATCCGTTGCAATGCATCTTTTTAGGAAAAAAACGGATTCTGCAAATGTGCCCGCAGGATCCGTTTTTTCCCCATAGACTTTATTAGCGACGGATGGCCACACGTCGCATCCGTCGTGCGACGGATCCGTCATGCGACGGATCCGTCGTGTTTTGGCGGACCGTCGTCTGGAAAAAACGTTCAATGTAACGTTTTTTGTCTGCGTTGGGAAAATGTGACGCGACGGATCCTGCAGCATATGTCGTTGACTACAATGGAAGCCTATGGACGCAGGATCCATCGTGACACGTCGTATGACGGAATCCAGCGTTGGAATCCTGGAATCCGTTTTTTTTTTACACTGAGCATGCTCAGAATCAGGAATTTGTAGCCAATTGGCCAGACAGGCCCCAAATCTATATAAACCTGGCCTGGGGCGTCACCCCCAAATGTGCCAGCAAGACTCCTGCCAGCCTGAAAACAGCCAGCCAATCAATATATTGGTTTCCCTATTTTCCAGTAGTCAATCACATTTGGGAGACTCCCATTTTTAGGCATGGAAAACAGATCCGTCAAAAAAAGGATGGTAAAACAATGGATCCAGTTTTTCGACGGAACCGTCTAGCGGATCCGTCTAAATGCGTTGCATCCGTTTTTCACTATTTTTGACGCATCCGTCACGTCTAGCCTGGGTGGGCTAGAGCTGGTGCGGTCCCTTTGATTTATTTTGGTATGTACACTTGTATTATTTGTATGTATATCTATCTTTGGGCATTGTAACTTTACCTGTATCATCATGCAATATGCTGTTTGCCCTGTTTTTGAGTGTTATCATTATCATTTATGTGTGCCTACCTATACATCCCACAACTGTTTGTGAGGTGGTTTTACTTATGCCATCTGGGGACCCTTGCCGGCTCTTTAGGTCTCATGAGGTTTTCACATCCCCTACCTTGCTGTATGTGTCCATGTTGTATGGTTTGTTTAAATAAATAAATAAATATATATATTTTTATATGTAACTTCTGGACTTGTACACTATTTTTTCAGTGGTTTTTTTCTTCTGTGAAGTGCAGCAGTGTACGCTGGACTGCACGATGACGTCACTGCACCTCGCCATCTAAATTCCCTTGCATGTGCCTTCAACAAGACGCAGGCCGGATGTGGCCTGCATCCTGCTGGAAATCCCGGCAGAGCAGGGGAATTACATCTCCTTTGTACCTGTCCTGGGTGGCATAATTGCATTCTTGTCTGACAAACGCAAATGCACTTGAGAGCAGGGAGTGCGCGACAGCAGGGTCGCAGGACAGAGAGGGGTGAGCAGTGTCAGTGACCGACATCACTCACCTCTGTGCCCCAGCTATCACAGTGCTGAATGTCTGCGGCTGCAGGACGATGCTGGGCGGCTGCAGGCATTCAGCATTTTTTTTTTTACCAAAGTGCTTCTCCCTCCAATAGGCAGGAGGTAGCCCCTTAGGCAGGGGCCTACCCCTCGTCCAGACCCTGTCTTATAATATAAATAATACCTCAGTTGTGAAAAACTGTATGCTCTCCTGAGTTCTATATGTCCCATACAGTGGCTTGCTAAAATATTCAACCCCATTGGCTTTTTACCTATTTTGTTACATTACAATCTGTGTTTAAATATTGTTGTAATCTGATTTGTGTGTGATGCATCAGTACCAAGTAGACTAAGCTGGGGAAGTGAAAAAAATATAAGCATAAATTAAATTGGCATATGTATTCACCCCTTTTGCTATGAAGCCCCTAGAAATTTCTGGTGCAAGCAGTTCCCTTCATAAGTCATATGCTTAGTGACAGGATGTCCCCATGTGCAATCTGTGTCACCTGTATGTCACTATATACACTTTACCTTTTTCTGAAAGGCCACAGAGGCTGCAACACTATTAACAAAAGATGCACCACTAACCAAGCAACACCATGACGACCAAGGAGATCTCCAAATAAGTCAGGGACAAAGTGGTTGAGAAGTACAAGTCAGGGTTGGGTTCTGAAAAGATATCACAATCTCTGATGATCCCCAGAGCACAATCAAATCCATTATCGTCAAATGGAACGAACATGGTACCACAACAAACTTTCCAAGAGAGGACCACCCACCAAAACTCTCAGCCAGGGTAAAGAGGTCATTAATCAGAGAGGCAGCAACGAGACCAAAGGCAACCCTGAAGCAGCTGTAGGGTTCCCAAGCATAGATTAGAATATCTGTCCATACGACCACAATAAGCCATACACTCCATAGAGATGGCCTCTAGGGAGGAGTGGGTATAAAATGCCTTTACTTACACACACACACACACACACACTTTCAAATTCGTTTTGAGTTTGTCAAAAGACATATGGGAGACTCCCCAAATGTATGGAGGAAGGTCTTGTGGTCAGTTGAGACCAACACAGCTCATCATCGCAAGAACACCATCCCCACAGTGAAACATGGTGGTGGCAGCATCATGCTCTGGGGATGTTTTTCGGCAGCAGGGAAAGGAAAAATGGTCCGAGTCAAGAAGAAAATGGGTGGGGTGAATACTTTCGCAAACCACTGTACCTTATCAAACTTCTGAGGGCATCCTCTATTATGATACACTGTTTTCTCATATTTGTTTTTTGTGGTTACGGAATCAACCCAAGCCCTTAACGTTTTGGGACAATTACCCATTCATCATGAAGCTATCAATTTCTTGGCAAAAATAGTTTCTCTAAGAAAGATTTTGGTATGATGACTTCATGTCTCCTCCTAAAGTAGCCCAAATATAATTTTAGGATCTAGTAGACCAGGAATGCTTATCAAGGAAAATAGGAATGTGACTATACTTTGCCAGAAGAAGAGAACAATTGGACCATTCGGTACAACCTTGATAGGGTTAGGTAGGCTTGGTGAATAATGTATAATTTTAGTCATTTTATTGTTCACTGAAGCAGAGACATAAAGAGTGGATTCCAAGATGTCCTCCCAGTCCTCCCCATCAATAGAGGGAATAAGCAGCTCCCACTTGCCTTTCACCTTCAGTGCAGTAGAACCAATACCTATTGATCGCATGTATGTACAGCGCTGATACGAGACCTTGCGGTTTAAGAATACCAGTCAAAGGGAAGGTAGACAAGATTACCAGTGCATTTTGTGAATGCAATTGTGATTGGAGAGTGGACCTTAATTGAAGATGTCTAAAAAAAAAAAATATTGGAATCTCTGCACAATATATTTTTTTCTCAACTGATCTAAAGGTAATTGTATCTTCTGGTCATAAAGGTCGACATTAAGTAAAAGGACGTTTTAAGTGCTCCAAAATTGAGGTGATTGGTGAGATGCCAAGGATGGAGAGTAAAAGGGTTGTGCCACAAATATCAGTAAAATTTAACACTTGTCAAGCCTGTCTCCAGACTAACCGCGCCATCTTGAGCAATGGCAACATTTTTGGATTGTCAGGTTTATCAAGCATCAAAAATCCTAGTAGACAGCTAGTGCCTGTCGCTTCTGCCAAGTGACTCTCCAAATTTGTGAATTGAGAATCTAGCATCCAAGTATTTAGTGCCTTTAGCTGGCGTGCTATGCAATACAGAAAAAAATCTGGCCAAGCTGTACCCCCAAGGTTTTTTTGGGTCTTTGAAGGGTAGATAATTGAAATTTGGCCTGACAACTACCCCACATAAATGAAGATATTAGTGAGTTAAATGTTGTGAAGAAGGACTTTGGACTGAATTTTGGCAGTCCTGACACTAATGAAGGTAGTTTCCCCCAGAGATTACGGTATCATCTAATAGAGGCAGAATGTTAGAAGAGAGATCCTTTTACTGTCTTGATCAATGTTGTTCGCTAGATATTTAAATTGTGACCACTGGTAAAAGTGACACAGATTCTAAATGGGTAGAGGGCCCGCATGAGAGGCATTAACACTGATTTGTTCCAGTTTATAGAAAGGCTTGAAAATCTACCAAATGTATCAAAAGTTGAGATAACCAGAAGTAAAGTGTCCCTGACCTGGTCCATAAAAATGATCATGTCCTCAGCATATGACCCAATGGTATACATCCCATCAGCTATAGATATGTCTTCAATTAGTGGCATGGAGCGTATTCTAATAGCTAATGCGTCACCTTGAAGAGCAGACAACCCTGACCAGCTCCTCTTCGAGATGGATCATGATGGCAGGCCGTTCACTACTACCTTACCTTTAGGAGCCACATATAGTATACGTATCCATGTACAGAATTGTGGGTCAAACTCAAATTTTTGTAGACTTGCCGCCATAAGTGGCCATTCTACAGAATCACATGCCTTCATCATATCGGGTCAGCCATTTTTATAGTTATATCTGTACCTGAGAAAGCTTGGTGACCATTGCAGCTTACAAGTAGGTTGTCACTCCTCTTTTTGAGATCTGCCCAGTCCCGTGTCTGTGGCCGAATCACCATTTACCCAGACAGATCTGCTTTCAGGGGAGTTATGTATAGGACTGGTATTGGCAGAAGAGGACAGATTGTTGTTTGTTTGTTTTTTTGTTTTTTTCCTAATTCTGCCTTTGTTTTTGCTTTCAGCCCGGTGACAAGAAATTGGCCCAAAATGCCCAAATGTATCATTACCAGCACCAGAAGCAGCAGATGATCTCAATGGAGAAGTGAGTGCTGTTCTGGCCTCAGTGTTCATGGCTCCCAGTCAGGATGTGAAGAGATTAATGTCTTGTCTTGTTTATTTTTTGCTAATTGTTTTTAAAGAAATAAAGATGAATTGAAACACCCAGATTCTGCCGTCACGTCGGATGAGGAGAACGAGGATGGAGACTTCACAGTGTACGAGTGTCCAGGGTTAGCCCCAGTAAGTGTGATTACTGGTCATCAAAGGGATGTATTATAAAATATTTGCAGTGGTTGTAATGTCCTGTCCTTGCTGCAGGACCCCCACCCGATGCAACACATAAGACATCAACTTATAAGTAGCCGATAAACACTTAAGCCCTTCCTGACATATGACGTACTGTTACTTAATATGTCGGGTCCCTGATTTTGGTGCGGGCTCACAAGCCAAGCCCACGTCTTTCCCGGTGTATGGTGGCTGATTAAATCAGCCATCATCTGCCTCTAATATCTGTTAACCTGTTAATTGCTGCCGTCAATCTCATCAGCGTCTATTGTGCACCAGGGGGTTGCCGTGATTGTAGGGGCACCGAGGGGTTGCCATGACAGTCGCGTCAGCTGAACACCCTGTCATTACAATTCTCCTGATTTGCTGATGCTCTGCTATGTATAGCACAAGAGATCAGATAACTAACAAATGCAGCAAAAAGAAAAAGTTTTTAACAGTATCAAAACAAGGAAAGTTCAAATCGCCCCCCACTTTTTGTCCCATTAAAAAATAAAAAAAGTATTCCTGCGTTCGTAAAAATCCGATCTAATAAAATAAATTATCTGTAAACATCGTAACGAGAAAAAAATAAAAATGCCAGAATTACGTCATTTTATCCACCGCAGCATTGCAATAAAATCTAATAAGAGACGATTATAACAGGGGTCTTGAAAAATAGAAGCTCAAAAAACAAGAATTTTTTTTTTTTTTTTTTACAAAGCTAAACTTTTATTTTTTGTTTTCCACCAAGAAAAAAGGTTTATTATCTGCATAATCATATTGACCTGGAGAATCCTATTTCCAGGTTGATTTTTACCACATAGTGAACATGGTAAATAAAATGACATAAAAACAATTGTCAAATTGTTCTTGCAATTTCAATGCACTTGGAATTTGTTCCCCCCTTTCCAGTGGATCACATGATAATATGATTGGGGGCATTCAAAAGTACAACTAGTCCCACAAAAAACAAGCTTTGGAAAGTCAATCACACGGCACCGCACCTGCGCCGCATCGGACATTATACGGTTATGCGGCCTGAAAAATAAAAAAAGTTACAGCTCTTGAAAGAAGAAGAAAAAATAGAAATTGCTCGTGGAATAAAGGGTTCAAATAGTTAAAGTAAAGGAACCAAGAAAAAGAGCCATAGACGTGCTCGAAGGGAAAGAGAGCGTGCAGAGAATTTAAACTTTATTTAATATATATATTTTCTTTTTTTTTTCCCTTATAGTTGCAGATTCTTTCTGCTGATATTTAGTCCTCGTCATCCATGTTGCTGATTTTCACTTCTCCATTAAAGTCTACCTGTCAGGCGAGTCATACTGCCCATAAAGAATTGCAGCCTGGCTGAATGATTGAGGCAGGTGAATAGATTTCTGAAACACTACAGTGTTTCCGATAAAATACACTTTGAAGAGCCGTCCGGTGACCAGACAAGTCGTCTCTGTTCCCAGTGGACTCTTCCAGGTGATTATAAAAGCGATAGAGGCCTGTCAATCACCTGGTACTAGCAAGAGTCGGCCGGCCTCGGTGCTGGGCCCGCCTGATCTCCGGGTGCGGTCCCAGGTCGGATCTTTAAAGTTTATTTTCTCTGAAAGTGTTGTAGAGAATAATATGACCCTGACAGGTTCCCTTTAAGCTCAGTGGGGACATTCTGCGACATACCTGGACACTGTAAATATAAATTGTCTCAGTTCCATTTACTTTTTTTTCCTCAATTTGGATGAAATGTGGTCCTCTTTTGTGGTGGAAGTCCAAGCAGAGGAATCTGCAGTGTCTGCGCGCAATAGGAGTACGTTCACATGCCGCAGATTTTTCTCGCTACTGAATATCTCTTCCATTTATCGGAATGAGGTTGCTTTAGTGGTCGGAACAGAGATTTCTTCAGACTCCATTGCTCATGAAATGTTTGCATCCAATCTGCCACGTGTGAACATACCCTTACCGTTAATAATACCACTGATACTATATGGCTGTCGTTGCACAAAGCGGCTCGTCTAGATCACCCTTAATTGTTAATTGCAGATCTTCCTAATCAGACTTTTTTTTAAGTTAGGTTGTTGCCTATTAAAATTTAGTTTTGATTTTTAAACCCCTTTCACACATTGGATATTCACGGACCAAGTACAGACCATCGCCCGTGGGTGTTTGGCATACATGAGGCTGTCAAGATCAAATCAGGAGACTTGTGGCCAGTCTGTATCCAGACCATGAATATTGGATATCCTGGGGGCAGGAATTTAAAATCTGTGCCCCTAAAGCCTCCAGCAGGCTATATGTATGCGATTTGGGCATGTAGTACAGGAAGTCCAGCAGGGAAAGCTTGTTAATAGGGCCTTGTAATCCTGTTTGGGATCCTGCATTGGTGTCAGGTCATCCTTTCAGTGCGGTGGAAGCGCGTTCCTTCACATAGGTGGTCATCCTCTGCTCAAACATATGTATGTAATCCCTTCTGCAAGAGATCGGCCAGTGATATAGAGCCTTTTATCAAGAGGGCATCTGCTACCTTTCTACATGGGTAGACGTTAACATTTAGGAAGAATAGGGGGCAAAGCATGCTTCCTATATATAATAAATCCTTTACACCTGCTTATTTGACAGTCACTCCTATGTCGCCAAAGTCGCTGATGCTACGTTTGGGTGGCTCTCCACTATTACCAGGCCTGCAGTCCGCGTTGTATAGTCATGCTGCTGCCGGATAATTATATAACTTGCTGTTTTGTGTTGATGTGTACTAACATTATGGATAGTAGCAGCAGCCTGCTCCATCCCTGCTGTTTGCTTGCAGGTTGTATGATAGTATGATCCTCTCAAAGAACAATGATGCTATTCATTAGCCTTGTTACAGTACAGCCACAAAGACTCTGCAGGGGTCCCTTTCATTGAAAACTGTCATTCTGTGCAGCCAGAGATTCTTATCTGTATTAGCTGTTGATTCCTGTTCTTACCAGTCTGTTTAACATGCAGTGTGTTGCAGAATTGTGCTGCTGAAATTTTCAGTGCAAAAGCTAAGGAAGTTATGATCAAAAAATGTCCATGCGTCGCACAACTGCACAACCTGATTATTATAAGACCTAAACCAGGGGTGTACAAAGAAATCATGGACACACACACTCGGTGGTCTCATAGAGGATCATATCCCACAACTCTGTAGCCCTTAGGCTGCTTTCACACATCAGTTTTTTGCCGTCAGGCACAATCCGGCGAAATTTAAATCGATTTTTTTTTTCCTCATAGACTTGTATTAGGGATTGCGACGGATGGCCTCGGGTTTCATCTGTTTTTTGCCGGATCCGTCAAATTGTTTTTTTTTGTAGCCGGAGACAGCGGTCATAGTAAAGTTTTTTGTGTCTGTCGGAAAAACGGACAGCGACGGATCCGGCACCATCCGGCGTTTGCTAGAACGGAAGCCTACGGCGCCGGATCCATCAAATGAAGGAATCCGGAAACTGATTCATTTTATTTAAACACAGCATGTGTTTTCCATTCTGGTCTCTCTTCCTCTCCCTCCCTCTCTGTCTCTCCCTCTCTCTGTGTTTGTGTTTCTTGCTCTCTCCTTTCTCTTCCCTCTCTCTTCCCTCTCTCCCCTCTCACCTCTCTCCCCTCTCTCTCCTCTCTCCACTCTCCTCTCTCACCCATCTCTCCCCTCTCCTCCCCTCTCTCCCCTCTCCTCTCCTCTCTCACCTCTCTCTCTCCATCTCCTCTCCTCTCTCACCTCTCCTCTCTCCCCTCTCCCTCCTCTCTCCCCTCTCCTCCCCTCTCCCCTCTCCTCTCCTCTCTCCCCTCTCTCCCCTCTCCCTCTCCCCTCTCTCCCCTCTCCCCTCTCCTCTCCCCTCTCTCCTCCCCTCTCCTCCCCTCTCCTCTCTCACCTCTCCCCTCCCCTTTCCTCTCTCTCCTCCCCTCACCTCTCCCCTCTCTCACCCCTCTCCTCCTCTCCTCTCCCCTCTCCTCACCTCTCTCCCCTCTTCTCTCTCCCCTCTCTCCCCTCTTCTCTCTCCCCTCTTCTCTCTCCCCTCTCTCCTCTCTCTCCTCCCCTCTCTCCTCTCCTCTCACCTCTCTCTCCTCCCCTCTCTCCTCTCCTCTCACCTCTCCCCTCTCACCTCTCCTCTCCCCTCTCCTCTCTCCCCTCACCTCTCCTCTCTCTCCTCTCCCTCTCTCCTCTCCTCTCTCCCCTCTTCTCTCTCCCCTCTTCTCTCTCCCCTCTCTCCTCTCTCTCCTCCCCTCTCTCCTCCCCTCTCTCCTCTCCTCTCCTCTCTCCCCTCTCTCACCCCTCTCCTCCTCTCTCCTCTCCTCTCCTCTCTCCCCCCTCTCACCTCTCCCCTCTCCTCCCCTCTCCCCTCTCTTCTCTCTCCTCCCCTCTCCTCTCCTCCCCTCTCTCCTCTCCCCTCTCCTCTCACCTCTCCCCTCTCTCACCCTCTCCTCTCACCTCTCCCCTCTCACCCCTCTCCTCCTCTCTCCCCTCCTCTCTCCTCTCCCCTCCCCTCTCCTCCCCTCTCTCACCTCTCCTCTTTCCCCTCCCCTCTCCTCTCTCCCCTCCCCTCTCCTCTCCCCTCCCCTCTCCTCCCCTCTCCTCCCCTCTCTCCTCTCCCCTCTCCCCTCTCTCACCCCTCTCCTCTCCCTCTCCTCTCCCCTCTCCCCTCTCTCACCCCTCTCCTCTCACCTCTCCCCTCTCCCCTCTCTCACCCCTCTCCTCTCACCTCTCCCCTCTCCCCTCTCTCACCCCTCTCCTCCTCTCTCCTCTCTCACCTCTCCTCTCCTCTCTCACCTCTCCCCTCTCTCACCTCTCCCCTCTCTCACCTCTCCTCTCTCCCCTCACCTCTCTCCTCTCCCCTCTCTCCCCCCTCTCCTCCTCTCTCCCCTCTCCTCTCTCCCCTCTTCTCTCTCCCCTCTCTCCTCTCTCTCCTCCCCTCTCTCCTCCCCTCTCTCCTCTCCTCTCCTCTCTCCCCTCTCTCACCCCTCTCCTCTCTCCTCTCCCCTCTCTCACCCCTCTCCTCCTCTCTCCCCTCCTCTCTCATCTCCCCTCCCCTCTCCTCCCCTCTCTCACCTCTCCTCTCTCCCCTCCCCTCTCCTCCCCTCTCTCCTCTCCCCTCTCCCCTCTCTCACCCCTCTCCCCTCTCCTCTCCCCTCTCCTCTCCCCTCTCCTCTCACCTCTCCCCTCTCTCACCCCTCTCCTCTCACCTCTCCCCTCTCTCACCCCTCTCCTCCTCTCTCCTCTCTCACCTCTCTCCCCTCTTCTCCTCCCCTCTCCCTCCTCTCAAATTCAAATTCAAATGAGCTTTATTGGCAGGACTAAGTACATGTTAGCATTGCCAAAGCATATGGTAAAAATACAGGGGTGGGGGAGGGGGGGGCATATAGAGGTCCAGGGAATATCAAATTCCTTTTAGAGGATAGGGGATGTTTCCAGGGTGGGGTATAGGAGTCCATGACATATCGGGCTCTTTCTCCACTCTCCTCTCCTCTCTCCCCTCTTCTCTCCTCTCTCTCCACTCTCCTCTCCCCTCTCTCTCTCCACTCTCCTCTCCCCTCTCACCTCTTACCCCTCTCTCCCCTCTCCTCCCCTCTCTCACCTCTCCCCTCTCTCCACTCTCCTCTCTCTCCTCTCTCCACTCTCTCCACTCTCCTCTCTCTCCACTCTCCACTCTCTCCACTCTCTCCTCTCTCCACTCTCCCCTCTCTCCACTCTCCCCTCTCTCCCCTCTCTCCACTCTCCCCTCTCTCCCCTCTCTCCACTCTCCCCTCTCTCCACTCTCTCCACTCTCTCCACTCTCCACTCTCTCCACTCTCTCCACTCTCTCCACTCTCTCCACTCTCCACTCTCTCCACTCTCTCCACTCTCCCCACTCTCCTCTCTCTCCACTCTCCTCACTCTCCTCTCTCCTCACTCTCCTCTCTCCCCACTCTCCTCACTCTCCACTCTCCTCTCTCCCCACTCTCCTCTCTCTCCACTCTCCTCTCTCCCCACTCTCCTCTCTCTCCACTCTCCTCTCTCTCCACTCTCCTCTCTCTCCACTCTCCTCTCTCTCCACTCTCTCCACTCTCCCCTCTCTCCACTCTCCTCTCTCCACTCTCCCCTCTCCCCTCTCTCCACTCTCCTCTCTCTCCACTCTCCTCTCTCTCCACTCTCCTCTCTCTCCACTCTCCTCTCTCTCCACTCTCCTCTCTCTCCACTCTCCTCTCTCTCCACTCTCCCCACTCTCTCCCCTCTCCCCTCTCTCCACTCTCTCCACTCTCTCCTCTCTCCACTCTCCCCACTCTCCCCTCTCCCCACTCTCCCCTCTCCCCACTCTCCCCTCTCCCCACTCTCCCCTCTCCCCACTCTCCCCTCTCCCCACTCTCCCCTCTCCCCACTCTCCCCTCTCTCCCCTCTCCCCTCTCCTCTCCCCTCTCTCCTCCCCTCTCCTCCCCTCTCCTCTCTCACCTCTCCCCTCCCCTTTCCTCTCTCTCCTCCCCTCACCTCTCCCCTCTCTCACCCCTCTCCTCCTCTCCTCTCCCCTCTCCTCACCTCTCCTCTCTCCCCTCTCCTCTCTCCCCTCTCCTCTCTCCCCTCTTCTCTCTCCCCTCTCTCCCCTCTTCTCTCTCCCCTCTTCTCTCTCCCCTCTCTCCTCTCTCTCCTCCCCTCTCTCCTCTCCTCTCACCTCTCTCTCCTCCCCTCTCTCCTCTCCTCTCACCTCTCCCCTCTCACCTCTCCTCTCCCCTCTCCTCTCTCCCCTCACCTCTCCTCTCTCTCCTCTCCCCTCTCTCCTCTCCTCTCTCCCCTCTTCTCTCTCCCCTCTTCTCTCTCCCCTCTCTCCTCTCTCTCCTCCCCTCTCTCCTCCCCTCTCTCCTCTCCTCTCCTCTCTCCCCTCTCTCACCCCTCTCCTCCTCTCTCCTCTCCTCTCCTCTCTCCCCCCTCTCACCTCTCCCCTCTCCTCCCCTCTCCCCTCTCTTCTCTCTCCTCCCCTCTCCTCTCCTCCCCTCTCTCCTCTCCCCTCTCCTCTCACCTCTCCCCTCTCTCACCCCTCTCCTCTCACCTCTCCCCTCTCTCACCCCTCTCCTCCTCTCTCCCCTCCTCTCTCCTCTCCCCTCCCCTCTCCTCCCCTCTCTCACCTCTCCTCTTTCCCCTCCCCTCTCCTCTCTCCCCTCCCCTCTCCTCTCCCCTCCCCTCTCCTCCCCTCTCCTCCCCTCTCTCCTCTCCCCTCTCCCCTCTCTCACCCCTCTCCTCTCCCCTCTCCTCTCCCCTCTCCCCTCTCTCACCCCTCTCCTCTCACCTCTCCCCTCTCCCCTCTCTCACCCCTCTCCTCTCACCTCTCCCCTCTCCCCTCTCTCACCCCTCTCCTCCTCTCTCCTCTCTCACCTCTCCTCTCCTCTCTCACCTCTCCCCTCTCTCACCTCTCCCCTCTCTCACCTCTCCTCTCTCCCCTCACCTCTCTCCTCTCCCCTCTCTCCCCCCTCTCCTCCTCTCTCCCCTCTCCTCTCTCCCCTCTTCTCTCTCCCCTCTCTCCTCTCTCTCCTCCCCTCTCTCCTCCCCTCTCTCCTCTCCTCTCCTCTCTCCCCTCTCTCACCCCTCTCCTCTCTCCTCTCCCCTCTCTCACCCCTCTCCTCCTCTCTCCCCTCCTCTCTCATCTCCCCTCCCCTCTCCTCCCCTCTCTCACCTCTCCTCTCTCCCCTCCCCTCTCCTCCCCTCTCTCCTCTCCCCTCTCCCCTCTCTCACCCCTCTCCCCTCTCCTCTCCCCTCTCCTCTCCCCTCTCCTCTCACCTCTCCCCTCTCTCACCCCTCTCCTCTCACCTCTCCCCTCTCTCACCCCTCTCCTCCTCTCTCCTCTCTCACCTCTCCCCTCTCTCACCTCCCCTCTCCTCTCCTCTCTCACCTCTCCCCTCTCTCACCTCTCCTCTCTCCCCTCACCTCTCTCCTCTCCCCTCTCCTCCCCTCTCCCCTCTCTCCCCCCTCTCCTCTCACCTCTCCTCCCTCTCCTCTCACCTCTCCTCCCTCTCCTCTCACCTCTCCTCTCTCCCCTCACCTCTCTCCTCTCCCATCTCCCTTCTCTCACCCCTCTCCTCCTCTCACCCCTCTCTCCCCCCTCTCCTCTCCCCTCTCCGCTCTCCCTTCTCCTCCTCTCTCTCCCCTCTCTCCCTCCTCTCTCACCTCTCTCCCCTCTTCTCCTCCCCTCTCCCTCCTCTCAAATTCAAATTCAAATGAGCTTTATTGGCAGGACTAAGTACATGTTAGCATTGCCAAAGCATATGGTAAAAATACAGGGGTGGGGGAGGGGGGGGCATATAGAGGTCCAGGGAATATCAAATTCCTTTTAGAGGATAGGGGATGTTTCCAGGGTGGGGTATAGGAGTCCATGACATATCGGGCTCTTTCTCCACTCTCCTCTCCTCTCTCCCCTCTTCTCTCCTCTCTCTCCACTCTCCTCTCCCCTCTCTCTCTCCACTCTCCTCTCCCCTCTCACCTCTTACCCCTCTCTCCCCTCTCCTCCCCTCTCTCACCTCTCCCCTCTCCACTCTCCTCTCTCTCCTCTCTCCACTCTCCACTCTCTCCACTCTCCTCTCTCTCCACTCTCCACTCTCTCCACTCTCTCCACTCTCTCCACTCTCCCCTCTCTCCACTCTCCCCTCTCTCCCCTCTCTCCACTCTCCCCTCTCTCCCCTCTCTCCACTCTCCCCTCTCTCCACTCTCCCCACTCTCCACTCTCTCCACTCTCTCCACTCTCTCCACTCTCTCCACTCTCTCCACTCTCCCCTCTCTCCACTCTCTCCACTCTCCCCACTCTCCTCTCTCTCCACTCTCCTCACTCTCCTCTCTCCTCACTCTCCTCTCTCCCCACTCTCCTCACTCTCCACTCTCCTCTCTCCCCACTCTCCTCTCTCTCCACTCTCCTCTCTCCCCACTCTCCTCTCTCTCCACTCTCCTCTCTCTCCACTCTCCTCTCTCCTCTCTCTCCACTCTCTCCACTCTCCCCTCTCTCCACTCTCCTCTCTCCACTCTCCCCTCTCCCCTCTCTCCACTCTCCTCTCTCTCCACTCTCCTCTCTCTCCACTCTCCTCTCTCTCCACTCTCCTCTCTCTCCACTCTCCTCTCTCTCCACTCTCCCCACTCTCTCCCCTCTCCCCTCTCTCCACTCTCTCCACTCTCTCCTCTCTCCACTCTCCCCACTCTCCCCTCTCCCCACTCTCCCCTCTCCCCACTCTCCCCTCTCCCCACTCTCCCCTCTCCCCACTCTCCCCTCTCCCCACTCTCCCCTCTCCCCTCTCCCCACTCTCCCCTCTCCCCACTCTCCCCTCTCTCCCCTCTCTCCCCTCTCTCCACTCTCTCCACTCTCTCCCCTCTCCCCTCTCTCCACTCTCTCCACTCTCCCCTCTCTCCACTCTCCCCTCTCTCCCCTCTCTCCCCTCTCTCCCCTCTCCCCTCTCTCCACTCTCTCCACTGTCCCCTCTCTCCACTCTCCCCTCTCTCCCCTCTCTCCCCTCTCTCCACTCTCTCCACTCTCTCCACTCTCCCCTCTCTCCACTCTCTCCACTCTCTCCACTCTCTCCTCTCTCCACTCTCCCCTCTCTCCACTCTCCCCTCTCTCCACTCTCCCCTCTCTCCACTCTCCCCTCTCTCCCGTCTCTCCCCTCTCTCCCGTCTCTCCCCTCTCTCCCGTCTCTCCCCTCTCTGCCGTCTCTCCCCTCTCTCTCGTCTCTCCCCTCTCTCTCGTCTCTCTCCCGTCTCTCGTCTCTCTCCCCTCTCTCGTCTCTCTCCCCTCTCCCCCCTCTCTCCCCTCTCCCCTCTCCCCTCTCCCCCCTCTACCCCCTCTCTCTCCCCTCTCCCCTCTTCCCCCTCTCCCCTCTTCCCCCTCTTCCCCCTCTGCCCCCTCTCTCCCCTCTCTCCCCTCTCTCCCCTCTCTCCCCTCTCCTCTCTCCCCCCTCTACCCCCTCTCTCCCCCCTCTCCCCTCTTCCCCCTCTCCCCTCTTCCCCCTCTCCCCCCTCTCCCCTCTTCCCCCTCTGCCCCCTCTCTCCCCTCTCTCCCCTCTCCCCCCTCTCTCCCCTCTCCCCCCTCTCTCCCCTCTCCCCCCTCTCCCCCCTCTCTCCCCTCTCCCCCCTCTCTCCCCTCTCCCCCCTCTCTCCCCTCTCTCCCCTCTCTCCCCTCTCCTCTCTCCCCCCTCTACCCCCTCTCTCCCCCCTCTCCCCTCTTCCCCCTCTCCCCTCTTCCCTCTTCCCCCTCTGCCCCCTCTCTCCCCTCTCTCCCCTCTCTCCCCTCTCCCCCCTCTCTCCCCTCTCTCCCCTCTCCCCCCTCTCCCCCCTCTCCCCCCTCTCTCCCCTCTCCCCCCTCTCTCCCCTCTCCCCTCTCTCAATTCAATTCAAATGAGCTTTATTGGCAGGACTAAGTACATGTTAGCATTGCCAAAGCATATGGTAAAAATATGGGGGGGGTTACATACAGTAAATACACAAATAATAGGTATCAGTGACAAATACAATTAGTACAGTGTGTGTGCAGCTTATTGTACATGTATTTAATTAAAGATTTTTTTTCTGAAAACAATGGTGAAGGCTCCCGCATAATTTTCGTAACCAGCAGAGGGAAAGCCGACCGCTGGGGGCAGATGTTTATAGCCTGGGAATTGGGTAATACCCATGGATCTTCCCAGGCTATTAATATATGTTCATAACTGTATACTTAGCCTTTATTGGCTATTAAAATTGGGGACCCTAAAAAAAATGATGTAGGGTCCCCCCTATAATTAATAGCCAGCAAAGGCTATTCAGACAGCTGCGTCCAAGGATACTGGCACCTAATCCCCAGGCTAAAAACATCAGCTCTGTCGCCCCAGAAAAGGTGCATCTCTAAGATCTGCCAATTCTGGCTCTTAGCCTCGCCCTTCCCACTTGTCCTGTAGTGGTGGCAAGTGGGGTGTTAGTTGGGTGGGTTGATGTCACCTTTGTATCGTCAGGTGACATCAAGCCCCGAGGTTAGTACTGGAGAGGCGTCAATATGATGCCCCATTACTAACCCCATAGATTGTATGAAAACACAGACACCCAGAAAAAAGTGCTTTAATTGGAAGAATAACAAAGTTCTTTAATAATCTCAATGGAACCATACTTACGACTTTTCCCGTTCCCCCGACACACTCGTCCTCTGCAAAAGATTAAAAAAAATAGACAATAATATTACTCAGCTTTCCGCAGAGATGATGATAATCCATTTGTCCCACGACTGGTCTAGCCATTTAGCCTGTCATACAGCAGAGACACTGAGCACCGTCTGCTACTGCTGCCCAGTATCTCGCGGTGAACTTATAGGACCTGTCTGATGCCTTCAGAAAGGTCCTGGGAGTTCACAGCCAATTAACTCACTTCACCTACTGTATCTGACGTTAGCGCGAGCTTCGTGGGAAATTTTCTAATGTCAAAACGGTACCGGAGATGTCAGTGTCCGTGTGTGTAATACTTGCAACACACGTGTGGCAACCTTTTGCCTCCCTTGTGCTGTATCAGTACCACACAGATGGGCGCCAGGGAAGAAATGCTACAGTAATCACTGTTCCCCACTCCAGGTGCTGAAGACACCACTCATCATTCTCCCCTGCTCTGCCGACAATCAGCATTAGCAGGGGAGAGTGATGAGTTGTATTCAAGTGAGAACAATGACACCAGCCGACGGCTTTTGAGACCAGCCTACACCAGCTGCCGCTAATAACAGCGAGAGCAGGAGCGATTGGGAGTATTCACCAATCGCCGCCTGCGCTATAAATAAATAAATAAATGGGAAAAAAAACTGGGTGGGTTCCCCTGTATTTTTGATAACGGGCCAGGAAAAACTCAAAGCTGGGGGCTGCAACCCTCCGCTGTCAGCCTCAGCAAGGCTGGTCATCAAGAATAGAGGGGTCCCCATGCCTTATTTTTAATTATTTAAATAAATACTTTGTAAAAAAATGGAGGTGGACCCCACACAGTTTTTTTTTAACCAGCCTTGCTAAAGCTCACAGCTGGGAGCTGCTGTTCTCAGGCTGGTAAGGGGCCTTGGAGGGGCTTCTTGCAGCAGTTCAGTCACCAGTGGTTCTCAGCCTGGACGGTCGCATCTTGGCACTGTTCAGGTTGAAAAATAATTATCCCCCAGACATGCATTATGGCATGGGACAGAACGACCGAGACGTGAGGGATATTGTTGTTTTTTTAACTTTAAGGTACCGTCACACTAGACGATATCGCTAGCGATCCGTGACGTTGCAGCGTCCTCGCTAGCGATATCGTCCAGTGTGACAGGCAGCAGTGATCAGGCCCCTGCTGGGAGATCGCTGGTCGGGGAAGAAAGTCCAGAACTTTATTTGGTCGCTGGACTCCCCGCAGACATCGCTGAATCGGCGTGTGTGACACCGATTCAGCGATGTCTTCACTGGTAACCAGGGTAAACATCGGGTAACTAAGCGCAGGGCCGCGCTTAGTAACCCGATGTTTACCCTGGTTACCATCCTAAAAGTAAAAAAAACTAACACTACATACTTACCTACAGCCGTCTGTCCTCCAGCGCTGTGCTCTGCTCTCCTCCTGTACTGGCTGTGAGCGTCGGTCAGCCGGAAAGCAGAGCGGTGACGTCACCGCTCTGCTTTCTGGCTGCCCGGAGCTCACAGCCAGACCAGAGAAGCAGAGCGCCGAGGACAGACAGCGGTAGGTAAGTATGTAGCGTTTGTTTTTTTACTTTTTAGGATGGTAACCAGGGTAAACATCGGGTTACTAAGCGCGGCCCTGCGCTTAGTTACCCGATGTTTACCCTGGTTACCGGGGACCTCGGGATCGTTGGTCGCTGGAGAGCTGTCTGTGTGACAGCTCTCCAGCGACCAAACAGCGACGCTGCAGCGATCCGGATCGTTGTCGGTATCGCTGCAGCGTCGCTATGTGTGACGGTACCTTTAGTTTTATTACAAGAGAACAAGGGCTTCAGTGGCATGAGGCGTTAGGTGAATATAACTGTATTTTGTTATTTTTAAATGAAAAAGGAAAACTTTGTTTAGTCTTATTTCTAATAAAAGACTTTATTCTGGCTGTGTCTTTATTTACCATACAACTTTAGGATTAGTTATGGATAGGTGTCTTATAGACACTTCTCCATTACTAAGCCGTGGGCTTGATGTCACCGGACAATACAAAGGTAACATCAACCCCACAAATATGAGCCCCACTTGCCACCTGTACAGGGCAAGTGGGAAGAGCCGGGCAAAGCAGAATAATCTAGTATTAGATGTGCCTTTTCTCGGCGGCTGCGGGCTGCTATTTTTAGGCTGGGGGGGCAATATCCCATGGCCCCTTACCAGCCCCCCAGCTGTCTGCTTTAGCAAGGCTGGTTGTCAAAAAAGGGGGGGGGGGGACCTCATGCCATTTTTCTTTTTATTATTTATTTAAATAATGAAAAAATACAGAGTGAGAACCCCTCTATTCTTGATAACCTGCCTTGCTGACAGCTGAGGGTTGCATTCCTCAGCTGTGAGTTTTGCCTGGCTGGTTATCAAAAATACAGGGGAACTCAGGTTGTTGTTTTGTTTTTTTTTAATTATTTACAGCGCAGGAGCAGCTGATGAATACTCCCATCCTCTGCTCCTGCTCTCACTTACTAGCTGCATCAGGTGTCAGCTGATGGGAGCTGTAGTCCCATCAGCTGACACCAGAGACCGGAGGTAAACTTTATACCTCCGATCACAGCTGAGTGCTCACGCTGTCTTTTGGGGATTAGGGTTAGGGATGTGTTGGGGTTAGGGTTGTGGTTAGGGGTGTGTTGGGGTTAGGGTTGTGATTAGGGTTATGGTTGGAGTTGGGAATAGGGTTAGGGGTGTGTTGGGGTTAGTGTTGGAGTTAGAATTGAGGGGTTTCCACTGTTTAGACACATCAGGGGTCTCCAGACGTGACATGGCACTACCATTGATTCCAGCCAATGTTGCGTTCAAAAAGTCAAATGGTGCTCCCTCCCTTCCGAGCCCCGATGTGCGCCGAAACAGTGGTTTGCCCACACAGATGGGGAATAAGCACACTCAGGAGAAATTAGACCCCCAAAGTTGTTGTGCAATTTTTCCTGTTACCCTTGGGAAAATAAAAAAATGGGGGCTAAAAAATTATTTTTGTGGGGAAAAAAATGATTTTTTATTTTCACGTCTCTGTGTTATAAACTTTTGTGAAGCACTTGAGGGTTCAGAGTGCTCACTATGCATCTAGGTAAGTTCCTTGGGGGTCTAGTTTCCAAAATGGAGTGACTTGTGGGGGAGCTCCAATGTTTAGGCACACAGGGACTCTCCAAACGCGACATGGTGTCCACTAATGATTGGAGCTAATTTTTCATTCAAAAAGTCAAATGGCGCTCCTTCCCTTCCGAGCCTTGCCATGTGCCCAAACAGTGGTTAACCCCCACATGTGAGGTATTGGTGTACTCAGGAGAAATTGGCCAACAAATTTTATGATCCATTTTATCCTGTTGCCCATGTGAAAATGAAAAAATTGAGGGTGAAAGAAATTTGTTGTGGGGGGGGGGGGGGGGAGTACTTTTTCATTTTTACGGTTCAATTTGTGAAGCACCTGAGGGTTCAAAGTGCTCACTATGCATCTAGATAAGTTCCTTGGGGGGGTCTAGTTTCCAAAATGGGGTCACTTGTGGGGGAGCTCTAATCTTTAGGCATACAGGGGCTCTCCAAACGCGACATGGTGTCCGCTAAAGATTGGAGCCAATTTTTAATTCAAAAAGTCAAATGGCGCTCCTTCCCTTCTGTCTTGCGCCCAAACAGTGGTTGACCCTCACATTTTGGGGTATCGGCGTACTCAGGACAAATTGTACAACAACTTTCAGGGTCCAGCTTCTCCTTTTACCCTTGGGAAAATAAAAAAAATTGTAAAAGATAATTTTTGTGACTAAAAAGTTAAATGTTCGTTTTTTTCCTTCCATGTTGCTTCTGCTGCTGTGAAGCACCTGAAGGGTTAATAAACTTCTTGAATGTGGTTTTGAGCACCTTGAGGGGTGCAGTTTTTAGAATGGTGTCACTTGGGTATTTTCAGCCATATAGACCCCTCAAACTGACTTCAAATGTGAGGTGGTCCCTAAAAAAAAAAATGGTTTTGTAAATTTTGTTGTAAAAACGAGAAATTGCTGGTCAAATTTTAACTCCTATAACGTCCTAGGGAAAAAAAATTGTTTCCAAAATTGTGCTGATGTAAGGTAGACATGTGAGAAATGTTATTTATTAACTATTTTGTGTCACATAACTCTCTGGTTTAACAGAATAAAAATTCAAAATTTGAAAATTGCGAAATTTTTGCCAAATTTCCGTTTTTTTCACTAATGAACGCAAAAATTATCGATCTAAATTTACCACTAACATGGAGCCCAATATGTCACAAAAAAACATTCTCAGAATCACTAGGATCCGTTGAAGCGTTCTTGAGTTATTGCCTCATAAAGGGATACTGGTCAGAATTGCAACAAATGGCCGGGTCATTAAGGTCAAAATGGGCTGGGTCTGTCACTCAGACAGATTTAAATGGTGCGTTTGTCGATGTGCTCCATCAGCCCCTTAAGGTACCTTCACACATAACGATATTGTTAACGATATCGTTGCTATTTGTGACGTAGCAACGATATCGTTAATGAAATCGTTATGTGTGACAGCGACCAACGATCAGGCCCCTGCTGGGAGATCGTTGGTCGCTGAATAAAGTCCAGAACTTTATTTCGTCGCTGGACTCCTGCTGACATCGCTGGATCGGCGTGTGTGACACCGATCCAGCGATGTCTTCACTGGTAACCAGGGTAAACATCGGGTAACTAAGCGCAGGGCCGCGCTTAGTAACCCGATGTTTACCCTGGTTACCATGCTAAAAGTAAAAAAAAACAAACACTAGATACTTACCTAACGCTGTCTGTCCTCCAGCGCTGTGCTCTGCACTCCTCCTGTACTGGCTGTGAGCCGGAAAGCAGAGCGGTGACGTCACCGCTCTGCTTTCCGGCTCACAGCCAGTACAGGAGGAGAGCAGAGAAGCAGAGCACAGCGCTCGAGGACAGACAGCGTTAGGTAAGTATCTAGTGTTTGTTTTTTTTTTACTTTTAGCATGGTAACCAGGGTAAACATCAGGTTACTAAGCGCGGCCCTGCGCTTAGTTACCCGATGTTTACCCTGGTTACCGGCATCGTTGGTCGCTGGAGAGCGGTCTGTGTGACAGCTCTCCAGCGACCAAACAGCGACGCTGCAGCGATCCGGATCGTTGTCGGTATCGCTGCAGCGTCGCTTAATGTGAAGGGGCCTTTATCCTACCAACCAGAAGACAATGGCCGCATTGCGCTGTTTTTATTATTCTCCATTTCATCATACTTGGGATCTTTTTTCCATTCTTCACTACATTAGCCAATAAAGTGAATGGTGTTATTCAGCAAAAAAAACAAATATTCATAACGGGGAAAAAAAATGGATTTTGGAAGAAGCTTTAAAAATTAAAGCACAAAAATGAAAATGGATAACTGCAAAAAAGGTTTACTCTAGCGAGTGTTATATATGGCGCTGCTATTCTCCTATGTAGTGTGACTGCTTAGTGACTGTATGGGGTTGTGTACCACCTAATATATTTTTTATATTTCTTTTTCAGACCGGAGAAATGGAGGTAAAAAATCCTCTCTTTGACGACTCTTCTCTCCACCACCCGACCCACAGGCATCATTAGCCGCCTCCGCTTGCAGACTCATATTCAAACCAAAACCCAACTCCAGAAAGAAATCAGCTCAAGACGTGAATCAGTCCGGAAACTTTTTCCAGAGTATGATCACGTGTTTGTTTTCTTTTTGTTTTTGTTTTTTAATTTGCAAAAAAAAAAGATTTTCCAGCGGTGTTGAAAGCAAGACTGTTAAACAAGCATCGTCCTGGTTCTCCAGCCTCTGTCTTTCACTTTACACTTCTGCGAGGAAGGTGGGATCATCACCGCAGCGAGCGAGCGAGCGAGCTAGAAGACCACCTCCGACTAGAACTACGTGTTCCTATGAGTGCACAGAGCCAGTCTGGAGCACGACAGCTTGTCATTTCTATCAGTTCATTCGTCTGAAGCTAAAGATGATTACTTCCTGAAACATTTGCACTTTTATAGACTTACTATTGTTCTGTAACCCCCATAGATAGATATATATATATATATATATATATATATATATATATATATATATATATATATATATATATATATATATATATATTATGTATCCGTTACTCGCCTACATTTCCAGCCATACTCCCTTCTGGTTTATGCTGTTTGTTTTGTACAAACATTACAAGTCGGACATATATCCTGAAAAAAAAAAATGATTGATTTTGTTTCAGAAAGAGAAGATAGTGCTAGACCTTAATGGTGTAATCTCCCTTAAAGGAGTAGCTCCATTTTGTCTGGTCTCCCTTGAAGATGTTCAGTGCAGATATATCCTAATGGAACAGTGCAGAAATATTTGCACTATATTAGCGGACCTGCACATACCTGCATGGGATGTGTGCTGAGTTAACCCTTACACTAAAGTGCAGCAAATAAAATTTGCAGTGCATGGTCTAGTGACCATGTTGGTGGATCATGGCCACGTTTGTAGATCATGGACAACCGACCAGATTACTATGACCCTTCTACCTTCCAGCATCCCCAACGCCTCACCCAGCGTGCTGTCATCATGGTGGCATGACATAGCCTTGGACATGCCGACAGGAGCAGGTTTGCAGAGCTCTAGTCATGTGGCCGTGGACTACCAACATGGCTGCCCAACTATGGTCCTGAAAATCTTTTTTTTCTCACCTCTAGCTCAGACAGGGATAGAAGCATCGTAATGTTGCTCTACCCCTTTCAAGGTTAAAGAACAAAATTTGAATTAACCATCAAGTTAAAGGGGACCTGAATAGTTTAAGGGTTGTCCGGTGTTGCACACTGTCACATTGGGAGGTGAGAGGCGCAGTCAAGATGTGCATACAATCGATGGGTATAATGCATGGAGTGAGCTACCCCTTCTCATTGGCTACACACGCTGTGATTGGGTTGGAGATAGTCGCCTGGAAGATGGCCATAATTAACACTGGCCACACATTAGATGGTCGCCGGCCACACCATATTTCAAGGCCATAGCTCTGTGCTGCCATCATACAGCAATCCTATACAGATTCACTGGGGTTTTCCTCTTTGGAGAATGGTGGGAAATCGTAACCCTATTTTAGCTCCTTATTTGCCAATAGTGATGGCTCCAACATAAGTGTCACCTTTTGAGTCATTTTAAATTTCTATGACTCCACAAAAAAACAATTCCTAAAACCAGCTGAATCACAATATTGGGTGCTTTATCCACCTCCCTATGGACGCATGGTGCTCAGCTCAGATTCGGAAGTCATTGCTTCCATGATCTGACAATGTCGATAAGATTGCGTCCAACTTAAGCTGAAATCTCCCATTATTCTCGTCTCCAACCACAGGAGGATGGTGGCAGTACCATAAATAAAAGAAATGCATACATTGTGGATGACGAGAGGCCGAACCTTAAGGTACCGTTACACTAAACGACTTACCAACGATCACGACCAGCGATACGACCTGGCCGTGATCGTTGGTAAGTTGTTGTGTGGTCGCTGGGGAGCTGTCACACAGACGGCTCTCTCCAGCGACCAGCGATCAGGGGAAAGACTTCGGCATCGTTGAAACTGTCTTCAACGATGCCGAAGTCCCCAGGTAACCAGGGTAAACATCGGGTTACTAAGTGCAGGGCCGCGCTTAGTAACCCGATATTTACCCTGGTTACCATTGTAAAAGTAAAAAAAAAAAACAGTACATACTCACATTCCGATGTCCGTCACGTCCCCCGCCGTCAGCTTCCCGCACTGACTGTGTCAGCGCTGGCCGTAAAGCAGAGCACAGCGGTGACGTCACCGCTGTGCTCTGCTTTATGGCCGGCGCTGACAGTCAGTGCGTGAAGCTGACTGCGGGGGACGTGACAGACATCAGAATGTGAGTATGTACTGTTTTTTTTTTGTTTTGTTTTGTTTTTAACTTTTACAATGGTAACCAGAGTAAATATCGGGTTACTAAGCGCGGCCCTGCGCTTAGTAACCCGATATTTACCCTGGTTACAAGTGAACACATTGCTGGATCGGCATCACACACGCCGATCCAGCGATGACAGCGGGTGATCAGCGACCAAAAAAAGGTCCTGATCATTCCCCAATGACCAACGATCTCCCAGCAGGGGCCTGATCGTTGGTCGCTGTCACACATAACGAGATCGTTAGCAGGATCGTTGCTATGTCACAAAAAGCGTGACATTGCAACGGTATCGTTAACTAAATCGTTGTGTGAAGGTACCTTTTGTCCAGATCTCTCCATGTGTGGCCACATGAAATGGGCATTCCAAATTCATCATGAAGATGGTAGACATCTGGGACGCCCCTCCCAGGGCTTGATTCTGTGGAGAGATGTTGGGTCATCTCTGTTAATATTGGGGGCATCGGTGGAGGCCGCAGATCCTAGACCTGCTATGATAGGAAATGTTAAAGACCTCTGAAGTTGCCCTGATCACAGACCAATGCCATTCGTCCATTACTGTATGGATGGACGTTCGCTGAATCTAGCGCTGGTGACGAGACCTCCTGATGAGTATAAGGTCGCTCTGCGGGGGGCGCTGTTTCCTATCTGTATTGCACTACTTGTAGATTCCACCAATTACAGTTCAGATGATGAAATTATTTTTTTTTTCTTTGCACAAATTGTAATTGTAAAATATCAGAGAAATACTGTGTGTCTGTCCGTGTCTTTCCTCTCGCAGATGCTGTTCCGCTCCTTTTTCCTCACGAATATAATTAGACATTTTATTTATCTCAGTCCGTTGTTTGTTTCTTGGTGTAAATGTCGCTAATTTTGGGGGGCATATCCTCGGGTCCCTTATTTAACCTGCTCATGGGTTGTCACCAGTGCCACAGGATTTGGTTATTTTCCTCTCGCACTTTAGCCCCTTAATTCTGGGGAAAGGTCTCAATTCATGGACCCTTTTATCAGATGATGACTAAATATAGGACAGCGTCCCATTTTTATACAGCCCTCAAATGGCATATACGTCTGCGCTGCCTGTGTAGCTGTCAGCCTTCACTGTCATTCTAGTATTGTTCTCAGACTCTGGCCCACCCAGAGGAGATCAATTTGAAGCTTCCCTGCCAGGCATACATTCCTGAACTATTAGAAGAGTTTACATACGAATATAGTTCATTTTACCTTAAATCTGATAATCCAGAAATTCTGATTTTCAAAGAATTTTCTCTAATTTAGCATAAAAAAGTGCAGATGTCACATGATTCGGTTTAGCCCCCTCAGTATAGCATTACAAGTCGCTTCCCTCCATTGGTATACATTATAGCACAATCAGAAGTTACAATACAGCAAAATCTGTGTGAAGATACAGTGACCATGTAACCACTATAGTTGGGGTAGGCCATTTAATTAAGAAAAGCCACTCAAGAGTCCTCTGTATTTGAGATGTTCAATACCATCCCCCCACCCCCAGGCTCTGTACATGGACTCATTTTAATTAACTTTTAACAGTCAAAGTTAATTAAAAAAAAAATTTCTTTAGTGTTAAACTTTTTCTCCCAGGATTCCTATAGGATGAAACCACCTGTTGGTTCTCGCATCTGCATAGGTTTTTCACCTGATTCTCCTCCCTCTTTAGACCTTTTCCCTTCTTTCACCAATGGCTTTTCAGTCCCTGTGAATCTCCTTTCACATGCAAAATGCTCTTCCCTCTCCCCAAGGGCAAAGCCCACAAAAGTATTCACCTTGATCACAACCCCCCCATTCCAATCTTTTTGATGAGAAATTTAAAAGCATTCCTAGAGAAGACTGGAGGAGTGTCCCTGACTTTGGACAGGGAGATCAGATAATTAGATCTACAGTAAAACACCTTAAAAGGTTTTTTCGGGTGCCTAGTAGTTTTCCTTGAATGTAGTCTAAATATCTCTTTAAAGTGAACAATCAGTCATGTGGGGGTAGGTGACAATCAACTTGGACTCCATTGCAAAAATTGTTCAGCTTTTATGGGGACCTGGAATTGGGGCAGCTATAATTATCAATAGGAATGGATTTGGTAGAGATGTTGCTGACCATATTGGCCACTATCCATACAAAAAAAGTTGGCAATTATAAATTCTGTGCCCAAAACTTTTTTTTTTTTTTTTTCATCCCCGTAAGCTATGCTTGGTGGGGTTTGGGACAAGTCATAAAGCGATGACCAGTACCTTTCCCAAATACTGGAAATTTTGGCAGAAAATTTCCCTTACTGGTTATAAGAACTATCTGCCTCCACTGTCCTTGTAGATATTGGTGAACTCTCCAAAATCCAACACACAGATCCACAGGGCTCTGATGAAAAGGTGCAGTGATGAAAACAGGGCTTTTATCATTTTGTATTTATTTGGTATGGAATTGTCAAAAAAATGGAGACAAAGGCCCGAAACCAACTATCAACAACCCAACATCATTGCAAAGAGGAGATAAGAAACTTATTCGTAGTCCTGGTGGTAAACTACCTGTTAGGCAACTTTTCGGGAAAAAATGTTAAAGGGTACATCTTAAAATAACATTACAAATAATGATCCTTCAGTACAATTGAATGAATTATGAGTTAATGTACAGCTATCTCCATCTTCCAAAATTGTGCTTCTAAAGTAATGATATTAAAATGAAATGTGCATCAGATGAAAGTTTTTGAAAAATTGAAAATTTACATTTTTCTTCCCCCCCCCCCCCCCCCGCAAAAAATACAAATTCTTAAAATTAAGTTCATATCAGTTCCTTTGAAAATGAAGTTACAACATCATCAATTTTCCTTCCCAGTGACTAAAAATGTGTATTAGATCTAATACCGTATAGCCACAAAACTGATCTAATCCTTCCAGGCCCCAATGCCAAGTCCATAACGGATACCCTCATCTATAGTATAATTTATCGCACTGATGTCTCCTTGTGTAGTCGTAAGGCCTCTCTGCCCCCTATGGCCCCTTGGGCCTAGATATGACTGCTACCTTTGCACCTTTTATCTATACACCCTTAGTAGAAACCACTAAAAGGTCTTGATTATATATCAATTGAAATTGCACATATGCCCAGCTTATTCTATCGATGCACGCTCGAGGCCATTTTCACCCCTGCATAGGACAAGGCCTAAAAACCCATGGGAAATTATAAAAAAAAATTCCACCTCAGCTGGATGCTATATCTTATGAGATCAGGGTCAGGTCAGTGGTGCTCACAGAGATACGACTGACCCATTATAGTCAGATATAATGCGCCATTGGGTGTCGTAATAACTGGACTTTATTGATTTCCACCATTCACTCATAACCGATGTAAAGCAAAGGGAAAAGCCCCAAATCATGCCAGTTGCCTGGAATATCCTATGGTGATTGGATAAATATGGAGGACATTTAATTTTACCCTTGTGGCGACTATATGACCTGGGACAGGCTCTAAATTTCTAATCTGCAAATAACCCTAAAGGGCCAATGTATTTCTTGAACTTGTATATAGCAAGATATCTCCCCGTGGTACCATCAATTCATGGCTCATAGGCAAGCTATGGGTATATAAAATAAATCATGGGCACAACATATGTCCCCTCACTCCCATAATGTTTTCACCAACTTATCTGTGTCCTCAGGGGATGGGACATAAGCTTGAAAGTAAAAACAAAATTGAAGTAATCAGCCAATCACATTTTCATGTTACAAAGTAGTCCGTGCACAGACGCCGTCATTTACAGGGATACTGATTAACTTTCAAGAAAAGTTTGCTTTTGTAGGAGGACTTTCCTTACATTTTTCTGGTCCACAAACAGCTGACAACACAGCAAAGGTTCTCTGTGTGGAAAGTTTTCAGTCAGGAGAACTTACACAAAAACTTTTTTCAAGGCATTAAATCTACACTGTGAAGATCATCAATAAGGGGTTGAAATTTGGCCCAACAGTAACTCTACCTAGAACGCAACGTCCTTCAAAAGTGAAAAGGCAAGAAGAATATTGGTCCTGGAGGCTGTCAAGATTAACATTAAAGGAGCTGCAGGATTTTCTGAAGAAAACCTGCATGTAACAATAATCTCCCATATCTTTCATGGGTCTGCTTTGAGAATTAAATGTGTGTAAATTACGGTTTTACTAAATAATAAAGGCTAAGCAGATATGGCAGATAACTTGCTATTGGGCACCACTGATCAGGCCAAGGGAGCTGCTAGAAAAATGCTCAGAACAGTCCCATAGTCACAAAAAGAGATCTGGGTGTCTGCAGCATAATGTGTATGCACAAAAAGTGGAGTATTTTTTATTTTTATTTTTTTTTTGAGGGGGTATTCTGTAATCCAATTTCTCCCATGAAATTACGGCAAATTGGATGTAATTTGGAAGCTGGGAATTAACTGATAAGACTCACACAGCACCTAATTAATGGCCCAGCAGGTTCAAAGTCACCGGTTTGGGGGTTGTCACCTCTTGTTTTACATTGAGCTCCCAGAATGTGGACAAACCAGTTTAATGCAATTGTGGGCCTGTTTCCCCCATTAAGGAATCCCAAGGAAGAGGGATCACCTGGCTTGGGGGATGGACCCTGCTAACAATGAATCAATGCCTGGAGGCATTGGCCTCTCACAGGCTCCTTACTACTCTGACCCCCTGGGCTGAGCTGAGTGGGGCCATCCACTGGTTTCCATCTTACACTAGATAATTGCAGGTTTTGATTTGGTGGCTCAGCTGGACACACATGACCAACTGGTCCGCCATCATTATTTTAAGATGACATTACATTACTATGCACAAAAACATCCAAATACATGATTGTATATATATATGAAAGAAAGTGCGATAAACGGTCGACCATCATATAATTGGGAAAATAATTATTTAGACTGTGACATAAGATGACACTTTGTTGTCACCCTAAGACATGCAGTAGTAAAGAACAAGACGTGCATTCTCGCTAGTGGTGGTGCAGACTGAACGTGGAGGAATCCTCCAAGGTACAGCCCCAAGAATAAACAGTCGCACTCAAAAAACTATCTTCAGAATTTTTAGCCAAACAAGTGTTTTTTTTTATTTTGAAAAACACCAACAAAATATATAGAAAAATTCACCGCAGTGTTGTAAGGTAACGTTTCGATCCTCTGGGTCTTTTTCAAACCTTACTGAAACAAAAATAATATACATGGTGTCAATATAACATAAAGAAACATAATAAAAACAAAACACACAAATATGTACACGTATAATGTCCCTATTCAATAGAAATCTCAATATGTCTGTATAATGGTCGATAAGACGGCAGTATTGCGGGACCCCTAAACTACTGGAGAGAAGTTCTAAACATTATAGGTATCACCAGAGGTATCAGTGGAAATGTAAGGCGTTGTACACATACTATCGGGGAGATTTTAAGAAAAAATACTGAAAAATAGCACATTCCGTGTGTCTATGTAACAAGGGCCAAATACACAAAAATCGTATATACAATCATAACAGTCTATTGATGGAGTCCTGAGAGGTCAGCTTTCCTGCCCACTGTACTGTATTCATCGCTGTGGCTTTCCTTCTTACAGCCCCTAACAGGACTCCTGCACCTCTCCAGGGATTTTTGCCCTCTTCTCATTTCTACTTCCATAAGGTCAATACCAACCGCTTAATATACTGCTATCTATGTCCACCACCATGGTACTTCCACACTGTTACATGCAGATCTTGGTGACCTCTCAGGGCTCCAGCAATAGACTTATGATTGTATATACGGTTTTTGTCTTACGATTTTCTCTGTGATCTCCGTGTATTTGGCCCTTGTTACACAGACACACGGAATGTGCTATTTTTCAGTATTTTTTCGTAAAATCTCCCCGATAGTATGTGTACAACGCCTTACATTTCCACTGATACCTCTGGTGATACCTATAATGTTTAGAACTTCTCTCCAGTAGTTTAGGGGTCCCGCAATACTGCCGTATTATCGACTATTATACAGACATGTTGAGATTTCTATTGAATAGGGACATTATACGTGTACATATATGTGTGTTTTATGTTTTTATTATGTTTCTTTATGTTATATTGACACCATGTATATTCTTTTTGTTTCAGTAAGGTTTGAAAAAGACCCAGAGGGTCGAAACGTTACCTTACAACACTGCGGTGAATTTTTCTATATATTTTGTAGGTGTTTTTCAAAATAAAAAAAAAAAACACTTGTTTTTCTAAAAATTCTGAAGATACTTTTTTGAGTGCGACTGTTTATGCTTGGGACTCTAAGCCATGCAACATAGCAGTAATGTCCAAAAATGGACACCCATTGGGGTCTGTCGGGATGAATGACTATAAACGCTCAGCTGTATGAATGGGCCCTCCAGATAATGTGATTAGGAAGCTTCACAGCACCTAGTAAGGTTAGCTGATCACAATCAGCCAAGGATACCTGTAATTAATCTATTAACCTCCATATGACTGCCAAAGAAGAGTTCTGACCTCACAAATACTGCACCAGGCTGTCTGACCCCAGAGAAGAGCAAACACTGGGCCATGGGGGTCTATTTAGGTCACTGTATGGAGTTATCAGCACATAACAAGATTTTCCATGTCTGGTCCCAGCCAGCACTTGGTGGCAGGGGGTCTTTATTAACCTGATGGCAGGAATGATATAGAACATTGTCTAGGACTATAGGTTATGGGAGGGGTGACAAAGTTTGAGGGAAGCTCGCCTAGCAGAGCACAAGAGTGATTTCCATTGACTCCCAGTGTGTAACAGCAAAGAATCATCTCCTATCTATCATATAAAAAGAGGCAGCACCCCAATATAGATGTAAAAAAAGGATTCAACCCTGGTGGCAACGCTTCGGTTCACAGAATGTTTTTCAAGCCCTCTTTATATTGGACGTTTTTTGGGCAGCTTGGCACCCACTATATATAATTAATAACCTAGTTAACAAGGCTGAAGAATGACAATTGTCCATCCAGTTCAGCCTTATATTCTGTCAGAATAAAATAATAAATCCCCAGATCTGCTAATTGTGGTGCTGTTCCATTAGTTTTTGCATATGTATCTATCTAATGAAAGAAGATTTGGCAGCACTACAAACAAAAAAAACGGGTGCAATAAAACCTGTAAATGTGATGTCCAAACCTCCAAAGTAGATAATCAGTAAAAATTGATTTTTGGAGTGCTGCCTGTTTTTTTTTCTCCGATTATCTATCCATCTATCTATTTATTATTTATCTATCTCTTATCTATCTATTATATATCAATTATCTATCATCTATCTATTATTATCCATCTATCATCTATCTATCTTCTATCTATTATTATCCATCTATCTATTATGTATCTATCATCTATAAATGTATATATCTTTCATTTATCTATTGATTATCTATCAAGAAAATCAGAAAAGAAACAGACGGCACTCCAAAAATTAAAGTGAAAAAACTGGCTTTACTGATCCATTAGCAGCAACGTTTCTGCAGAATTCTCTGCCTTTCTCAAGCCAGAATTCTGCCAAAACATTGCTGTTAATGGATCAGTAAAGCCACAGTTTTTCACTTTAATTTTTGTAGTGCCATCTGTTTCTTTTCTGATTTTCTGTTTTAGAGGTTTTGGACGTTACCATAACAGGTTTTAATGCACCCGGTTTCTTTTGGTAGTGCTGCCAAATTTTCTTCAATTTATCTATCTATCATGTAACTATCTATCTATCTATCTATCTATCTATCTATCTATCTATCTATCTATCTATCTATTATATATCAATCATGTATCTATCTGTTATCTACGTATCTATCTATCCCCTATCTATCTGTCTCCAGTCCAATATCTTATATAAATTCCAAAATCGAGGCTGGCAAAAGTGACCACCATGCACAGCCATGTGTGAAAGACTCAGTTATTTTAGATCAGAAATCTTGTGGCACATGATGGGTGAATAAACATCCACTTTTTTTCACAAGTAACTTTTGGAGCGCTGCTATATCTATCAACAGGAATAACGAAGCAGCACCAGCTTCAGAGTAAAGGCGAGGTGCCAGCTCACTGGTTGTAGCCAAACCAAATTATAGAGCAACATTTCTACTGCACAAAGTCTGTGGAGCTGAAACGTTGCTTGTTGTACATACGGCTTAATAAAAGTTTAACAATAATGTGGATTCCAGCTCAACATTTATGTTCACCCCCACCAGAGTTCGGACAATGGCTCTACAGCAGTCCAAATGAGCGATAAGAGAAGAAATAGTCCAGCTTCACAAATAGATTTTCTTTATTTAAATTAAATTCGTACAAAGGACATGAAAAGTCACGATGATAGGTGCTATAGCGTTAGTGTAATGCTCGCATCAACGCGTTTCAAGTGAACACTCATCCTTAATCATCAATACAAAAGTAAAACTTCCATTGGACTTCTGATAGTTTCCCATTATTGAGTGCCGCCAGCTTTTTTTTATTTTTATATCCATCCATCCAATAATCCATCTACACATCCATTAATCCATACATCCAATAATCCATCCACCCACGCACCCATCCAATAATGCATCCCCACATCCATTAATCCATACACCCACCCATCCAGTAATCCACCCATCCATCCAATAATCCACCCATCCATTCACCCATCCATCCAATAATCCACCCACCCATTCACCTCATCCAATAAGCCACCCATACATTCACCCATCCATTCACTCATCCATACATCCATCCAATAATCAACCCAATAATCCATCCATCCAATAATCTACCCATCCATCCAATAATCCATCCATCCAGCTCCCTTTATTAGTCTGCCCTGTCCTGACATTAGCAAACCTATGTGACTCTTTGGGCATAGATGGCAGCTCTCTGGGTGATTACTGGCAGTAAATGGGTTTATTACAGATAATGTTTGGGGCTGAAATTTGTAAAGTCCTGATCTGCTGAATATTCATTTTCTTCATTGTAGGGACATCAATATACCAGACAGACAGCTTATACTGGGTGTTTGCAGATATAACCTGTTGACTACAGGTATGGGGGGCATAAAACAATGGGGGCGTGACCTCTAGATGAATACACTAGAAGACCACAAACACTGCTTTCCAATCAGTTTGCTCCTTTTTTCCCATCTTCATGGTCTTTGGAAGGGGAATTATTTATTTTTTAAGAGGGCCAATCACCTAGAAGGGCAAGCTCTATAGGAGGGTCTTCAGTAATGTAAATAGCCCCTTTCTTACTGAATTAGATTATTGCTAGGACAGCATTCCTTTCAAGCAAAGTTGTCTCCACTTTGAAGCTTCTGGAAAAGGAGTCTTACAGCTATCCCAGCAATACCAAGAACTTTATGGAACTTTTCTCTGATTTTTAGGTGAACATCTGTCACCTCATCCACTCCAGAGATCAATCAGGACTTTCTGTATGGGAATATACCTGATTCTAGGCTCTTCAGGATCAACCCAATATCCTATTTAATTCTATCGATCTGAGCACAGCGTTGGGTATTTCAGATTTTCAGATGGAATCCATAATGAATCAGCAGCATGCCTTTAATTTTTATACAAACGGCTCTGGCCTTATGCAAGAAGAATGGACATTTAGTGCTGGCCTAACTTATCAGCAGAATTACTGCCACATGCCAATGAAATCAGAGTCTGGAGACCTTGGAGTACAACCTGTACTCCAATGGAATACACTGCCACAATTGGATCATGCCACCGAGACGCTCGGCTTCCCTGTTGGAGGACAGCAAAATTATTGTGAAGAGCAGATGCCAATCTTTGTGGACAACAGTAACCAGAAGACTGATGAAGAGGAGGAATCGGTAATGACAGTAAGTGCAGCCCCCCAATCTTCCTTCCACTTTCTATTACAGCTAGGCATGGGGTGCTGCTGCCTACTGGCAAATTACCCCAATTGGTGGCAATACAGCAGCTACCAACAAGGTCACTGATTATAGCAAGTTCCTAACCCCAGGCCAGTTTGCATACAAACAAAGCCTCAGTGCAGCCTTAGATAGCGATCTGTCCCACATGGAGATCAACCCATGTAGCAGTGCCAAGTGTAATTAATCTAGAACTTTGTATGATATTATGGGAACTATTAAGCATCTTTTAAGCTTGTACTGTGTAGTTTTAGACATATAATATTGAGGAACCCCAAGAGATAATTAGTTCCTGTAGTCACAATATGTATTGACCTTTTTGTTTTGTCATATTGAGGTGACCCTATGCAGTCCTGAAGTCTTGGTCTTGTTATTTTGAGGCTATTCTATAATCCTATATACTACTGAATGCTTGGTTTTGTTGTATTGAGGAGACCTAATTCTTAAATAATTCCATCTTGCTTTCAGCTCTTGGTCTTACTGTATTGAGTAGACTTCACCTTGTATCATGGCCCTCTGTCATCCTGTTAGCTTAACCCCACCTTCCACTTAACCTTTGATCTGCATTGTGACCAGGGGTTAAGTAAAAGGTGAAGTTACCGCTGTCTGAACTCATGAACTTGTTCTCTGAATGACATGTACTGTTAATACTGGTTGAATCCAACCTTGTGCTCATGAATTCGTCCAATCTAAGAACTTGATCTTGTAGGTTTGTGGCCTCTAATTTCTGTTACCCCCCTGCAGTTGTAAAACTACAGCTCCATTTGCTATAGCTTTGAATTAGCTGGAGAGTTGCAGGTTGGAGACCACTGTTCCAGACCATGTTTAATCTTGGAGCACACAAGCATTAGTCTTTGTACTAAAAATGTCTGAATAATGAATGGACAAAACTGTCAACCTAGCAATCCCTGTCTTGTTCTCCTCTGCAAATTGGTGAACATGTCATATATCTATTAATTTGTCCTAATATCTTTTGTTCTAGCCACAGCAGGAGGAAGGTTCAACATCTTCTGAAATGGAGGCGTTTACGAAGAAACTTAAGTCTAAGCGTGTAAGCCTTGGATACACTCAAGCCGATCTCGGCTATGCCCTAGGAGTGCAGTACGGTAAGGTCTCGTGTAGAGCTTTGTAATGGACAACTGTTTGGAGATTATTTCTTAGAATTTTGAGCATCTGAAATTTTTTATCTTTCGTTTTCCAGGCAAGTCATTTAGCCAGACGACTATCTGCCGCTTTGAGTCGCTACAACTCAGCTTTAAGAATATGTGCAAGCTGAAGCCAATACTAACAGAATGGTTAGATGGCTTGGATAAAAAAGCCAGTCCGGAGGAGGTGAGTTGAAATCATGAAAGTAGAGATTCTATGTGGCAGTCATTGACTTTAAGCAATCTTTCATGATGAGAACCTCTTTCTGTTTATCTATGGAAGAATCTCTTGAAGCTACTATGGGGCTCATGATTAATTTGACACTATTTTCCCTTCCAATGGATGATCTGAACCTATTTAGGGCTCATTTAAAGTAGATAAATCACAATTTAGTGCGAATGGAGGAGTGAAAGCCATCATTAGGGTTGCAAGAAATTGAAGGGAGGGTCATAGAACAACGAGGCCTCCCACACCAACATTGTGGGTGGCATGAACAGGCACCAGAAAGGGGCTCTCAGATTAATAGGGAATTAAGGGTAAGGGTTCTAAGTTTAGTCGAAATGTACTAAAAAACAAATTCTGTCTTTTTTTTTTTTTCACCAAAAAGCTTAACAAGGAACGTCCTCAAGCTCCAAAGAGGAAACATCGCACAAGTATCGAGAATAATGTTAAACAGAGACTGGAGAATTATTTTCTTAACTGCACCAAGCCGGGAGCACAGGAGATCTCCCAGATTGCCCGAGAGCTTGGAATGGATAAAACCGTAAGTGGTCTGCATAGATAGTCTTTGCTGTTACACATGGATTGGGAGTTAATGGAAATTGTCCACTCTTGTGACAGTCATTGCTCTGCTTTTTTATTTTGATATTTTCTGATTGTTGGGCTACAACCAGTGAGCTGGCACCTATCTCTAATTTTGGAGCTGGTGCTGCGTCACTCCTTCCAAATACGGTAGATAAATAAATATTAATAAAAAAGGCAGCACACAAGATTAGGATGATCAAAAGTGCAATACTTTGGCAATTGGCCCCTGTCCTGCAGTGAAACAGCGCCCTGCACATAGGGGCTGATGGAAAATGTATTGCACTTCTCATCCTCCTAATCTTGTGTGCTGCCTCTTTCTTTTTATATGGTGTGGTTGTTGGGCTGTAATGGCTGGTACCATTTTTTTTATTCAAATTTGAGGCTTGTGCTCCTTTTAATTTTCCTAGATAGATAGATTTTAGCTGTAACCCTTTCCCATTTTTCATGTGTTTCATCTATTCCAGGTTGTCCGGGTGTGGTTTTGTAACCGCCGACAGAAAGGAAAGCGTCAGGTGAACCCGTACCAGAGGGAGAACATTGGTGGACACCCCGAAGTTATCCAATCCCTGTCACCTGTAGAGCACTTTTCCCTGCCGCAGTTAGCTACCGCTCAAGGCTTCCCTACGGCCCAAATCCACTATAACCACCCAGTTTATATGCCTGGCTTCCATACAAACGAGATGTACCCGCAAAATATGCCTCATGGCATGCCCATGGCCAACTATACTAATTAGATCTCTGCCCTATGTGGTCATGACATGCAAAATGTTTATGTATGCAGAGTATAATCCTTTTGTCTGGGGTGGGTGGGGCGTGGGCAGGACATTTAGAATTACTTTTACTTACTTTTTGTTTCACTTTTTATGTTTTTCCATGTAGTGTTGTAACTTACACAGTAAGAAATCTCATTAATCCTCCAGCTCAGAATTGATTAATTTCTGGTTTAAAGGTGACTACCTTTACCTCCAGCTGCCTGGCATTGATAGAGAATTTTAACTTTACCTTCTGTTACCTTGTTTTGCTAAACTCCATTTAACCTGTCTTAGGGTGCTTACCTACTGCATTTTGGCACCTGTTCAGTGGCTTTCATAAAGGCTTAAGTCCGAACCCCCATCAAAATGGGATTTGGGTGTATGCGTCAGTGAGGGCATACACTATAATGGTGCCGACAGAGGGAACATGCGCTCTGCCATGCTTCATTTTCGGGCATGTACACCTACTGGAGATAGACACCCAAATGTCTGAGTGTCTGCCTCCAGTAGGCTTACATGCTCAAAAATGATGCACGGCAGAGCGCATGTTCCGTCTGTCGGCACCATTATAGTCTATGGCACCTTCGGCACATATACATTCCCAAAGTTCTGGGGTTTGGACATAAGCCCCAATGTGAGCCACTGAACGGATGCCTAAACGCAATGTGAAAGCACCCTTAGTATTAACCATACAATGACCAGCTTTACTTACAGCTGTTTGGTATTGGTAGTTAATCACTTTAGAGGGCTATAATCTCCTCTGATAACCTTTTCCAAAAAATAACAATAACTCACCACTTCATCAGCCAAAGCTTGACTTAACCTTGCAATGCCCAGCTTTACTTTTAGTTGCCTGGTATTGGTAAACTCCACTCAACCAGCCAAACCTTGGTGTAACTATACAATACCCAGCTCTACCTTCAGTTGCCTGACATTAAGAACTTCGGTAACAGTCATGGCATGGCTCAGTTGTGCAAAACCTCCATTTCATTCAGGTGTCCTCCTCTTTCACCAGTCAAGGTGTAGCTTAGTCATGCAATACCAACTTTCCTTTCAGCTGCCTGGCGTTAGTGAATTATCCACTTCACTGACCAAGGCTTTGGTTAGTTGAACAATTCCCAGCTTTACCCACAGCTGCCCGGCATTGTTTCCACAGTCAAGGCTTGGCTATACCCTACCTATCTGCCCCATCTTTGTCTTAGTGAATTGTTTGTCCTTTAGAGAAGACTTAATTATTTGACCTGAATTACAAATTAGACATTAGATTGTATTTGTATTGTCTTTACCGGGATTTTTCTCCAAGAGAAGATCTTGTGTCCCTATGTCACTTTATGTTTTACTTTATTACTATTTGCACTAAATAAGCCGCCATGATTACTTGTTCTGTCACCTGTCCTATTATAATGAGGAGTGCGGGGTCTAGAACTGGGTTTTGACATTTTGACACTTTAATTTGCAGTGTTGGATTTATTAGGGACATTCATGAAATATGATGTAATAAAGGAAGGCTCTGCAGCCAATCAGACCAACCTATGGGAAATAAAATGCCCGTAGGTGGCTATGGATTTCTTCCTTCCACCAACTTTCATGCATGTCCCTCATACCTATCGACAACCCAATCACAGAAATGTAATTAGCTGAGAACATTTCTGAATCTTGCATAGAAAAATTAATTATTCTGCCCTTTTTTTTACTGTGCGCACTACCAGCACCAGTGTGCTCTCACATAATAGTACAGTCTATGCATTTCACTACACACGGAGAAGTTTTTTTTGTTGTTGTTTTTTGTTGTTTTTTTTTTTTAGGAGGTTTTGGAGCAGAAACTGAGCGGAAACTCCACAAAGCCTCTCCAAAAACTCCTAAAAAAAAGACTCTGTGCACACTTATCCTTAGTTCTGATGTGTTAATGTTCACAAGTTCTTCACTATTGTGGTTAAACACTGAAAAAATTAAAAAAATTGTGTGTGTTGGGGTACAAGAGGGTGGTGGGAGGGCGGGAGGGATACTGGGGGAAACCATGAAATGTGCAGAAGTTGGGGAGATTTGGATCAATCATTATTAAACAGTCTGTAATTTTTTTTTTCCTTTTCTTAAACTGTGAGATGGATATTTTTGTTTCACACTTAATTTTTCAAATAAAAATTGTAGAAAATCTTAACTTTGTGTTGCATTCTTTTTCCAAGGGGCTTATTTAAAAAAAAAAAAAGTTTAATCTGTTAGGAGGGGAAGGGATGGGGTTGTACATAGAAAAATCTTATTAATTGCAGCTCCCATATTGGGAAAGCAGCGTGGCTCCTTAACATTCGGTATATCCGAGGATGCAGCCCCTGCTACCAAGTGAACCCTCATCCATTTACTAGTCTGGCTGTGCCCACAATGAGCTTTCTATGCTGCGTATTTTCGCTGAGTCAAAACCGCAGACAGAATCTTCCAGTTCCAGCAACATGGATGGGGTTTATAGAGATCTCCCGCCTTCTGTGCATTTATTTTACTCTGCGTAATCGGACCTGCGGTGCGTGTTCCAAATCCACAATATGCCAGTTTTGGGGATTTTCAGGGGTTTTCTGTGCAGATTTTTCCTACAGACTTGCATTAGATGCAGAGTAAAAGCAGGTAAAAAAACGCACATGTGTTAATAATGTGTCTGCGGCGGAAACATTGAAAATGCATGTAATCCCGCACATAACTATCAATAAAGTTTTGTCAAACCCAAATATAAGGAAGTATATTAAAAAAGCCGTTTTATTCAAAACCATGACAAACTAATAAAAGACAAAATAAAAAATCAGCAATAAAAACGCAAGTAGCCTAATAGGCTAAACATTAAAAGCTCATCATGGGAACCTAGCTTTAAAGTTCTAAAGATGAGACCCTCCAGATGGGGTCTAAATCCATCCCTCCTGGTGGCTGAGGAGCTCTCACAACCATATACATTGTATGTTGTAAAATGTAATAATGGCAACCAAAAATTAAACTTTCGGTCCCCTTAATAATAAAAAATATGTTGGCATCATTATTAACCACCTGTACAGTAAATAGACCAAACTGATGCCCTGTAAGCATTGACCAGTTCCTCACTAAGGCACCTCTTTTTCCTGCCCTACCTAAAATTAATAATTCACAGAAAAAGAATATAAACTAAAAGAAGTCACAGAAAATAGTAGGTGTCCTTAACACAAAATTACAAAACTTAATGCACTAGCAGGGTGCAGCAGACCCCCATGATAAAAGTGGGAGCAGCTCAGGAACAAAATACTGATGAAACTGACACTCACAAACTTAAAATACATGGAGGGGGCTGTATTATAAATGTTCGCGTACTAACAAGAATGAACAAATTGAATAAATAAGAAAGATCAACATTATAACTTATTGGTACAGAAATATAGAGGTATAATAGGTTTCCGAGTCATCTTAGACATGGAATGAACATGGATTATAACTAGATAATAGGGGAATCAACATATATCCCATATAATCTGGTGTATATTACATTCCCCATGCTTGTAAGGTGGGGAATGAACATGGAATATATGTAGATTTTAGGGAATTATCAGATTATCAAGAGCAAGCGACACTACTCTGTCCTCTTCCTCCTGGACCTGTCCTCTGCCTTTGACACAGTGGACCATTCCCTATTACTACAGACCCTTTCATCCCTTGGCATCACAAACTTGGCCCTATCCTGGCTCTCATCATAACTAACAGACCGGACATTCAGCATCTCCTATTCACACACCACCTCCTCACCTCGCCCCCTATCTGTTGGAGTCCTACAAGGTTCTGTCCTAGGGCCCATGCTCTTCTCCATTTACACTTTTGGCCTGGGACAGTTCATAGAATATCATGGCTTACAGTATCACCTCTATGCTGACGACACACAGATCTACATCTCTGGACCAGATATCACCACCCTACTAACCAGAATCCCTCAATGTCTATCGGCTATTTCATCCTTCTTCTCCGCTAGATTTCTAAAACTTAACATGGACAAAACAGAATTCATCATCTTTCCCCCATCTCACGCGACCCCCCCAACAAACCTATCCATTACAGTAAACTGCTGCCCACTCTCCCCAGTCCCACAAGCTCGCTGTCTCGGGGGAATCCTTGACACTGATCTTGTCACGGGGAGCCTAGGTAGGCAAAGCTAATAACCCGGGCCCCTGCGATATCCTTCAGACTAGGGAAACCCTGTCTGTCCCTCTCCCAGAGATTACACTGATGGTGTGCTTGTCTGGGCCGCTAGGCCTGACCCTGATTCCTGTTTCAGTACTAATCTGAAACCTCCACCCTCTACCCAGTGATAATTCCTCAAACCAACCCCTACAGAAAGCACAGACAGGGAAAACCAAAAACGCACCACGCTGCAAACACACTTAGGAAAACATTAAAATGTGCACAGGGCAAAACAAAACACAAATAGGAAGGAGAAATATGACAAAGGATCATACACCACCAGATATGATATTTTCACTCCAAGACCACCACTCCGAACCGAGATCACCAGGTACAAGACACAAGCTATAATCGGCGACGCCCAAAGTTCAGAAGAACTATATAAAGGCCGTGGGTGTGACCCAGCCTCCAATCTGAGTACCAGCTAGATTAACCCCGGACAACCTAGATAAAATCTAGCCGGCGCCACTGAGCGCATAGTGGACGAATGCTGAATTACCACTGTCTGTCGGACGCCCTAGTGTGAATAGCGTCCGACTTGACAGTACTCCACTTTCTACGAGGGACCCCAGGGCCCTCACGACTCATAGGACCCGGCTTGTCCGGATGGCGGTGGTGAAACATACTCACCAGCCGGTCCGCATGAATGTCCGAGGCTGGTACCCAAGACCTCTCCTCAGGCCCATAACCACGCCAGTGTACCAGGTATTGTAAAGTGCTACGCACTACTCGAGAGTCAACCACCTTGGAAACTTCAAACTCTAAATTGCCATCCACCAAAACTGGAGGTGGCATCAGCGCCACGTCCACTGAACCCACCACCTTTTTTAATAAAGACCTGTGGAACACATTGTGAATCTTATATACCGTAGGGAGCTCCAAACGGTAGGCTACCGGGTTAATGATGGCAGTGACCCTAAATGGACCAATAAACCTTGGACCCAATTTAAGGGATGGTATTTTGAGTCTTATGTTTTTTGTGGACAACCACACCCAGTCACCCACACTCAGGTACACCTCACCTCACCTCACCTGGCACACGTTTACTGTCAGCCACACGTTTGTACCTTGCCCCCACGCTCAACAGGCGCTGTTTCACTCTCCTCCAGACTGATGACAGTTTTGCTCCTAACTGGTCCTCCTCTGGAATGCCGGAAGAGCCCCCCTGACTCAAAGTACAAAATTGAGGATGGTGCCCATAAACACAAAAAAACGGAGACTCCCCAGAAGATTCCTGGCGGTGATTATTTATGGCAAACTCAGCCAAAGGAAGGAACGTCGACCACTCCTCCTGGTTGTCAGAAACAAAGCAGCGTAAGTACTGCTCCAAATTTTGGTTCATCCACTTGGTCTGACCATTTGACTGAGGATGAAACGCCGAAGAATGTGACAACTTGATCCCCAGCCGTGAGCAAAATGCTTTCCAAAATTTTGCCACAAACTGAGAACCCCTATCAGACACGATGTCAGACGGGACCCCATGAAGTCTGACCACCTGCTGCACAAATACCTGAGCCAGAGTCTTAGCGTTAGGCAACGAAGGTAAGGACACAAAGTGCGACATCTTTGAGAACCGATCAACAATCACCAAGATGACCGTGTTCCCAGCTGAGGAGGGCAAGTCTGTAATAAAATCCATGGAGATCTCCGTCCACGGCCTACTGGGTACCTCGAGAGGAAGTAGTGTGCCAGCAGGATGGGAGCGGGGTGTCTTAGCCCTAGCGCACGTGGTGCATGCTGACACGTACGAGACCACGTCCTGTCGGATTTTGGGCCACCAAAACCGACGTGACACCAACTCCAAAGTACCCCTAACCCCTGGGTGGCCAGCCAGGACAGCATCATGATGCTCTGCCAATACCTTTAGGCGAAGATGGAGCGGTACAAACTATTTGTTAATGGGAAGCTCAGGTGGTACCTCCTCCTGAGCCTCGGCAATCTCAGCCTCAACCTCAGTTGTGAGAGCCGATACCACTACACCCTTTTGGAGGATGGGTACGGGTTTTTCCTGAGGTTCTCCCCCCCGGAAAACACCTGGACAAAGCATCCGCTTTATTGTTCTTAGACCCAGGTCGGTAAGTAACAAAAAAGTTGAACCGCGAGAAAAACAATGCCCAGCGAGCCTGCCTGGAGGACAGACGCTTGGCAGACTCCAAATAAGGCAAATTCTTATGGTCGGTAATAACAGTAACCTGGTGGACCGCCCCCTCCAAAAAGTGTCGCCATTCCTCAAAGGCCAACTTGATAGCCAACAACTCCCTGTTGCCGATATCGTAGTTACATTCGGCGGGCGACAGTTTCTTGGAGAAATAGGCGCAAGGACGCAACTCGCTCAAGGATAAGCCTTGTGACAGCACCGCCCCCACACCAACCTCAGACGCATCGACTTCCACGGTAAATGGTTTCGATACGTCCGGCTGCACCAGAATGGGGGCCGAAGCAAAACTGTTCTTAAGAAATTCAAATGCGCGCACAGCAGCCTCAGGCCAGACGGAGAAATTTGTACCCTTTTTCGTCATGTCAGTAAGCGGTTTAGCAATGGTAGAAAAATCTTTGATAAACTTCCTATAGTAGTTAGAAAACCCAAGGAACCGCTGAAGCGCTTTTAGGTTATCAGGCCGTTCCCAACGCAATACCGCTTGCATATTAGCGGCGTCCATTTTAAACCCAGAAGCGGACACAATATAACCCAAGAAAGGCAACTCCTGAACCGAAAATACACATTTCTCAAGTTTTGCATGAAGCTTATTCTCTCTGAGAAGCTGTAACACCTGCCTGACATGCTCTAAATGAGTATCACTGTCGCAAGAATATGAGAATGTCATCAAGGTACATAATAACGAATTTCCCCAAAACATGCGAGAACACATCATTTATGAAATGTTGAAATACTGCAAGCGCGTTTGTCAACCCAAATGGCATCACCAAATTTTCAAAATGACCCTCTGGAGTATTAAAAGCCGTCTTCCACTCATCACCTTGACGGACTCTTATGAGGTTGTATGCCCCCCCTGAGGTCAAGCTTGGTAAACCACTTAGCACCTGCCACCTGGTTGAACAAATCAGGTATCAGTGGCATAGGGTATGGATCACGAACTGTAATCTGGTTTAACTCCCTAAAATCCAGACACAGGCGTAGTCTGCCATCTTTCTTCTTAACGAAGAAGAACCCCGCTGCCACCGGCAAGGACGAAGGCCTGATGTGCCCTTTGCTCAAACTTTCAGCAATGTAGTCCTTTAATGCTTGCCTCTCAGGACCAGAGATGTTAAACATCCTAGCTTTCGGCAATTTGGCCCCTGGTTTAAACCTGATAGTACAGTCATAGGGGTGATGTGGTGACAATTCAGAGCAACCCTTCTCTGAAAACACATCCGCGAAATCCAGCAGTGACTCAGGAATGCTAGGAGTCACAGCGGACACACATGTGGCCAGACAATTCTCCTGGCAGAATTCGCTCCACTGAATTATGTCCTGAGTTTTCCAGTCAATCACCGGGTTGTGCATAGATAACCATGGAAAGCCCAAAACCATTTGTGCAGGAAGATTCCTGAGTACCCTACATGTAACCTGCTCGAAATGTAGACCCCAAGGTGGAGTTTCACCTCAACCACAAACTCAGTAATCTCCCCCTGTGGGAGACGAGCAGCATTGATGGTAACCACACAGATAGGATGAGGCAGATTTTCGATCCTGAAACCGGCCGTGCGCGCAAACTCCTCATCAATGAGATTAGTGGCAGAACAACTATCCACAAAAACAGTGATTGGTAGCTCTCTGCCAGCGATCATAACTTTGGCAGGGAGCATGCATTGAGAAACCACCATGGAGGATATGCATAAGCTCAGATTGGCCTCCTCCACACCCTCTAAGCTTAGTAGTTTTCCGCCGTTGCGCTTTTCTTAGAGAGCAGAGGACAAGTATTTACATAATGACCAGTTTTACCACAGCAAAAACAGGCTCCCTGCTTCCTGAGCAGAGGGGCTCGATGTTTAACATGTGACACCCCTGCGATTTGCATAGGCTCCGTGGGCTCACCTGCAGCAACCTCACGTGTACCTACGCCCTCTCCCATCGGCGGCGTCTCTTGCTCCCCCTGACGCAAACGGTGATCAATGCGGACAACAAGACTCATAGCGGATTCTAGAGAAGCAGGAGTGTCGTACATCAGGAGGGCTTTTTTAACCCTTCCTGAAACCCCATGAATAAACTGACTCCGCAGCGCGGGATCATTCCATTGTGTGTCAACCACCCAGCATCGAAATTCAGAACAGTAATCCTCCGCCATACACTCCCCCTGGCGGATAGTGCGAATTTTAGATTCTGCTAGAGCCATTCTGTCAGGATCATCATAAATGAGTCCAAGAGCAGAAAAAAACCTCTCCACTGAGTTAAATGCAGCTGAATCAGATGGTAACGAAAACGCCCATGCTTGGGGGTCCCCGTTGAGTAATGACAGCACCAGGCACACACGCTGAGCCTCATTACCTGAGGAGATCGGGCGCATACAAAAATAAAGTTTGCAAGCTTCACGAAAAGTAACAAATTTTTTGCGTTCCCCAGCAAACCTTTCAGGTAAAGGAAACTTAGACTCAGCAATTCTACCTGTAGATTCAGCTTGCACATTAGCTAATACTAGACCCTGTTGTTGAACTGCCCCCTTCAACTCAGTGACCTGTAGGGACAGCGCCTCCAACTGGCGGGTTATGGAAGTCATGGGATCCATGGAATACAAAAATATTCGGCCGATTATAATGTCACGGGGAGCCTAGGTAGGCAAAGCTAATAACCCGGGCCCCTGCGATATCCCTCAGACTAGGGAAACCCTATCTGTCCCTCTCCCAGAGATTACACTGATGGTGTTCTTGTCTGGGCCGCCAGGCCTGACCCTGATTCCTGTTTCAGTACTAATCTGAAACCTCCACCCTCCACCCGGTGATAATTCCTCACACCAACCCCTACAGAAAGCACAGACAGGGAAAACCAAAAACACACCACGCCGCAAACACACTCAGGAAAACACTATAATGTGCACAGGGCAAAACAAAACACAAATAGGAAGGAGAAATATGATAAAGGATCATACACCACCAGATATGATATTTCCACTCCAAGACCACCACTCCGAAATGAGATCACCAGGTACAAGACACAAGCTATAATCGGCAACGGCCAAAGTTCAGAAGAACTATTTAAAGGCCGTGGGCGTGACCCAGCCTCCAATCCGAGTACCAGCTAGATTAACCCCGGATAACCTAGATAAAATCTAGCCGGCGCGACACAGAGCGCATAGTGGACGAATGCTGAATTACCGCTGTCTGTCGGACGCGCTAGTGTGAATAGCGTCCGACATGACAGATCTCTCCTTCAAACCACATATCCAAACCCTTTCCACTTCCTGCCGCCTTCAACTCAAAAATATTACACGGATCCGTACATTCCTAAACCAAGAATTTGCAAAAACCCTAGTCCATGCCCTCATCATCTCTCGCCTCGACTACTGTAACCTCCTGCTCTGTGGCCTCCCCTCTAACACTCTCGCACCCCTCCAATCTATTCTAAACTCAGCTGCCCGACTAATCCACCTGCCCCCCGCTATTACCCGGCCTCTCCCATCTGTCAATCTCTTCACTGGCTCCGCATTACCCAGAGACTCCAGTACAAAAGCCTAACTATGACATACAAAGCCATTCACAACCTGTCTCCTCCATAAATCTGTGACGTCGTCTCCTGATACTTTCCTGCACGCAACCTCCGTTCCTCGCATTATCTCCTTCTCTACTCCCCTCTTTTCTCTTCTTCCCACAATCGCATACAAGATTTCTCTCGCGCATGACCCCTACTCTGGAACTCTCTACCCTGGAACTCTCTACCCCAACATATCAGACTCTCACCTACCATCAAAACCTTCAAAAAGAACCTGAAGACCTACCTCTTCTGACAAGCCTACAACCTGCAGTAACCACTGATCGACCAAACCACTGCACGGCCAGCTCTATCCTCACCTTCTGTATCCTCATCCATCCCTTGTAGATTGTGAGCCCTCGCAGGCAGGGTCCTCTCTCCTCCTGTACCAGATGTGACTTGTATTGTTCAAGATTATTGTACTTGTTTTTATTATAAACGCAGAAAAATAGAGCATAAATGTCCCAAACAACATAATGTATAAAAAATAAATTTATTGAAAAAATCAGATAAAAGGTATTCCAAATTTATATGTACATGCTAAATGCATCAAGAGACTTAAGCGGAGGAAATCAAAAGGTAAGCAGAGACTTGGGGAGGACAACACCATGTACCCCAGGGAAGCAAACATCCAAAGCCAAATCTGTACAAAGGCCCACTGGTTTTTAACAATCAAGGGAAATTTACAATACATCAGTAATATAAGCCCGGTGAGCCCTAGAATAGTTTCAACATGTTTCCAAGGATATATGCTTACCCATTAGGCTGTGTGCACACATTGCTGATTTTTTGCGTTTTTTTCACGTTTTTTCACTATAAAAACGCTATAAAACCGCAAAAAACAGCATACATTATGCATCCCATAATTTAGAATGCATTCTGCAATTTTTGTGCACATGATGCGTTTTTTTTTCCGTGAAAAAATGCAGAATGTTCATAATTTTTGTGGATTTCCCACTATATAATGCATTGGGAAATGTCCGGGAAAATCCGCAAAAAAAAAACGCACCAAAAATGCGGTAAAAACGCATGCCGATTTTTTGCAGATTTCTTGCAGAAAATTTTCTTTTTTTCTCAGGAAATTTCTGCAAGAAATCCTGAGCGTGTGCACATAGCCTTATAGTCAGGGGAATGTCCCCACCTCGCACCCGCAGCCCCATAATAATTCAGTAGCCTCTCTCTAATGAGTCTGGTCTCCATCATTTTTTATTATTTTATATGTTGCTAATCTTTCTTTTTCTTGGGGCTGTGGGGCGAGGTGGCGACATTCCCCTGACTATAATGGGTAAGCATATATCCTTGGAACCATGTTGAAACTATTCTAGGGCTCACCAGGCTTATATTACTTCGCTTGAGTCTCTTGATGCATTTATCATGTACAGTGGGGCAAAAAAGTGTTTAGTCAGTCAGCAATAGTGCAAGTTCCACCACTTAAAAAGATGAGAGGCGTCTGTAATTTACATCATAGGTAGACCTCAACTATGGGAGACAAACTGAGAAAAAAAAACCCAGAAAATCACATTGTCTGTTTTTTTAACATTTTATTTCCATATTATGGTGGAAAATAAGTATTTGGTCAGAAACAAAATTTCATCTCAATACTTTGTAATATATCCTTTGTTGGCAATGACAGAGGTCAAACGTTTTCTGTAAGTCTTCACAAGGTTGCCACACACTGTTGTTGGTATGTTGGCCCATTCCTCCATGCAGATCTCCTCTAGAGCAGTGATGTTTTTGGCTTTTCGCTTGGCAACACGGACTTTCAACTCCCTCCAAAGGTTTTCTATAGGGTTGAGATCTGGAGACTGGCTAGGCCACTCCAGGACCTTGAAATGCTTCTTACGAAGCCACTCCTTCGTTGCCCTGGCGGTGTGCTTTGGATCATTGTCATGATGAAAGACCCAGCCACGTTTCATCTTCAATGCCCTTGCTGATGGAAGGAGGTTTGCACTCAAAATCTCACGATACATGGCCCCATTCATTCTTTCATGTACCCGGATCAGTCGTCCTGGCCCCTTTGCAGAGAAACAGCCCCAAAGCATGATGTTTCCACCACCATGCTTTACAGTAGGTATGGTGTTTGATGGATGCAACTCAGTATTCTTTTTCCTCCAAACACGACAAGTTGTGTTTCTACCAAACAGTTCCAGTTTGGTTTCATCAGACCATAGGACATTCTCCCAAAACTCCTCTGGATCATCCAAATGCTCTCTAGCAAACTTCAGATGGGCCCGGACATGTACTGGCTTAAGCAGTGGGACACATCTGGCACTGCAGGATCTGAGTCCATGGTGGCGTAGTGTGTTACTTATGGTAGGCCTTGTTACATTGGTCCCAGCTCTCTGCAGTTCATTCACTAGGCCCCCCCGCGTGGTTCTGGGATTTTTGCTCACCGTTCTTGTGATCATTCTGACCCCACGGGGTGGGATTTTGCATGGAGCCCCAGATCGAGGGAGATTATCAGTGGTCTTGTATGTCTTCCATTTTCTAATTATTGCTCCCACTGTTGATTTCTTCACTCCAAGCTGGTTGGCTATTGCAGATTCAGTCTTCCCAGCCTGGTGCAGGGCTACAATTTTGTTTCTGGTGTCCTTTGACAGCTCTTTGGTCTTCACCATAGTGGAGTTTGGAGTCAGACTGTTTGAGGGTGTGCACAGGTGTCTTTTTATACTGATAACAAGTTTAAACAGGTGCCATTACTACAGGTAATGAGTGGAGGAAAGAGGAGACTCTTAAAGAAGAAGTTACAGGTCTGTGAAAGCCAGAAATCTTGATTGTTTGTTTCTGACCAAATACTTATTTTCCACCATAATATGCAAATAAAATGTTAAAAAAACAGACAATGTGATTTTCTGGATTTTTTTTTCTCAGTTTGTCTCCCATAGTTGAGGTCTACCTATGATGTAAATTACAGACGCCTCTCATCTTTTTAAGTGGTGGAACTTGCACTATTGCTGACTGACTAAATACTTTTTTGCCCCACTGTACATATAAATTTGGAATACCTTTTATCTGATTTTTTCAATAAATGAATTTTTTATACATGTTTGTATCTGCTTGGACCCGTCCATTTGACTGTATATCTTGTAGTTGTCTTGGGAGAGTTCACAAATTTTGCTTTCGCCCTCAATGTATGGTAGTGCTTTATGATTACATTAATGTGTTGCTTTTATTAAGTATACCCCTCCTCACAAGTAAAGCGCCATGGAATAAATGGCGCTATAATAATAAATAATAATAATATTCAATACAAACAGATACTTTTCTCAGTGCACACTTTAAAACACTGTAATGGCCTTTGGGTGCAGAATTATACTATATGGAGGAGTATGGGGAGTGCATTATACTATATGGAGGAGTACTATGGTGGTGCATTATACTACATGTAGGACAATGGACTGTGCATTATACTACATAGATGACTATGAGCTGTTGTCACGGGTTTACTGCGACAGACAGGAACCAGAAGACTGCAGAGTCTGATTTCTCCTACTCCTGCACTGATTATAAGCACTTCACTTTCATATTAAACAGTGCAAATTTCTTTTGACAGTGCAGTGGTTAATCTGCTAAGTTGAGAGCTCTTGGTGCTAAAGGCCCCTTCACATTAAGCGACGCTGCAGCGATACCGACAACGATTCGGATCGCTGCAGCGTCGCTGTTTGGTCGCTGGAGAGCTGTCACACAGACAGCTCTCCAGCGACCAACGATGCCGGTAACCAGGGTAAATATCGGGTAACTAAGCGCAGGGCCGCGCTTAGTAACCCGATGTTTACCCTGGATACCATGCTAAAAGTAAAAAAAAACAAACACTACATACTTACCTACAGCCGTCTGTCCTCCAGCGCTGCGCTCTGCTTCTCTGCTCTCCTCCTGTACTGGCTGTGAGCCGGAAAGCAGAGCGGTGACGTCACCGCTCTGCTTTCCGGCTCACAGACAGTGCAGGAGGAGTGCAGAGCACAGCGCTGGAGGACAGACGGCTGTAGGTAAGTATCTAGTGTTTGTTTTTTTTTACTTTTAGCATGGTATCCAGGGTAAACATCGGGTTACTAAGCGCGGCCCTGCGCTTAGTTACCCGATGTTTACCCTGGTTACCAGTGAAGACATCGCTGGATCGGTGTCACACACGCCGATCCAGCGATGTCAGCAGGAGTCCAGCGACGAAATAAAGTTCTGGACTTTATTCAGCGACCAAAGATCTCCCAGCAGGGGCCTGATCGTTGGTCGCTGTCACACAGAACGATTTCATTAACGATATCGTTGCTACGTCACAAATAGCAACGATATCGTTAACAATATCGTTATGTGTGAAGGTACCTTAAGTCTCTCAGCTGAGCACTATTAGTCACTCTCATCTCCTATATAAACTGGGTGCATTCCTCTGTTGTATGTGAGTATATTTGTTTGTTTGGTATTTTTAAATACCGCTGATTGTATTGCATAGTTAGTCTGGTTTGTGTTTTACGCTATACTATTTCTCCCTTCTTCCCTGGGTGGGGGAAGGGTACAGACTGTGGGCAGATTCAGGAGCCATGGAAAGGTACATGACCATGGCATCTTCACCATCAGAAGTAATCCAGGGAGCAGGGCGACCTATGGCACCCCTAGCGTTACAGACAGAGAAGGAGCACCTGGTCACGGGACACGGGACGACCCGAGTTGTGACATTAGCTCTGACTGAAACCGTTTTTTCTATCCATTATGGATCCTGTCACTGCTCTGACAGGGCAAGTGCAGCAGCTCAGCCTGGAGGTAACAGATCTACACACTGTCGTTTTGCAGCACCCTAACACAACAGGTTTGGGGACCATGACTCCGTGCATGACGCCGTGCAGCAGGAGGAACGTTCCTCCTGCTGCACGGCGCACTCTCAGACTGGGACACAGCGCTGCTCACTTGCAATTGACTTGCTTCTACCCGATGCGCTTTCTCTGGGTTATGATGCCTAGCTGTTCCAGAGCACATACCCGCTGCAGCAGGTCCATATAATTCGGACACTCATTGTCATTTACAGATCATCCCTCCACATCCAGTTCATGTTAAAGAATGTTCTGATGAAGGTCCGGTGACAGACCAAAAACGTTCATAACCATTTTGTACGGCCAGCACGGTGGCGCAGTGGTTAGCACAGCAGCCTTGCAGCGCTGGAGTCCTGGGTTCAAACCCAACCAAGGACAACATCTGCAAAGAGTTTGTATGTTCTCTCCGTGTTTGCGTTTGTTTCCTCCGGGTACTCCTGTTTCCTTCCACATTTCAAAGACATACTGATGGGGAATTTAGATTGTGAGTCCCAACAGGGACAGTGATGATAATGTGTGCAAACTGTAAATCGCTGCGGAATATGTTAGCACTATATAAAAATACAAAATAATATTGTCTGGATGCACAAATAAAAGAAAGCTCTATTTTTTTCACATACGGAGCGCCAAGTTTATTATTACGCTACGCTCATCAGGAGGGCGTTAAACTAGAAGAAGAGGGGACGGGAAGAAAAACATTAGACTCGAACAAAGACGACCCAGGAAAACATACTCAGAAGGGAGGTAAGAACATTTCTAAAACAATCCACAGTGAGGAGATTGGAACAAAACAAAATCCTCTAAACTGCATGCTCGCAAACGCCAGAAGCCTGACAAACAAGATGGAAGAACTAGAAGCAGAAATATCTACAGGTAACTTTGACATAGTGGGAATAACCGAGACATGGTTAGATGAAAGCTATGAGTGGGCAGTTAACTTACAGGGTTACAGTCTGTTTAGAAAGGATCGTAAAAATCGGAGAGGAGGAGGGGTTTGTCTCTATGTAAAGTCTTGTCTAAAATCCACTTTAAGGGAGGATATTAGCGAAGGGAATGAGGATGTCGAGTCCATATGGGTTGAAATTCATGGAGGGAAAAATGGTAACAAAATTCTCATTGGGGTCTGTTACAAACCCCCAAATATAACAGAAAGCATGGAAAGTCTACTTCTAAAGCAGATAGATGAAGCTGCAACCCATAATGAGGTCCTGGTTATGGGGGACTTTAACTACCCGGATATTAACTGGGAAACAGAAACCTGTGAAACCCATAAAGGCAACAGGTTTCTGCTAATAACCAAGAAAAATTATCTTTCACAATTGGTGCAGAATCCAACCAGAGGAGCAGCACTTTTAGACCTAATACTATCTAATAGACCTGACAGAATAACAAATCTGCAGGTGGTTGGGCATTTAGGAAATAGCGACCACAATATTGTGCAGTTTCACCTGTCTTTCACTAGGGGGACTTGTCAGGGAGTCACAAAAACATTGAACTTTTGGAAGGCAAAGTTTGAACAGCTTAGAGATGCCCTTAATCTGGTAGACTGGGACAATATCCTCAGAAATGAGAATACAGATAATAAATGGGAAATGTTTAAGAACATCCTAAATAGGCAGTGTAAGCGGTTTATACCTTGTGGGAATAAAAGGACTAGAAATAGGAAAAACCCAATGTGGCTAAACAAAGAAGTAAGACAGGCAATTAACAGTAAAAAGAAAGCATTTGCACTACTAAAGCAGGATGGCACCATTGAAGCTCTAAAAAACTATAGGGAGAAAAATACTTTATCTAAAAAACTAATTAAAGCTGCCAAAAAGGAAACAGAGAAGCACATTGCTAAGGAGAGTAAAACTAATCCCAAACTGTTCTTCAACTATATCAATAGTAAAAGAATAAAAACTGAAAATGTAGGCCCCTTAAAAAATAGTGAGGAAAGAATGGTTGTAGATGACGATGAAAAAGCTAACATATTAAACACCTTCTTCTCCACGGTATTCACGGTGGAAAATGAAATGCTAGGTGAAATCCCAAGAAACAATGAAAACCCTATATTAAGGGTCACCAATCTAACCCAAGAAGAGGTGCGAAACCGGCTAAATAAGATTAAAATAGATAAATCTCCGGGTCCGGATGGCATACACCCACGAGTACTAAGAGAACTAAGTAATGTAATAGATAAACCATTATTTCTTATTTTTAGTGACTCTATAGCGACAGGGTCTGTTCCGCAGGACTGGCGCATAGCAAATGTGGTGCCAATATTCAAAAAGGGCTCTAAAAGTGAACCTGGAAATTATAGGCCAGTAAGTCTAACCTCTATTGTTGGTAAAATATTTGAAGGGTTTCTGAGGGATGTTATTCTGGATTATCTCAATGAGAATAACTGTTTAACTCCATATCAGCATGGGTTTATGAGAAATCGCTCCTGTCAAACCAATCTAATCAGTTTTTATGAAGAGGTAAGCTATAGACTGGACCAAGGTGAGTCATTGGACGTGGTATATCTCGATTTTTCCAAAGCGTTTGATACCGTGCCGCACAAGAGGTTGGTACACAAAATGAGAATGCTTGGTCTGGGGGAAAATGTGTGTAAATGGGTTAGTAACTGGCTTAGTGATAGAAAGCAGAGGGTGGTTATAAATGGTATAGTCTCTAACTGGGTCGCTGTGACCAGTGGGGTACCGCAGGGGTCAGTATTGGGACCTGTTCTCTTCAACATATTCATTAATGATCTGGTAGAAGGTTTACACAGTAAAATATCGATATTTGCAGATGATACAAAACTATGTAAAGCAGTTAATACAAGAGAAGATAGTATTCTGCTACAGATGGATCTGGATAAGTTGGAAACTTGGGCTGAAAGGTGGCAGATGAGGTTTAACAATGATAAATGTAAGGTTATACACATGGAAAGAGGGAATCAATATCACCATTACACACTGAACGGGAAACCACTGGGTAAATCTGACAGGGAGAAGGACTTGGGGATCCTAGTTAATGATAAACTTACCTGGAGCAGCCAGTGCCAGGCAGCAGCTGCCAAGGCAAACAGGATCATGGGGTGCATTAAAAGAGGTCTGGATACACATGATGAGAGCATTATACTGCCTCTGTACAAATCCCTAGTTAGACCGCACATGGAGTACTGTGTCCAGTTTTGGGCACCGGTGCTCAGGAAGGATATAATGGAACTAGAGAGAGTACAAAGGAGGGCAACAAAATTAATAAAGGGGATGGGAGAACTACAATACCCAGATAGATTAGCGAAATTAGGATTATTTATTCTAGAAAAAAGACGACTGAGGGGCGATCTAATAACCATGTATAAGTATATAAGGGGACAATACAAATATCTCGCTGAGGATCTGTTTATACCAAGGAAGGTGACGGGCACAAGGGGGCATTCTTTGCGTCTGGAGGAGAGAAGGTTTTTCCACCAACATAGAAGAGGATTCTTTACTGTTAGGGCAGTGAGAATCTGGAATTGCTTGCCTGAGGAGGTGGTGATGGCGAACTCAGTCGAGGGGTTCAAGAGAGGCCTGGATGTCTTCCTGGAGCAGAACAATATTGTATCATACAATTATTAGGTTCTGTAGAAGGACGTAGATCTGGGTATTTATTATGATGGAATATAGGCTGAACTGGATGGACAAATGTCTTTTTTCGGCCTTACTAACTATGTTACTATGTTACTATATTACGCCAAGTGGAATTACCCCACGCTCTGTAGCCAGTTCTGTGACGGTCCTATCAGTAAGGGTGAAGGATGCCTTAGCCATGTATGAAACTCAAGTTTCCCTTGAGGCGGTCATGTCTCTGGCTATCCGTGTGGATTTTCCAGACGCATAAAGAGACACCCCAAGGTGCAGGAGATCCTGGGGCAAGGGAAACCTGGTCTGAGGAACTTATGCAGTTGGGTGGTACAACTCGCTCTGGAAAGCAGTCTGTTGTTCGGAGCTAATGCAGCGCGCCAGAGTCCTGGTCATTGCTGTAATGTTATTCTTCCACCAGTGGGAGTGATGTTACGTCTGAAGGCAATGAAGGAGATCTTCTGTCCAGGTATCACAACCACAAAACACACTTCACACTCCAGTCCGCCAGGGGGAGCCATGCTTCTATCTATTAGGGCACTCCTCACACTTAGGTAAAACTGGTGTGTTGGTTAGGAAGTTAGACAGAAGCTGACGGGAGGGAGAAGGAGATAGTCAGTGAGTCCCGACCGAGTTTGGCAGAGGCTGGTTGGAGTGGGTTCCAGCCAGCTCCAGACTGCGACCTGTGGAAGCCGAAGGTACACGGAGCTGCGCCTGCATCCCATGCGGCAGCATCCTAAGAAAGGACACGAAAGGAATTGTGTTGCAGTGAGTGAGCAACGAAGTCATAGCAACAGGAGAGGAACATCAGAGGGAGACCAGCTAGAAGCAGGCTGCCTCCTTCTGAAGTGCAGTACTGGTAGCCAGAACACCGAAGGAGTAAGGATCTCTATGCCTTTACTTCAGAGACTGGCAGGACAGTGGATTCCACGTTGACTGCCCGACCATATACCCAGGAGGCAGGGTGGCAACTTGTGGGGGCTGGGGCATCTCTAGGGTCCCTATAAAAAGCCTCAGGCCACCAGTCATATGGGTTTGTCCTATCCGTCAGGGGGACAGAGAGAAGAGACTTAACATCTACAATAGTTGTGAGGACCTTACCGAGTTGCTCAGCAGGGAGGTACTACAATGCCCAGGCACTAGAGGAAGGCTATTGAATTCCACCTGGATAAGGGGACTCTGGATTTGCCTTCAGACCGGCCGGACTCTGCCTACCCCATGGTCCCTACCCTGGACTGTGGACGCTGAAGCCTTCAGTAAAGGTAAAGAGACTGCAACCTTGTGTCCTCGTTATTCACTGCACCTTACACCATCCACCATCCACCATCTACACTCTGGGAAGCCCTGGGGACATACTTCACCTGTGGGAAGGTATATCATCTAGCTGACATAACACCACCCCAGCGGACCCCTAAGCAGCGTCGGTCACCCTGACCGAATACCACAGGTGGCGTCACAAACATTTCCCCTTTAAAGACCTTTCCCCCACTATTTACAGATGACGTTCCCCTAGGGCCACGGACCGGGTCAGCCACCGTGACATCCCCATTGAGAACAAAAGGGCCTGGATCCGAGTACCCCACAGCCCTGGTGGGGCGCTCCACTAACAGGGAGTATGTTTTTACTGGAGTAGAAAGGGTCATTTCGTGGGCACGTCTCTTTCACTATCCCATTGTAAACAGCCGCTGGAGAACTAAGGAGCCCGGATTGCAGGGAGGTTAGCAACCCGGGCATGCATACAGTATCAGCTCCATGGGTAGGACACAATTTTTTCTGCCCGCTGAAATCCATCTGGGCAAAAATAAGGTGGTTATTTTGTCCTTTCTGGACAGTGGGGCGAGATTTAACTTCATCAATTCTAGGTTCGTCCAGTTCCAGGGCCTCAAACCACATATGCTGACTCCCTTGGCTCATTCTGCACAACCCTGTGGTAGATTGGCAAACTCGGGAGGTGGTAAAGTGGAGTGAGTATTGTCAAGGACACTGCTTGGGTGCCTGGCTTGCTAGGGTAGATACCCAGTCTGTGCAGAAATACCTGTCTGACTTTGGGGATGTGTTTTCACAGCAAGGCTGCCAAGAACTTTCTCCACATCATCCTTATTACTGCGGCATTAATCTTGTCCCTGGGGCCCTGCTACCAAAGAGTAGACTATATAATATCTCTGGTCCAGAGAGGCTGACCATGAAGAACTATATCGTGGAAAGTTTGAGAAAGAGTCACATCAGACCATCCTCATCCCCCCATTGCTGAGGTGTTTTTCTTTGTAAAGAAGAAAGACAGGGTTACGCCCTTGCCTAGATTTCCAACTCAATCAGATCATGGTCCGGGATCCGTATCCACTACCTCTAAACCCGGACCTCTTTAATCAGATTGTAGGAGCAAAATGGTTTTCCTAACTGGATCTCAGGGGGTGTATAATCTCATTCGTATTAAAGAGGGGGGTGAGTAGAAAACAGCTTTCAATACACCTGAGGGACACTATGAGAACCTTGTGATGCCATTTGAGTTAATGAATTCTCTCGCTGTCACACAGCACTTTGTAAATTACATCTTTAGTCACCTGGTAGGCAGATTTGTTGTAATCTATTTTGATGACAAATTAATTTATTCACCAGACTTTGAGTCACATCAGGTACATGTCAGGCAAGCCTTAGTCTTACAGATACTCAGAAACAATAAATTATTTGTCAAACCAGAGAAATGTATGTTCTCGGTTGAGGAAACCCCTTTTCTAGGATATATGTTATGATTCACCGTTTTTCACATGGATTCGGCGAAAGTCCAAGCCGTACGGGTTTGGGATCGTCCTGAGAATTTTAAGGCATTACAGAGGTTTATGAGTTTCACCAACTACTACCATAAGTTCGTCAAAAACTTTTCGGTTGTGGCCAAACCTGTGGCGGATATGACCAGGAAAGGGACAGACTTTTCCAAGTGGTCCAGTCCGGCCTGTGAGGCATTCGATATCTTGAAGGAATATTTTGCCTCTGCGCCGATTCTTATAGAGCCTGGTATCACTCAGCCTTTTATTGTAGAAGTTGGCGTATCTAAAGTGGGGGCTCTATTGTTGTAGGGTGCGCCTCTTGGTAACTGGCGTCCATGTGCATACTTTTCTAAAGAAAATTGTCATCTGCAGAGAGAAATTAGGACATTGGTAACAGGGAACTCTTGGCAATCAAGTGGGCCTTTGAAGAGTGGTGTAATTTTCTGGAGGGAGCAGTTCATCCGATTATGGTAATCACAAATCATAAGAATTTCGTATATATCTAATGTGTGCGAAATGTCTAACGCCTCAACCGGCAAGATGAGCATTATTCTTCACCAGGTTTAACATTTTTTTTACATATAGGCTGGAGTACAAGAACATTAAGGTGGATGCCTTTTCTCATTGTTTTCCTGCCGGTGGAAATAATTGTGAACCCGTTCCTATACTACAAAAAGGGGTGGTTATTGCGTCTATGTGCTCCAATCTTGAAAAAGAGGTTGTTGATGCTCAGGTAGACGCCCCTGCTGCCGGTCCGTTAGGTAAACTGCTTGTGCCTGTGAATCTCCCTCTGAGAGTTCTTAAGGTACCGTCACACATAACGATATCGTTAACGATACCGTTGCTTTTTGTGACGTAGCAACGATATCGTTAAGGAAATCGTTATGTGTGACAGCGACCAACGATCAGGCCCCTGCTGGGAGATCGTTGGTCGCTGAGGAAAGTCCAGAACTTTATTTCGTCGCTGGATCTCCCGCTGACATCGCTGGATCGGCGTGTGTGACGCCGATCCAGCGATGTCTTCACTGGTAACCAGGGTAAACAACGGGTTACTAAGCGCAGGGCCGCGCTTAGTAACCCGATGTTTACCCTGGTTACCAGCGTAAACGTTAAAAAAACAAACACTACATACTTACCTTCAGCTGTCTGTCCCCGGCGCTCTGCTTCTCTGTACTCCTCCTGCATCCTGTGTCAGCGCCGGCCAGCCGGAAAGCACAGCGGTGACGTCACCGTTCTGCTTTCCGGCTGACCGGCGCTGACAGTGCAGAGGAAAGCAGAGCGTGGAGGACAGACAGCTGAAGGTAAGTATGTAGTGTTTGTTTTTTTAACATTTACGCTGGTAACCATGGTAAACATCGGGTTACTAAGCGCGGCCCTGCGCTTAGTAAACCGATGTTTACCATGGTTACCGGGGACCTCGGGATCGTTGGTCGCTGGAGAGCTGTCTGTGTGACAGCTCTCCAGCGACCAAACAGCGACGCTGCAGCAATCGACATCGTTGTCGGTATCGCTGCAGCGTCGCTGAGTGTGAAGGTACCTTTAGTTAACATCATGATTCAGTCTTGGCTGGACATCCCAGTAAAAAAGCCACCACAGATCTTCTTACTTTGCTTTTTTGGTGGTGAGGGGTACATCAGGATGTTTGGGAGTATATAGCCACCTGCAGTGTCTGTGTTGTTTCTAAGACCTCTCATACTGGTCCTTCTGGGTGTCGCCAACCATTGGCTATTCCCATTAGACCTTGGATTTATCGGTCACTTTTATCACTCATCTAGCTGTGTCGACAGCTAATACTGTATGTAATTTTGGTGGTGTGTACAGATTCAGTAAAATGTCACATTTTATTGCGCTACCCGCTTTACCTAATGGCAAGACCTTGGCACAAATTTTCATCAGTGAGATTGTAAAATGACATGGGATCTCTATTGTGTCTGACCGTGGCGTTCAGTTTATTTCCAAGTTTTGGAGGGCGTTTTGCACCAGTTTGGGGATCCATCTGTCATTCACTTCATTTCACCCGCAGTCTAATGGGCAAACTGAATGGGTTAACCAGAATCTTGAGACTTATCTTAGATGTTTTGTGTCTGGGAATCAGGAGGATTGTGGAGCGCCCCCAGACGCAGGGCCGCGGGTTACTCGGTACCGGTCCTCTCTGGCTCAGTTCTGGGGATGTCACGGTGGCTGGACCCGGTCCGTGACCCTGCTAAGGGGCATCCAATAAAAGAGATGATGAAAGTCAGCTTACTTTCACACTAGCGTCGGAATCTCCCCGTCGCAATGCGTCGGGGAGAGATTCCGACGCTAGCGTTTAACGCACTGCACAACGGAGGCAGCTGATGCATTTCTCTGGCGCATCCGCTGCCCCATTGTAAGGTGCGGGGAGGTGGGGGCGGAGTTCCGGCCACGCATGCGCGGTCGGAAAAAGCGGTCCGTCAGGAGCAAAAAACGTTACATGTAGCGTTTTTTGCTCCCGACGGTCCGCCAAAGCATGACGCATCCGTCGCACGACGGATGCGACGTGTGCCAATCCATCGCAATGCGTCGTCAATACAAGTCTATGGGGAAAAAACGCATCCTGCAAGCACTTTTGCAGGATGCATTTTTTCTGCAAAACGACGCATTGTGACGGATTTCAGTTAACGCTAGTGTGAAAGTAGCCTTAGGTTTCGTAACGGCACCTGTGGTATTCTGTCAGGGTGACCGACGCTGCTTGGGGTCCACTGGGGTGATGTGATGGCAGCTAGATGGTATACCTTCCCACAGGTGAAGTATGTCCCCAGGGCTTCCCAGTGGTGTAGGTGGCGATGGTGTGAGGCGCAGTCAATAACGAGGACACAGGGTTGCCTTTACCTTTTACTGAAGGCTTCAGGATCCTCAATCCAGAGCACTGTCAACAGGGCTGTCTGAGACCGGCCGGTCCGAAGGCACATCTAGAGATCCCTTTGCAGGTGGCAATCGTTGCCTACCACTAGCGCCTGTGTGTTGTAGTGCTTCCCTGCTGAGCATTCGGGATAGTCCTCACAACTTCTGTTCTCGTTCTTTTTCGTTCTTTCTATTCTCTGTCCCCCAAGTTTGTTATGGCTAGGACGCACCCATTTGACGGGAAGGCTCAGAGCTATTCTGGGACCCTAGAGACGCCCCTCTCCACGCGTGCCCCCTATGTCTGCTTAGGTGATGTAAGGTAGACAGCCAACCTATAATTAACTGTCCTGCGGTATTTGAAGTAAGGCATAGAGTCAGTTACTTCCTCGGTGTTCCAGTCACCGGCCACGTGCCTTAGTAGGATGTTGCCATTCTCGGGGCACGACTCCTACTGGCTCTCCTATGTGCTTGATCTCGTTTCTCACTGTCCACAATATCCTTCGCTTCGTGTCCTTTCTTTAGATGCCGCCGCAAGGTAGTGCAGGCGCGGCTCTGTAACGATCTGTCCTTGTCGCTAAGTCACTGCCAGGTTCCCACGCCTGACAGGGACCCCTCTGAATCTTCCCCGCAACACCCCCTACCAGGGGATGTTGCCTGGGAAAAACCCAGTCAGCTTCTCTCTAACTTCCTATCCAACCCCTAGTTTTACCAGTGTGAGGAGTGGCCTAATAAATAAAACCTTTTGCTCCCCCTAGTGGCCGGAGTGTGAAGTGTAATGTGTGCTTGTGATACCTGGTCAGATGAACTCCTTTAGTGCCATCAGACGTACCATCACTCCCCTTAGTGGCAGAGCGACATTACTGCAACGACCAGGTCTCTGGGGCGCTGCACTTGCGTTACCTACTTACCTCTAGCTGAATTCACAGTAAATAATCATTGTCATGAGTCTACTGGTAAATCCCTATTTTTCAGGGCATGTAGGTTCCATCTTTAGTTCAGCTCATTTAATAGGAATTGTTCTTCTGGATACCTGAAGAACAATTGTCATCATCAATTACATCTGTGTGGCAAGGGGTTATTGATAATTTGAGGAAGATGAGGTCCAAATATACGAGTGTGACTGATTGGAAACGATTGGTGGGTCCGGACCTGTGTGTTGGTGACTTGGTGTGGTTGTCCCCAAGGAACATTAAGTTGAAGGCTCCCTCTTGGAAACTGGATCCTAGGTTCATCAGTCCTTATAAAATTGTGACTGTCGTCAATCCTGTGCCAGGCTGATTTGGTATTTTCATGTGGCACACCATGATAAACCCAATTCTGAGGTTCCGGAGGTCCCTCGTAGAAGGGGCTACTGTTATGATCTGGTGACCTTGGAGCAGCATGAAAACTATCACTGGAGTAGGTGGTAACTATACTGACCGCAAATCCTGATCTTAACACCGCAACTAGAAGTAGCCATGGGGTGTACCTAACAAATCCTAGACACCTCGTCACAGCCGGAGGACTAAATACCCCTATAGATGGAAATAGGAATACTACCTTGCCTCAGAGCAGAACCCCAAAGGATAGGCAGCCCCCCACAAATATTGGCTGTGAGTAGGAGAGGAAAGACAAACACAGGCAGAAAACAGGATTTAGCACAAGAGGCCACTCTAGCTAAAATAGGAAAGGATAGGACAGAGTTCTGTGCGGTCAGTATTAAAACCCTTCCAAAAATATCCACAGCAGATTATACAAAAAATTCGTCCATCTAACTAAAGACGTGGAACGTATATCTGCAACTCCAGAGAATCCTACACACAGAGCAGGAATACAGTCAAAAAACAAGCACACAGCTTGTGTGCCATAGAAAAAGAAACAGACACTTATCTTTGCTGAATTGGCAGCTAAGCAGGAGAAGCCAGAAAGTGATCCAACACTTCCCAAGAAACATTGACAACTGGCAAGGACTAATGAGTCCTGCAAACCTAAATACCCCAGTCAGAATTGCAATCAGCAGATACACTTGTCCAAGACTGCAGCCCAGAGACAACTGCATTACCACCTACAACCACCGGAGGGAGCCCAAAAGCAGAATTCACAACAGGCTACTGTCATGGGTTTATTGCAACAGAGAGGAGCCAGAAGACCAAAACGTCTGATTTCTCCTACTCCTGCACTGACTAGAAGCACATCACCTTCATATTAAATTATGTAAATTTATTTTAGCAGTGCAGGGATTAATCTTCTTAGTTGGGAGCTCCTGGAACCTTTCCTGCTTAAGGCTCTTAGCTGTGCACTGTTAGCCCCTCCCATCTCCTATATAAACCGGGCCCTGGCTAGAACTCATTGTCAGAGCTAGGTTACACTGCATGGCTGGAGGTTGTTATTGGTGGTTAATGAATTTATCTGTGACTTTTGCTAGGTTTCCTTTTCTAAGTTCTCCTTCTTTGGTTTAACCCCATCCTCCATTCTCCGGTGCGGTCTGTTGTATGTATGAGTATATTTGTATGTTTGGTATTTTTCGTTATCCCTATTACATTGTTAGTCTGGTTGGTGTATTCTGGTACACTACTACTCCCCTATTCCCTGGGTGGGGGAAGGGTATAGACTGAAAGCGGATTTAGGAGCTAAGGCAAGGTATGTGGCCAGGGCATCTTCACCATTAGAAGTAATCCGGGGAGCAGGGCAAGCTAGGACAGGGAAGTAGCCCCTGGTCCTGGGACACCCAACAATAGAGTCTTGACATAAGTTATAGGTCATATCCCCCACTCCATGTGGGATCCGGTGCTGAGCCCTCATGTTTTCTGGCACGTCAACTGATTTCATCAGCTGACATGCGCCCCAAACAACGGCAGGTGGAATTGTGATCAACCTGTGGCTGTTAAGTAGCTAAATGCCGCTGTCAATCTTTGAGAGAGGCATTTAACATGCTCACTCCTGAAGCGGTCACAAACTCCTGCCATTGGTGCCCGTATCACATGACTGCGGGTCGCCGTTGGATTGGCATGACATCTTGGCGTCTGCAGGAGACTGGTATGGTTGTCATTGCCGGATTGCTATGAGTGCCCCTCTATGGTCAGTGTTCATAGCAGATGAGCAGTTTAGCTGCACAAAGCAGGGCTGAAGTCATGCTACAGTATGTGTAGCACAGGTGTATATATATATACAGTACAGACCATGAAAATTGTAAATTCACACTGAAGGCATCAAAACTATGAATTAACACATGTGGAATTATATACTTAACAAAAAAGTGTGAAACAACTGAAATTATGTCTTATATTCTAGGTTCTTCAGAGTAGACACCTTTTGCTTTAATGACTGCTTTACACATTCTTGGCATTCTCTTGATGAGCTTCAAGAGGTAGTCACTGAAAATGGTCTTCCAACAATCTTGAAGGAGTTCACAGAGATGCTTAGCACTTGTTGGCCCTTTTGCCTTCACTCTGCGGTCCATCTCACCCCAAACCATCAGGTCATCTGGCGTAGCACCCCATCACTCTCCTTCTTGGTCAAATAGCCCTTAGACAGCCTGGAGATGTGTTTGGGGTAATTGTCCTGTTGAAAAATAAATGATGGTCTTGTCCAACTAAACGCAAACCGGATTGAATAGCATGCAGCTGCAAGATGCTGTGGTAGCCATGCTGGTTCAGTATGCATTCAATTTTGATTAAATCCCCAACAGTGTCACCAGCAAAGCACCCCCACACCATCACACCTCCTCCTCCATGCTTCACGGTGGGAACCAGGCATGTAGAGTCCATCCGCTCACCTTTTCGGCGTCGCACAAAGACACGGTGGTTTTAACCAAAGATCTCAAATTTGGACTCATCAGACCAAAGCACAGATTTCCACTGGTCTATTGTCCATTCCTTGTGTTCTTTAGCCCAAACAAGTCTCTTCTGCTTGTTGCCTGTCCTTAGCAGTGGTTTCCTAGCAGCTATTTTCCCATGGAGGCCTGCTGCACAAAGTCTTCTCTTAACAGTTGTTGTAGAGATGTGTCTGCTGCTAGAACTCTGTGTGGCATTGACTGGTCTCTAATCTGAGCTGCTGTTAACCTGCGATTTCTGAGGCTGGTGACTCAGATAAACTTATCCTCAGAAGCAGAGGTGACTCTTGGTCTTCCTTTCCTGGGGCGGTCCTCATGTGAGCCAGGTTCTTTGTAGCGCTTGATGTTTTTTGCAACTGCACTTGGGGACACTTTCAAAGTTTTCCAAATTTTTTGGACTGACTGACCTTAATTTCTTAAAGTAATGATGGACACTCGTTTTTCTTTATTTAGCTGCTTTTTCTTGCTATAATACAAATTCTAACAGTCTATTCAGTAGGACTATCAGCTGTGTATCCACCAGACTTCTGCACAACACAACTGATGGTCCCAACCCCATTTATAAGGCAAGAAATCCCACTTATTAAACCTGACAGGGCACACCTGTGAAGTGAAAACCATTTCCGGTGACTACCTCTTGAAGCTCATCAAGAGAATGCCAAGAGTGTGCAAAGCAGTCATCAAAGCAAAAGGCGGCTACTTTGAAGAACCTAGAAAATAAGACATATTTTCAGTTGTATCACACTTTTTTGTTAAGTATATAATTCCAAATGTGTTAATTCATAGTTTTGATGCCTTCAGTGTGAATTTCCAATTTTCATAGTCATGAAAATACGGAAAAATCTTTAAATGAGAAGGTGTGTCCAAACTTTTGGTCTGTACTGTATATATATATATATAAAAATGAAAGCATAAAAGTTCAAATCACCACCCCCATTCAAAATAAAAAAATAAAAAATATATATATGGTATTGCGAATTCAGAAACGCCCGATCTATCAATATATAAAAAGAATTGATCCGATCGGTAAACGACATAATGAGGAAAAAAAATCAAAACGACAGAATTATGGTTTTTGATGGCCGCAACATTATAATAAAATACAATAATGAGAGATCAAAACATTGTATCTTCACCAAAATGGTATCCATAAAAACGCCAGCTTGGAGGGCAAAAAATAAGCCACCACTCAGCCCCAGATCCCAAAAAATGGAGACGCTACAGGTCTCGAAAAATGGCGCCATTATTTTTGTACAAAGTTTGGATTTTTTTTTCACCAATTAAATAAAACAGAACCTATACATGTTTAGTTTATACAAACTCGTTATTACCTGGAGAATCATAATGGCAGATCAGTTTTTGCACTAAATAAAAATTGTAAAAAAAATTGTAGAATTGCACCTTTTTTGCAATTTCACGTCACTTTTTCCAGTACACAATATGGTAAAATTAATGGTGTCGTTCAAAAGTACAACTCATCCCGCAAAAAATCAAGCCCTCATATGGCCATATTGACAAAAAAAATAAACAAGTTATTTCTCTGGGAAGACAGGGAGCAAAAAACAAATGCAAAAATGGAAAACCCCAATGTCATGTAGGGGTTAATATGTGATTTTCTTCATGAGCGACACATTTATTGTACTGAGAAATAGCATTGTTCAGCCCCATTGTCACTGTTTTACCAGTGATAATTCTGAGAACCTCATTAATTGTGTTTTAATTAAATTAAATAAAAGTTTATTAATCGTTATTGAATTATGACTCTTTTGTCCTTTTTGTGGTATTATGTGAGGTAGTTTTTCAGCTGAATGGGATCAATATGCAAATCTTGCATTATTTAGAGAATGTACTGATGGTGGTTCTGGTGTTGGATTTCTGTACTGACAATGTTTCTGGTGCTGCATTCATGTACTGATGGTGTTTCTGGCACTGCACTCATGTACTAACGGTGGTTCTGGTGCTGCATTCATGCACTGATGGTGGCTCTGGTGCTGCATTCATGTACTGACAGTGTTTCTGATGCTGCACCTAAGTGTTTACAGTGATTCTTGAACACATGTAGCAATCCATAGCGTGTTTCATGTTAAAAATTAAAAATCATGACAGTGTAGAGATTTGATATTATGAGGAGGATTTGAGTGTTCTTTTGCTCCAAAAACTTAGTTTAGGTTAGAGTGTGTTCACACTGATTGTTTTTGGAGCAGAAACTGAGCTGAAACTCTACAAATTATACTCAAAACTCGGTCATGGTGATGTATTAATGTACTGATAGTGGTTCTGGTGATGGCTTGAAAATTCCTGTTCACAAACATCTTCATTTAATCTCACTGAGAGCAAGTGTGCGAAGAAGAATGGGCAAAAATGTGACCTCTAAATGTGCAAAGCGGGTAGAGACAGACCCCAAAAGACTTGCAGCAGTAATGATAACCAAAGGTATTGACTCAGGAGTGCTGAATATAAATGCATGTCACAATTTTCAGATTTATATTTTTAAAATACGGTATTTAGTAAACCTTGTATCATTTCCTTTCACTTCATAAATACGTGCTACTTTGTGATGGTCTCAAATAAAATCCAAATAAAGAAAATTTAAGTTTGTGGATATGAAGTGAAATAATGTAAAAACATTCACGTGTAAAAAATTACACATTCAAAATGTACCATTCAAATGTAAAAGATAGTATTAAAATTAATACTATTTTAAGGCACTGTAGACCTCTTTATATAGGATATGTGTTAAATTCCCTGTAATTTGCACAAATTCCATGTTCATTCTCAGTGGCATAACTGTAGTTCAATAGACACCGCTGAAAAATATGGACCTGGAGCCCCACCTGCATGTTAGTCAAATGTATGTACCCTTTTAGCATAGTAGTTCCTATAAAGACATGTGTTTGCCCTCTATGTAGTAATGTTCCCTGTCCTTGCTACTTCTTGTAAAAACCTCCCCCATCATGGCCCCTTCAGGTAATAATGTCCTTACCCTGGCCCCTTTTAGTAATAATGCTCCCCATCCTGGGCCCCATGAGATAAAATTTTCCCCGTCCTGGGCCCCTTTCTAGCTAATGTTCTCCTACCTAGTATAATGCCCCCATTCTGGTATAATGTTCTGATTCTGTTATAATGTCCACCATCCTGGTATATTTTCACTCATTCAGGTATAATGTCCCCATTCTGGTATAATGTCCCCATTCTAGTATAATGTCCCCATCCAGATATAATGTCCCCATTCTGGTATAATGTCCCCATCCAGGTATAATGTCCACATCCAGATATAATGTCTCCATCCAGGTATAATGTCCCTATCCAGGTATAATGTCCCCATTCTGGTATTATGCCTTCCATTCTGGTATAATTCCCACACTCAGGTATAATGTCCCCCATATTGGGCCCCTTTCATTCTTCTCCAGCCTATGTTAAAAAGAATCAAACAATTATTCTTACCTTCCTCCACTCCAATGCTGTATGGCATCCTCTCCTGTAGCCAGCGCAGGAGACGGCAGCTGACTTTGGTGTGCCAGCATGGGTAGCACATGAAGTCACTGCCATGCGCCGAGCGTGACTGGCAAGCTGACAGCAGCTGCTGGCCTCTGATTGGCCGGCAACGTGCATTACAGTGCAGGGATCTGGTGGGTCTCTGCACTGCAATACATTTCAGCTAAATGTGCATATAAGGACACACATCTAGGAAAATGTACCATTGGGGACCCCCTTTCCCACATTGGCCCGGATCGTGACGCCCCTGTTCATTTCTCACCTAACAAGTACAGAGAGTACAACATACTCTTGTTTATACTATACGACATAATTACCCAGGTATACAGTTGTGCTCAAAAGTTTACATACCCTGGCAAAATTTTTGCTTTCTTGGCCTTTTTTCATAGAATATGAATGATGACACCAACACTTTTTCTCCACTCATGGTTAGTGGTTGGGTGAAGCCATTTATTGTCAAACTACTGTTTTCTCTTTTTAAATCATAATGACAACCCAAAACATCCAAATGACCCTGATCAAAAGATTACATACCCCATTTCTTAATACCACGCATTGCCCCCTCTAACATCAATGACTGCGTAAAGTCTTTTGTGGCTGTTGTGGATGAGGTTCTTTATTTTCTCAGATGGTAAAGCTGCCCACTCTTCTTGGCAAAAAGCTTCGAGTTCCTGTAAATTCCTGAGCCGTCTAGCTTGAGCTGCACGCTTGAGGTCTCCCCAGAGTCGCTCAATAACATTGAGGTCAGGAGACTGAGATGGCCACTCCAAAACCTTCACTTTGTTCTACTGTAGCCAATGACAGGTGGACTTGGCCTTGTGTTTTGAATCGTTGTCATGTTGGAATGTCCAAATACACTACCGTTCAAAAGTTTAGGGTCACCCAGATAATTTTTTGTTTTCCATGAAAACTCATACTTTTGTTAATCAAATGAGTTGCCAAATGAATTTAAAATCTAGTCCAAACATTGACAAGGTTCAAAAAAAGATTTTTATTTGAAAAAATAATTTTCTCCCTCAAACTTTGCTTTCGTTAAAGAATGCTCCCTTTGCAGCAATTACAGCATTGCAGACCGTTGGCATTCTAGCATTAATCTGGAGAAAATTCAACCCATGCTTACAGAAGCCCCTCCACTAGTTGGTTTGGCTTGATGGGCACTTTTTACGTACCATACGGTCAAGCTGCTCCCACAACAGCTCAACGGGGTTGAGATCTGGTTACTGCGCTGACCACTCCATTACAGATAGAATACCAGCTGCCTGCTTCTTCCCTAAATAGTTCTTGCATAATTTGGAGGTGTGCTTTGGGTCATTGTCCTGTTGTGGGATGAAATTGGCTCCAATCAAGCGCTGTCCACAGGGTATGGCATGGCGCTGCAAAATGGAGTGATAGCCTTCCTTATTCAAAATCCATTTTACCTTGTACAAATCTCCCAATTTACCAGCACCAAAGCAAACCCAGACCATCACATTACCTCCACCATGCTTGTCAGATTGGGTCTGACACTCTTCCAGCATCTTTTCAGTTGTTCTGCATCTCACAAATGTTCTTCTGTGTGATCCAAACACCTCAAACTTGGATTTGTCTGTCTATAACACTTTTTTCCAATCTTCCTCTGTCCAATGTCTGTGTTCTTTTGCCCATACTAATCTTTTCCTTCAATTAGCCAGTCTCAGATATGGCTTTTTCTTTGCCATTCTGCCCTGAAGGCCAGCATCCCAGAGTCGCCTCTTCACTGTAGACGTTGACACTGGCGTTTTGCGTGTACTATTTAATGAAGCTGACAGTTGAGGACTTGTGAGGCGTCGATTTCTCAAACTACAGACTGTAATTTACTTGTCTTGTTGCTCAGTTGTGCAGGGGGGTCTCCCACTTCTCTTCCTACTCTGGGTAGAGCCTGTTTGTGTTCTCCTCTGAAGGGAGTAGTGCACACCATTGTAGGAAATCTTCAGTTTCTTCGCTATTTCTCGCATGGAATAGCCTTCATTTCTAAGAACAAGAATCAACTGTTGAGTTTCACATGAAAGTTCTTTTTTTCTGGCCATTTTGAGAGTTTAACCCCTTCCCGACCCATGACGCCACGTAGGCGTCATGAAAGTCGGTGCCATTCCGACCCATGACGCCTATGCGGCGTCATGGAAAGATCGCGTCCCTGCAGATCGGGTGAAAGGGATAACTCCCATTTCACCCGATCTGCAGGGACAGGGGGAGTGGTAGTTTAGCCCAGGGGGGGTGGCTTCACCCCCTCGTGGCTACGATCGATCTGATTGGCTGTTGAAAGTGAAACTGCCAATCAGAGCGATTTGTAATATTTCACCTATTATAACGGGTGAAATATTACAATCCAGCCATGGCCGATGCTGAAATATCATCGGCCATGGCTGGAAATACTAGTGTGCCCCCACCCCACCCCACCGATCGCCCCCCCAGCCCTCCGATCTGGCCGGTACACTGCTCTGGCTCCCCTCCGTCCAGTGCTCCGCTCCCCCCGTGCTCTTGTCCGCTCCCCCCGTGCTCCAATCACCCTCCCGTGCTCCAATCACCCCCCCTGCACTCCGATCCACCCCCCCGGTGCTCCGTTCCACCCCCCCGTGCTCCGTTCCAGCCCCCCCGTGCTCCGTTCCACGCCCCCCGTGCTCCGTTCCACCCCTCCCGCACTCCGATTCCCCCCCCCGTGCTCCGATCCCCCCCCCGTTGTCCCCCCCCACCCCATCATACTTACCGATCCAGCCGGGGTCCCGTCCGTCTTCTCCCTGGGCGCCGCCATCTTCCAAAATGGCGGGCGCATGCGCAGTGCGCCCGCCGAATCTGCCGGCCGGCAGATTCGTTCCAAAGTGCATTTTGATCATTGAGATAGATTATATCTCAGTGATCAAAATAAAAAAAATAATAAATGACCCCCCCCCCTTTGTCACCCCCATAGGTAGGGACAATAAAAAAATAAAGAAATTTTTTTTTTCCACTAATGTTAGAATAGGGTTAGGGTTAGGGGTAGGGTTAGGGGTAGGGTTAGGGTTAGGGCTAGGGGTAGGGGTAGGGGTAGGGTTAGGGGTAGGGTTAGGGTTAGGGCTAGGGTTAGGGTTAGGGGTAGGGGTAGGGGTAGGGGTAGGGTTAGGGCTAGGGTTAGGGGTAGGGTTAGGGTTAGGGCTAGGGTTAGGGTTTCGGTATGTGCACACGTATTCTGGTCCTCTGCGGATTTTTCCGCTGCGGATTTGATAAATCCGCAGTGCTAAACCGCTGCGGATTTATGGCGGATTTACCGCGGTTTTTCTGCGCATTTCACTGCGGTTTTACAACTGCGATTTTCTATTTGAGCAGTTGTAAAACCGCTGCGGAATCCGCACAAAGAAGTGACATGCTGCGGAATGTAAACCGCTGCGTTTCCGTGCAGTTTTTCCGCAGCATGGGCACAGCGATTTTTGTTTCCCGTAGGTTTACATTGAACTGTAAACTCATGGGAAACTGCTGCGGATCCGCAGCGTTTTCCGCAGCGTGTGCACATACCTTTAGAATTAGGCTATGTGCACACGGTGCGGATTTGGCTGCGGATCCGCAGCAGTGTTCAATCAGGTTTACAGTACCATGTAAACATATGAAAAACCAAATCCGCTGTGCCCATGGTGCGGAAAATACCGCGCGGAAACGCTGCATTGTATTTTCCGCAGCATGTCAATTCTTTGTGCGGATTCCGCAGCGTTTTACACCTGTTCCTCAATAGGAATCCGCAGGTGAAATCCGCACAAAAAAACACTGGAAATCCGCGGAAAATCCGCAGGTAAAACGCAGTGCCTTTTACCCGCGGATTTTTCAAAAATGGTGCGAAAATATCTCACACGAATCCGCAACGTGGGCACATAGCCTTAGGGTTAGGGTTGGAATTAGGGTTGTGGTTATGGTTAGGGGTGTGTTGGGGTTAGGGTTGTGGTTAGGGGTGTGTTGCGGTTAGGGTTGTGTTTAGGGTTATGGCTACAGTTGGGATTAGGGTTAGGGGTGTGTTGGGGTTAGTGTTGGAGGTAGAATTGAGGGGTTACCACTGTTTAGGCACATCAGGGGTCTCCAAACGCAACATGGCGCCACCATTGATTCCAGCCAATCTCGTATTCAAAAAGTCAAATGGTGCTCCCTCACTTCCGAGCCCTGACGTGTGCCCAAACAGTGGTTTACCCCCACATATGGAGTACCAGCATACTCAGGACAAACTGCACAACAATTACTGGGGTCCAATTTCTCCTGTTACCCTTGTGAATCAAAAAAAATGCTTGCTAAAACATAATTTTTGAGGAAAGAAAAATGATTTTTTATTTTCACGGCTCTGCGTTGTAAACGTCTGTGAAGCACTTGGGGGTTCAAAGTGCTCACCACATATCTAGATAAGTTCCTTGGGGGGTCTAATTTCTAAAATGGGGTCACTTGTGGGGGTTTCTACTGTTTAGGCACACCAGGGGCTCTGCAAACGCAACGTGACACCCGCAGACCATTCCATCAAAGTCTGCATTTCAAAAGTCACTACTTCCCTTCTGAGCCCCGACGTGTGCCCAAACAGTGGTTTACCCCACTCATGGGGTATCAGCGTACTCAGGAGAAACTGGACAACAACTTTTGGGGTCCAATTTCTCCTGTAACCCTTGGGAAAATAAAAAATTCTGGGCTAAATAATTATTTTTGAGGAAAGAAAACGTATTTATTATTTTCACGGCTCTGCATTATAAACTTCTATGAAGCACTTGGGGGTTCAAAGTGCTCACCACACATCTAGATAAGTTCCTTTCGGGGTCTAGTTTCCAAAATGGGGTCACTTGTGGGGGGTTTCTACTGTTTAGGCACATCAGGGGCTCTGCAAACGCAACGTGACGCCCGCAGAGCATTCCATCAAAGTCTGCATTTCAAAACGTCACTACTTCAATTCCAAGCCCCGGCATGTGCCCAAACAGTAGTTTACCCCCACATATGGGGTATCACCGTACTCAGGAGAAACTGGACAACAAATATTGGGGTCAAATTTCTCCTGTTACCCTTGGGAAAATTAAAAAATTCTGGGCTAAATAATTATTTTTGAGGAAAGAAAACGTATTTATTATTTTCACGGCTCTGCATTATAAACTTCTATGAAGCACTTGGGGGTTCAAAGTGCTCACCACACATTTAGATAAGTTCCTTTGGGGGTCTAGTTTCCAAAATGGGGTCACTTGTGGGGGGTTTCTACTGTTAAGCCACATCAGGGGCTCTGCAAACGCAACGTGACGCCCACAGAGCATTCCATCAAAGTCTGCATTTCAAAACATCACTACTTCACTTCCGAGCCCCGGCATGTGCCCAAACAGTGATTTACCCCCACATATGGGGTATCATCGTACTCAGGAGAAACTGGACAACAACTTTTGGGGTCAAATTTCTCCTGTTACCCTTGGGAAAATAAAAAATTGCAGGCTAAAAGATCATTTTTGAGAAAATATATATTTTTTTTTTTTCATGGCTCTGCGTTATAAACTTCTGTGAAGCACTTGGGGGTTCAAAGTCCTCACCACACATCTAGATTAGCTCCTTTGGGGGTCTAGTTTCCAAAATGGTGTCATTTCTGGGGGATCTCCAATGTTTAGGCACACAGGGGCTCTCCAAACGTGACATGGTGTCCGCTAATGATTGGAGCTAATTTTCCATTTAAAAAGCCAAATGGCGTGCCATCCCTTCCGAGCCCTGCCGTGCGCCCAAACAGTGGTTTACCCCCACATATGGGGTATCTGCGTACTCAGGACAAACAGGACAACAATATTTGGGGTCCAATTTCTCCTATTATCCTTGGCAAAATAGGAAATTCCAGGCTAAAAAATCATTTTTGAGGAAAGAAAAATTATTTTTTATTTTCATGGCTCTGCGTTATAAACTTCTGTGAAGCACCTGGGGGTTTAAAGTGCTCAATATGCATCTAGATAAGTTCCTTGGGGGGTCTAGTTTCCAAAATGGGGTCACTTGTGGGGGAGCTCCAATGTTTAGGCACACAGGGGCTCTCCAAACGCGACATGGTGTCCGCTAACAATTGGAGCTAATTTTCCATTCAAAAAGTCAAATGGCGCGCCTTCCCTTCCGAGCCCTGCCGAGTGCCCAAACAGTGGTTTACCCCCACATATGAGGTATCGACGTACTCGGGAGAAATTGCCCAACAAATTTTATGATCCATTTTACCCTACTGCCCATGTGAAAATGAAAAAATTGAGGCGAAAAGAATTTTTTTGTGAAAAAAAAGTACTTTTTCATTTTTACGGATTAATTTGTGAAGCACCTGGGGGTTCAAAGTGCTCACTATGCATCTAGATAAGTTCCTTGGGGGGTCTAGTTTCCAAAATGGGGTCACTTGTGGGGGAACGCCAATGTTTAGGCACACAGGAGCTCTCCAAACGCGACATGGTGTCCGCTAACGATGGAAATAATTTTTCATTCAAAAAGTCAAATGGCGCTCCTTCCCTTCCGAGCCTTACCATGTGCCCAAACAGTGGTTTACCCCCACATGTGAGGTATTGGTGTACTCAGGAGAAATTGCCCAACACATTTTAGGATCCATTTTATCCTGTTGCCCATGTGAAAATGAAAAAATTGAGGCTAAAATAATTTTTTTGTGAAAAAAAAGTACTTTTTCATTTTTACGGATTAATTTGTGAAGCACCTGGGGGTTCAAAGTGCTCACTATGCATCTAGATAAGTTCCTTGGGGCGTCTAGTTTCCAAAATGGGGTCACTTGTGGGGGAGCTCCAATTTTTAGGCACACGGGGGCTCTCCAAACGTGACATGGTGTCCGCTAAAGAGTGGAGCCAATTTTTGATTCAAAAAGTCAAATGGCGCTCCTTCCCTTCCAAGCCCTGCCGTGCGCCCAAACAGTGGTTTACCCCCACATATGAGGTATCAGCGTACTCAGGACAAATTGGACAACAACTTTCGTGGTTCAGTTTCTCCTTTTACCATTGGGAAAATAAAAAAATTGTTGCTAAAAGATAATTTTTGTGACTAAAAAGTTAAATGTTCATTTTTTCCTTCCATGTTGCTTCTGCTGCTGTGAAGCACCTGAAGGGTTAATAAACTTCTTGAATGTGGTTTTGAGTACCTTGAGGGGTGCAGTTTTTAGAATGGTGTCACTTTTGGGTATTTTCAGCCATATAGACCCCTCAAACTGACTTCAAATGTGAGGTGGTCCCTAAAAAAAATGGTTTTGTAAATTTCGTTGTAAAAATGACAAATCGCTGGTCAAATTTTAACCCTTATAACTTCCTAACAAAAAAAAATTTTGTTTCCAAAATTGTGCTGATGTAAAGTAAACATGTGGGAAATGTTATTTATTAACTATTTTGTGTCACATATCTCTCTGGTTTAACAGAATAAAAATTCAAAATGTGAAAATTGCGAAATTTTCAAAATTTTCGCCAAATTTCCGTTTTTATCACAAATAAACGCAGAATTTATTGGCCTAAATTTACCACTAACATGAAGCCCAATATGTCACGAAAAAACAATCTCAGAACCGCTTGGATCCGTTGAAGCGTTCCTGAGTTATTACCTCATAAAGGGACACTGGTCAGAATTGCAAAAAACGGCAAGGTCTTTAAGGTCAAAATAGGCTGGGTCATGAAGGGGTTAATGGAACCAACAAATGTAGTGCTCCAGATTCTCAACTAGCTCAAAGGAAGGTCAGGTTTATAGGTTCTCTAATTAACCAAACTGTTTTCAGCTGTGCTGACATACTTGCACAAGGGTTTTCAATGGTATTCTAACCATTCATTAGCCTTCTTACACAGTAAGAAAACACAAAGTACCATAAGAACACAGGAGTGATGGTTGTTGGAAATGGGCCTCTATACACCTATGAAGATATTGCATTACAAACCAGACGTTTGCAGCTAGAATAGTCATTTACGACATTAACAATGTATAGAGTGTATTTCTGAATCGGTTAACGTTAGCTTTATTGGAAAAAACTGTGCTTTTCTTTCAAAATAAATAAATTTCTAAGTGGCCCTAAACTTTTGAACGGTAGTGTACTTCCCATGCGCAGCTTCCAGGCTGATGAGTGCAAATTTGACTCCAGTATTTGCTGATAATGTGATCTCTCGTAATGGTGTCAGCATCTGGGATGCCTGACGATCCAAAGATAGGAAGAGGGATTCCGGGTTGGAGACAGAGCACAATCTGGAAAGGAGATTTAGCAGAGGACTTACTTACATGATTGTTGTATGAAAACCCCGCCCACGGTAGTAACTTGACCCAGTCATTATGATGCACGTTGATGAAGTGACGTAGGAATCCGGAGACGATCTGATTGGTTCTCTCCACCTGCCCATTGGATTGAGGATGATAAGCAGAGGAAAAATCCAGCTCCTCTTTCATTAGACTACATATCGCCCTCCAAAACTTCGACATGAACTGGACACCCCTGTCGGACACAATGTGGAGAGGAAACCCATGAAGGCAGAAAATTCAAAGTAGTCAGCCAGTTCAGGAGCAGATGATATACCAGAAAGAGGAATGAAGTGAGCCATCTTTGAAAAGCGGTCCACCACAACCCAGATAACGGAACAGCCAGAGGAAATGGGAAGATCCATAATGAAGTCCATAGTGATGTGCTGCCAGGGGACTGAAGGAATTGGAAGGGGCATAAGATGTCCAGACCGAAGGTGCTTTGCAAACTTGTTTCGGGCACAGGAAGGGCAAGCCGAGACATAGTCCGAGATGTCTTTTCCCATGGTAGGCCACCAATAGTAATGGGAAATGAGTTGCAAAGTTTTCCTCTGCCCAGCATGACTAGCCAACTTGGAAGAGTGACCCTACTGAAGAACTTGCCTCCTGTCCAAACTGGATACCAATGTTTTTCCAGGAGGAATCTAAGACAGATTGATGGAGGCTACTGGCACCATCCTGGACGGCTTGATGATGTGTTGAGGCTCTTCCTCCAAGTCGGGAGGCAGAAAGGCTGTAGAGAGTGCATTGGCCTTGACCTTCTTGCTGGCAGGGTGGAAGTGAAGAACGAAGTCGAATCGAGCAAAGAACAAGGACCACCTGGCCTGGTGTGGATTCAGCCTCTGTGCAGACTGGAGGTAGGCTAGGTTTTTGTGGTTGGTGAATATGATAACTTGGTGGACTGCTCCCTCGAGGAGATGACGCCACTCTTGCAGAGCCAACTTGATTGCTAACAAATCTCGATCTCCAATGGAATAGTTTCTCTTGGAAGCGGAAAAGAACTTTGAGAAGAAGCCACAAGAGACCATACGCCCGGTGGAAGACTTTTGAGTTAGAACCACCCCAGCGCCTGTGGAGGAAGCATCCACCTCGAGGAAGAATTGTTTATCCACAAATGGTCAATGGAGCAGAGGCGCAGAAGAAAAGGCTTTTTCCAGAGAAGTAAAGGCCTCCTTAGCCTCAGGAGACCAATCCTTGGAGTTGACGCCTTTTTGGGTCAGAGCCAAGATGGGGGCCACCGGAGATGAGAAGTTTGGGATGAATTGACGGAAACAATTAGCGAACACCAGGAACCGTTGCATCGCCTTAACCCCGGTCGGGCGAGGCCATTTGAAGATAGAGACTAATTTTCCTGGATCTATCGTCAGACCTGTGCCGAAAAAGGGCAGAGAGGGTTGCTCGAAGACACACTTCTCAAACTTGGCATACAGTCTGTTCTCCCTGAGCCTCTGCAAGACCAGGCGGACACTCCTCCTCCGATGAGTGGCTAAATCTGTGGAGTAGATCAAGATGTCATCCAAGTAGACAACTACACAAGAATGGAGGAGATCCCTAAAATATCACAAACTCCTGAAAGACAGCGGACACGTTACTGAGCCCGAACGGCATTACCCAGTATTCATAGTGACAATCTCAGGTGTTGAAGGCCGTCTTCCACTCATCTCCCTGGCGTATGCGAATCAGGTTGTAGGCCCCTCTGAGATCCAGCTTGGCGAAGATCTTGGCTTCTTAGAGAAGGTCAAACAGTTCAGAAATATGAGGTGATGGGTGCTTGTTGTTTACAGTGATCTGGTTTAGACCCCTATAGTCGATACAGGGCCATAGAGATCCATCCTTCTTTTTGACAAAAAAGAAACCCGTGCCCACTGGAGAAGATGACTTCCGAATAAATCCTGTAGCTAAATTCTCTTGGATGTATTCTGACATGGCCTGGGTCTCGGCTAGGGATAGAGGATAGATTTTACCCCGAGGTGGAGACGTCCCAGGGAGCAGATTAATGGAACAATCATACGACCTAAGATGAGGCAGCATCTCAGTTTCCTTCTTATCGAAGACGTTGGAGAATGACCAGTAGCAAGATGGCTTCAGGAAAATGGCCGCGGGATGCCGCGCGTGCGCAGATGGAGATCGCAGTGGCCATTTTCCCAAAGCCGAGTTTGCATCTCGGCTTCAGGAAAATGGCCGCCGCGATCTCCATGGCATCCCGCAGCCATTTTCCTGAAGCCCTGTGCAGCAGAGCACTCCATCTGCGCACGCGCGGCCTCAGGAAGATGGCCGCCCCCACCGATGTCAAGGGTAATAGCGCAGATCGCGCACTTTTTCTTCACCTGCGCGCAGTGGATTCGGCACTTGGACATGCGCACACCACTACGCCACCAACGGAAAGCTGGGGAAGAAACAGCGATGTCACCACGCCCACCTGACCTGACCAGCCTGATTGACAGGCGAAAACGGCGACTTTGGTAATGTATTTTGCAGCATAGGTGGGGAATCAGGGTACACTACATACACTATTGTAACGCACAGCGCAGGCCCTATTTAACAGTATTTTTATCTCAATCTGAAAAAACGGGGTGACAGGTTCCCTTTAAGTAACTAGCTTGCATTTTATTGCATGAAATAAGTAACTGATACAATAGAATAACAGAAGGGATTTAGGCCCACTCCTCCATACAGATCTTCTCCAGATTTTTCAGGTTTCGCTGAGCAACATTGAGTTTCAGCTCCCTCCAAAGAATTTCTATTGGGGTCAGGTCTGGAGACTGGCTAGGCCACTCCAGGACCTTGAAATGCTTCTCATGGAACCACTCCTTAGTTGCCCTGGCTGTGTGTTTTGGGTCATTGTCATGCTGGACGACCCAACTACGACCCATCTTCAATGCTCTTACTGAGGGAAGGAGGTTGTTGGACAAATTCTTGCAATACATGACCCCATCCATATTCCCTTCAATACAGTGCCGTTGTCCTGTCTCCTTTGCACAAAATCACCCTCAAAGTATGATGTTTCCCCCACCATGCTTCACAGTTGGGATGGTGTTCTTGGGATTGTACTCATCCTTCCTCTTCCTCCAAAAACAGCGATTGGAGTTGATACTAAAAAGTTCTATTTTGGTCTCTTATGACCACATGACCTTCTCCCAGGCCTCCTCTAGATCATCCAGATGGTCATTGGCGAACTTCAAATGGGCCTGGACATGTTTTGGCGTGAGGTGAGCAGGAGACCCTTACTTGCCCTGCAAGGATTTTAATCCATGATGATGTTGTGTGTTACTAATGGTAATGTTTGACACCGTGGTCGGACCTCTCTTTAGGTCATTGACTAGGTCTTTCCGTGTAGTTCTGGGCTGATTCCTGACCTTTCTCAGAATCATCCATACCTGTTATGTTTGCTAATGACAGGTGTTATGAAGGCAATCCAGAAACACAGTGTGCTTAGCGATCAGAGCGCACACAGTGATCTGACAAATACCCAAAAATACAAGAACGAGCTCTGAGACGTGGAAACTCTGTAGACTGCACACCTGATCCTATCCTAAACACAACTAAAAGCGGCTGTGGATTGCGCCTAACAACTACCTAGGCAACTCGGCACAGCCTAAGAAACTAGCTAGCCTGAAGATAGAAAAATAGGCCTGACTTGCCCCAGAGAAATTCCCCAAAGGAAAAGGCAGCCCCCCACATATAATGACTGTGAGTAAGATGAAAAGACACAACGTAGGGATGAAATAGATTCAGCAAAGTGGGGCCCGATATTCTAGGACAGAGCGAGGACAGTAAAGCGAACTTTGCAGTCTACAAAAAACCCTAAAGCAAAACCACGCAAAGGGGGCAAAAAAACCCCACCGTGCCGAACTAACGGCACGGCGGTACACCCTTTGCATCTCAGAGCTTCCAGCAAAACAAAAGACAAGCTGGACAGAAAAAAAAGCAACAAAAAAGCAAAAGGCACTTAGCTATACAGAGCAGCAGGTCACAGGAACAATCAGGAGAAGCTCAGATCCAACACTGAAACACTGACAAGGAGCAAGGATAGCAGCATCAGGCGGAGTTAAGTAATGAAGCAGTTAACGAGCTCACCAGAACATCTGAGGGAGGAAGCTCAGAAGCTGCAGTACCACTTGTGACCACAGGAGTGAATTCAGCCACAGAATTCACAACACATACCCCACGAGGAGATTTCTTCCATGGAGTCCCAGACTGAGGAAGATTGACAGTCATCTTGCTTTTCTCCTATTTTCTAATAATTGTGCCAACAGCTGTTGACTTCTTGCCAAGCTGCTTGCCTAGTGCCCTGTAGCCCCATCTCAGCCTTGTGCAGGTCTACAGTTTTGTCCCTGGTGTCCTTAGACAGCTCTTTGCTCTGAAGCATTACAATTAAACTGTGCAAAGTGCCCTGGATGAAGCTGCACCTCCTATACATAGAACAACTCAGCACAGACGGCGACAACCGTGGCACACGCTGCAAACACGTTTCCTACTCCAGGTGCGCCAAACATCTGTGGAGAAAATCTAATCTACCCGAAGATTTCATCCATTATAAGTTCATGCTAAAAACATACAACTCTGCCCTTCACCTCTCCAAACAAACCTATTTCAACACCCTCATCACCTCACTGTCAAATAACCCTAAACGTCTCTTTGACACTTTCCAGTCCCTACTCAACCCAAGAGTGCAGGCCCCAAACACGGATCTTTGCGCTGACGATCTGGCCAATTACTTCAAGGAAAATATTGACCAAATTCGACAGGAAATCATCTCCCAATCTCTTCATACCATGCACTGCCCTCCCTCCCCCACTGCATCTAGTTCACTCTCTGACTTTGAACCAGTTACAGAAGAAGAAGTAATCAGGCTCCTTGCATCTTCTCGCCCAACCACTTGCACCAGTGACCCCATTCCGTCACATCTCCTCCAGTCCCTTTCCCCGGCTATCACCTCTCACCTAACAAAAATATTCAACCTTTCTCTCACTTCCGGTATTTTTCCCTCCTCATTTAAGCATGCCATCATACATCCATTACTTAAAAAACCATCCCTCGACCAAAACTGTGCTGCTAACTATAGACCTGTCTCTAATCTTCCCTTCGTCTCTAAACTCCTCGAACGCCTGGTCCACTCCCGTCTTACCCGCTATCTCTCAGATAACTCTCTTCTCGACCCTCTTCAATCTGGTTTCCGCTCTTTACACTCTACTGAAACTGCCCTCACTAAAGTCTCTAATGACCTACTAACAGCTAAATCCAATGGTCACTACTCCATGCTAATTCTCTTGGATCTCTCCGCAGCATTCGATACTGTGGATCATCAGCTCCTCCTTAATATGCTGCGCTCCATCGGCCTCAAGGACACCGTCCTCTCCTGGTTCTCCTCCTATCTCTCTGACCGATCCTTCACTGTATGTTTTGCTGGTTCCTCCTCCTCTCACCTTCCCCTTACTGTTGGGGTTCCTCAAGGATCAGTCCTAGGCCCCCTCCTCTTCTCTTTGTATACTGCCCCTATTGGACAAACAATCAGTAGATTTGGTTACCAGTACCATCTCTATGCTGACGACACCCAATTATACACCTCCTCTCCTGTTATCACGCCGACCTTTTTAGAAAACACCAGTGATTGTCTTACCGCTGTCTCTAACATCATGTCCTCCCTCTATCTGAAACTGAACCTGTCAAAAACTGAACTCCTCGTGTTTTCTCCCTCTACTAACCTACCTTTGCCTGACATTGCCATCTCCGTGTGCGGTTCCACCATTACTCCAAAGCAACATGCCCCCTGCCTTGGGGTCATCCTTGATTCCGAGCTTTCATTCACCCCCCACATCCGATCACTGGCTCGCTCTTCTTATCTGCACCTCAAAAACATTTCTAGAATTCGCCCTTTTCTTACTTTCGACTCTGCAAAAACTCTTACTGTTTCACTTATTCATTCTCGTCTGGACTATTGTAACTCTCTACTAACCGGCCTCCCTCTTACCAAACTCTCCCCGCTCCAATCTGTCCTGAATGCTGCAGCCAGGATCATATTCCTCACCAACCGTTACACCGATGCCTCTACCTTGTGCCCGTCATTACACTGGCTACCCATCCACTCCAGAATCCAGTACAAAACTACTACCCTCATCCACAAAGCACTCCATGGCTCAGCACCACCCTACATCTCCTCTCTGGTCTCAGTCTACCACCCTACCCGTGCCCTCCGCTCCGCTGATGACCTCAGGTTAGCATCCTCAATAATCAGAACCTCCCATTCCCGTCTCCAAGACTTAACACGTGCTGCGCCGATTCTTTGGAATGCACTACCTAGGTTTATACGATTAATCCCCAATCCACACAGTTTTAAGCGTGCCCTAAAAACTCATTTGTTCAGATTGGCCTACCGCCTCAACACATTAACCTAACGATCCCTGTGTGGCCCATCATAAAAAAAAAAAAGGTTCCTCGTATCATGTTCTCATACACTTTATGCAGTTAATAGCCCTCTGTGTCTGTACTGCTACATACTTAAGGCCCCTTCACATTAAGCGACGCTGCAGCGATACCGACAACGATCCGGATCGCTGCAGCGTCGCTGTTTGGTCGCTGGAGAGCTGTCACACAGACAGCTCTCCAGCGACCAACGATGCCGGTAACCAGGGTAAACATCGGGTAACTAAGCGCAGGGCCGCGATTAGTAACCCGATGTTTACCCTGGTTACCATGCTAAAAGTAAAAAAAAACAAACACTACATACTTACCTACAGCCGTCTGTCCTCCAGCGCTGCGCTCTGCTTCTCTGCTCTCCTTCTGTACTGTCTGGGAGCCGGAAAGCAGAGCGGTGACGTCACCGCTCTGCTTTCCGGCTCACAGACATTACAGGAGGAGAGCAGAGCACAGCGCTGGAGGACAGACAGCGGTAGGTAAGTATATAGTGTTTGTTTTTTTTTACTTTTAGCATGGTAACCAGGGTAAACATCGGGTTACTAAGCGCGGCCCTGCGCTTAGTTACCCGATGTTTACCCTGGTTACCAGTGAAGACATCGCTGGATCGGTGTCACACACGCCGATCCAGCGATGTCAGCAGGAGTCCAGCGACGAAATAAAGTTCTGGACTTTGTTCAGCGACCAACGATCTCCCAGCAGGGGCCTGATCGTTGGTCGCTGTCACACATAACGATTTCATTAACGATATCGTTGCTACGTCACAAATAGCAACGATATCGTTAACGATATCGTTATGTGTGAAGGTACCTTTAGGCAGTTAACCGGTTCATGCAGCTTTGCATGAACACCTGAGCCTTACACTATGGCTGGTCCGAATAACTAAAGCTATTATTACCATCCACCTCTCGTGCCTCCCCTTTTCCTCATAGTTTGTAAGCTTGCGAGCAGGGCCCTCATTCCTCCTGGTATCTGTTTTGAACTGTGATTTCTGTTATGCTGTAATGTCTATTGTCTGTACAAGTCCCTTCTATAATATGTAAAGCGCTGTGGAATATGTTGGCGCTATATAAATAAAATTATTATTATTATTATTATTATTATTATTGGCGATGGTGGAGAGGTTGGAGTGTGATTGATTGTTACCTGTATAAAAGACTCCTGTCCACACAAATGCAATTAATACAGGTAATGGGTGCAGAGTAGGAGAGCTTCTTAAAGAAAAACTAACAGGTCTGTGATAGACAGAATTCTTGCTGGTTGGAAGGTGATCAAATACTGATGTCATGCAATAAAATGTAATTATTTAAAAAATCATATAACGAGATGTTCTGGTTTTTATTTTTGGATTCTATGGAAGTGTACCTACGATAAAAAATTACAGACCTCTCCATTCTTGTAGGTCTGAAAACGTGCAAAATTGGCAGTGTATCAAATACTTATTTTCCGCACTGTATGTTCATTCCCCTGTAATCTGCTCATGTTTCATTCCCCCATCTAACAACCTCAGGAAATACAATATATACTTACTGTATTTATATAGGATATACTGTATGTTCATTCCCCTGTAGTCTGCTCATATTCCATGTTCATTCCCCATCTAACACACAGAGAGAATACAATATACACTTCTTTATATGGGACATATATCCATTCCCTGTAATCTGCTCATATTTCATGTTCCTTTCATATCTAACACGCTCGGAATATACAATATACCCCTGTTTATATGGAATATGTGTTCATTCCCCTACTATCTACACACATTGTATGCACATTCCAGGTCTAAAATTCCCTGGAAACCTATTATGTATCTTGATATTTTTGGACTAATAATGTTCCTTCTGTTTAGTACGCCCCTTATAACTGCACACAGATGAGGCTTGCATGCGGTTCCAGCGCACGACCTATTGATCACACCAATACTAATAGATCAGGTGGGCCAACTGTGCGTTGGGGGTGTAACCTGCGATTGGTACGGAAGGCTGCCTTTTCCTGTGATTTTTTTCATACCTAACTTTACCAGCTATTGACTGTAATACAGAAACTCCATTTCTTTGAACAATCTAGTTGTATTTTTAGGACGCTCTCTACCACCCCATTCTTATCTATAATGCCCAATGGCTGCACCCCATATTCACAATGGAGCCTAAGAAGTAATAAAGGATGAATAATCTACTGGAGTCTTGGCTTTTTTTTTCCCGACATCTTTGAATTCTAATTATCTTTACCGCAGCTTCCTGGCATTGAGGACTTTACCAAATCTCTGCCTTTGCCCATTTTTGTATGGAGCTGTATTTCATTTCAAACTTTGGAGGGTGCAAAAAACTTGTGGGGTCTCTGCCATGTGTACGTCAATGCTCAATGCAGTAAACGCAAATAGTAGGATTACAATGGTGTGCATACCTATACAGTGGCTGTAGGTACCCACCCTACTCAATAGATCAGCAGGGCTGCAGGCACTCTTGGAAGGTGAATGCCCTTTTCATATGGTAATTCACTTGGGAACATGTGTCTCATGCAGTAACCCAGCTAGGAGGGTCAATTAAAAATGGAGTCTCCCAAGGAAAAAAATGGAAACATACCCTAAATAACATTGGTGTTCCTTCTAATAGATCAATGTGTAAAACTATGCACCCACATCTCTAAGGGGGTGAGGATGGGGGGCATCATATCTTCACTGCATATTATGGTGTCTACATTGGTTAAATAGGTGTAGTAATTAGGCTGGAGTTCCCCATCGTTTTGCTGCCCTAATGCTATGTTGTAGTATTACATGCAATGGTATATCACCACTGATGATATTGGTTATGTTGGAGAACTCATATGTTGGAAGTCATTTGGACTTTCTTTGGAAACCAATGTTGGGTGTTTTTCCTAAAAAATATTCCTCTAGGTGGCGCTGCTCACTTGCAGCAATTCTGCAGCATATCCATTTATGGTGATTCTATGAATTTTTTTTTTTTTTTAGAAATAGTTACTCATGTCAATGGGTTCTGTCTGGGGGGCTGCAATACCAGACAGAAACACAGCCAAGAGTGGCGCTGTTGTTAACTAATGAACTCATGTTTCGTTGCATGAAAACATTGCAGAAAGTCATGGTCATATGAAACAGCATGTGTCTATACATTCTTATGCACCCCCATAGGTTAATGAAAAACCACAGTGCATTGTCTCTGAGTGTAAGAACACCATAGGGATATGGCCACACAAGCTGGCTCTGGTCACTCACAAGCCACTGCCTAAAGACATGTTCACAGGGAGTTTTTTACATTAATTTTGAGCTGGATCCGCTTCAAAATCCAGAATTCTGAAGTGAATCTGTTGTAAAATCCACTTAAAAACCCCTGTGTGAACGCGTACAAATAATGTAACCAAGACATATAAGAATAGTAATAATAAAAGAAACTGTATTATCAAATAATACTGCTGTCTGCTATGGGAATGTTGGGATTTGTAGTGCACAATGTAGTCATATTGTAGTTTTAGCAGCAAAAAGCAGCACCATGTAAATCCCCACTCCTAGGTCAAGTCCCAGGGAGTTCAGCTCTGAAGCAGCTGTAAGTCATTCAGAGGCAGGAATCTTCCATAATGGAGCCTGGAGTTGATGGTTTTATAGTATCTAATAGTGGGGAAATGGGTTCTAGTGATGTTGGGAGCAAAAGCCAAAATAAGATCCAATCAGTGTCCAATAGGGGAGGCCTGCTGGGAATTTAGCATGGAGATTATGTATGCACATATGCTCATGGGGCTCATTAGTGACAATATGCCTCCCATAAAGGGGTTAAATTGCCACTAATACAATTAATAACTAGTTTGCATCCTGATAAGTTAGCACAAAAAATATATATTTTAGTTGGGTGAGTATAAGGGGGCAAAGTGAAAAAAATCCAAAGCAATAGTAAAAAAAAAAAAAAAGTTAAATGAATTAAGTTCTCAGCAAGGTGCAAAGGGGGAGGTAAGAGGGAGGGACAAGGAGGTAAGTTCAGCTCTTCAATGGCTACACATGATGCTCTTCACATTGCGGAGCTGGCTGGTCAGGTCAGAGGTGGCTCTCTTAGAGGGTTTGGGTGGGTCTGTTAGGTTTTGGGTATATTTGTTCCAGTATTTTTTTTCATTTCTGTTTAGCTTGTCCTAAGTCTGTGGCTCCTGATCTTCAGGTGCTTGGTTGGGGCAGGTACAGCTGAATTTTTACCTATTTTTGGCTGAAGTCCTTGATACATTTTTTTTATTTTTTTTGGGAGAGGGCCATGTATAGCCAACAGGTTTACACAAATTCTTTTGCCTTCAACCATGGACACATGCAGGAAAGTTTTGGGGGCTACCCTTACCCTTCTCAGGCTTTCTTCTATCATCAGCCTAGGTCGGATAATTACGATCAGGGATTCCAAGCACTAGGGGACCACCCAACACAGGGCGTAGGTTGGAACCCACCTGCTCCACTGGAGCCCTCCAGTTACGTTCACGGATGGCAACCTCAGATGGTGGAGCAAATGCGAACTAGCGTAGAGAGGGTGAATATTAAGGAGGAGGAAGATAAAGTAGAGAGTAGGTTCCCCAGTGTCCAGTACTACTATCCTTATTGGAACAACATTTGGCCTGGTAACCCTAACCCCAGCATGCCCAACCAGCAGAGACCCTGCAGTGTCTCTGGGTCCAGTGTGTACCCAATTCGAGCCAACCGGAGCCCCAACATGCCAGAAGTACCCTCCGAGCTGCCGGTGGCGCAGAGCAGCAGCTCCGTCACCCAGGAGGCAGCAAAGAAGGAAGAGGTGGCCGAGGACCTGCCTGCGACATCCCCAGAGGTCCAGGACGAGGTGATGCCATGCGATGGTGAAGATGTCCAGGTAATACCCGTATAATAAAGCATAGATTTATTGATGATCGACATAATGGAAATATTACCAGTGTATACATTGCTGACAGGGACTATTAAGGGATAGGCTATGTGCACACGTTGCAGATTAGCCTTAGGAATTTCTGGTGCGGATTCTGCCTCTCCCGGCAGAAAACGCACCTGCGGATTTGTCGTGTTTTTTGTGCGGTTCCGCAGCATTTTTTGTGCGTTTTTGCTGCGGTTTTCTTGCGGATTTGCTGCGTTTTTTACCCCTGCGGTTTTCTATAATGGAATGGGTACAAAAACGCTGCAGATTCACAAAAAAGTGACATGCTGCTTCTTTTAAACCGCAGCGGATTTTCTGCAAAGTGTGCACAGCATTTTTTTTTCTCAATGATTTACATTGTACTTTAAATCAATTGCAGATCTGCAGCGTTTCTGCACCTCAAAAAAACGCAGCGGATCCACAGAGAATACGCAACGTGTGCACATACCCTTATGTGGGGTTTCTGGACAAGTATTTCATAATGTACTTGTAATTAAAATGATTAGAAATGGTCCATAGATGAGTGTTGCAGCTTCTGGGGGAAAATGGGTATATGCATTAATGTGATTACAGGGCAGATGGTAATTTCATTAAAGCCTAATGGGAAGATATAATATCCACAACATAAAACTTAACTAAGGTGTGTTTAATCGTAACCCCATAATCTGGTTAGTGATGCTACAATTTGGGGCACTGGCCACCCTGCCAGTGACCTAGACCTGTATATAGCCTTGTTCCTTTGACTTGGCACACACTTGACAAAGGTGCACACTTGAGACTGTTACCATATAATAGTTGCTCAAATTGCAATTGACTTGCCCTGAAAATCGTCACTTTATGGGGGATGGTTGGGTGAGTACAGGAGTTACCTGAACTCCTGATTTATTTCTTGTTCTTACATTGCCTCTAGTGGTGAAAGGCAGAATCTACGCCAGGAGTCTACACCCCCCCCTCCCCAGGGCATCAAGTCTTCTCATATGGGCCATTTTCAGACCATCCCTCCCCCACCCGCCTTGGCTGCTACCCTCGCACCCACCTTGGCTACACCCCCTGCTCCCATTTTGTAAATTGAACAATGGCACAAGATGGCTGAGAATACATTTATAGGTAGTTTACACTCTAGACTTTACTTTCATTGAGCCTCTTTAGTCAAATCTTGGCATCAAAGTTGACTTCCCCTCCAAGATCTCTGCTTGCTGACAATGACAATTGTTTCCATTCTCACAGTGAAAACTTAAACAGATCTAATACTATTCCGAGTAGAGTTTGTCACAATGTTAACCAGTCTAGACGATTCTCTGGCTGCCATACTAACATACTAATACACTATTCCTGCATGTGTGCATACATGTTAATTGTAAACCTGATATTTATTCCTGTATGTATGTGTATCTTATGTGCTGATTGAAGACCCTGCTGCCTACAGCTGTCTTATCTTACTTTGCAGGAATTGCCCACCCAAAAAGAGATGGAGCAGTTTGCCAAAGATGTGAAACAGAAACGCGTGGCCATAGGCTTCACACAATCAGATGTTGGCTGCACCCTGGGCATATTGTATGGTAAGTTTTTTTTTTTTTTTTTTTTTTTTTTTTTTTTTGGGGGGGATACATTATGGCTTCCAATTGGTAATAGAACTATAATTACCAGTATACTTGCACAATGCTGTTCTAGGGTTGTCTTTGATTTCCTGATGTTTAAACTGTGACTCTCAAATACATATTTTATTTATTTTTCTCTTTCCCACCACAGGCAAAATGTTCAGTCAGACGACCATCTGTAGGTTTGAATCCCTCCAGCTGAGCTACAAGAACATGTGTCAGCTGAAGCCCCTGCTGAATCGATGGCTACGAGAGACTGAGAAAACCCCTAATCTGCAGGAGGTAGGAAGCCAGTGGCATAAGTCAGGGTCTTTATAAAGGAGACCACCCACTCTGGCACACACTGCTCCCCTGCTGTGCCATATAAAGACCAATTTCCCCTCTTGCTCTCATCCACCAAGCCTAGTTGAGTGGCTCCTCCATTGTCAGCCCTGCATGATCTACATCCACTCTTATATTTGGGGCACGACCTCAAATGACCGGTACAGTACCGCATCACCCGTCCCACCCTCCTCACAACGTGTGGTGCAGATTAAGAGTTGAGTGAACTTGTTCGGATTCTGTCACCGAATCTGCCATATTGGTACCCTATTTGTGCCGAATATATGTTTGATGATCGGTTCAGAACATATTCGTCAATTTCTACTCAAAGCGATTCTAATGACGTTTGAATACTGTAAAAACAATATTTGCTGCCAATCTTATTTGGAACTGAATCCAAACAAATTCGCTCAACTCTAGTGCAGATTATTTCATGGCAGGATTGATGTTGCATCCCTTTTATAGCGCTTACATGGTTGTCCAAGATGGAGCTCATGCACTAGTGCTTAGAATTGTTCTCGGCTTGTGTTGCCTTAAAGGGAATCTGTTGGTGCAATTAACCCTCTCTAAATCAGTGTTTCCCTAACTCCAGTCCTCACAGACCCCACAGGTCATGTTCTCAGGATTTCCATAGTGTTGCAGAGGTGAGAGAATTCCTAAGGGCTTGATGAAACTTCCACCACCTGTGCAATACTAGGGAAATCCTGAGAACATGACCTGTGAGGACTGGAGTTTAGGAAACCTTGCTCTAAATTGTCTATATGGACATTTAGGTAACGAAAACCTGAATAAAATGACACCTTGATGTCTGTGATCCGATGTCCATTCCATAGAAATCCATGTTTTTTCCAAATATGCAAATTAGTTGTTAATATCTATGGGCATAAAGGCTGAAACTTTTCGGGTACGTTCTCACGATCAGGAACTGCTGTGGGTTGGACTCTACATATTTATGCAGAGTCCAACCCGCAGCTGCCACATGTTACAGCATAGTGGATAGTTTATCTACAAAATCCATGTCTACTGTGCTTGCATCTGTGGAGACGGGACATGCGGCACGTCTCTCCAGACTGCGGCATGTCAATTTCTCTTGCGGAGATGCTAGTACAATGTATTGGATGCGATGATTTCAAACAGTTCAGTGTACACATGTGGAATCGCCTGCATTCAATTTATGGGCACTTAGCCAAACACTAAAATATATTTACACTCAGCAGAGTGTAAATGTAGCCAGTGTGGAAAATCCACTGAAAACCTAACACCACTCCTAGCTGGGGTTGTCACGCTCCGAGGGCATTTGTACATTCACTCATTGATGGCAAGCAGAGTTTGATTTGTAGTACAAGGTAAAAAAATTGAACTGACTCTTGTATACTAAAGAGCTTTCAAATGGTCTTGGATGGCATTAAAAGAGGTCTGGATACACATGATGAGAGCATTATACTGCCTCTGTACAAATCCCTAGTTAGACCGCACATGGAGTACTGTGTCCAGTTTTGGGCACCGGTGCTCAGGAAGGATATAATGGAACTAGAGAGAGTACAAAGGAGGGCAACAAAATTAATAAAGGGGATGGGAGAACTACAATACCCAGATAGATTAGCGAAATTAGGATTATTTAGTCTAGAAAAAAGACGACTGAGGGGCGATCTAATAACCATGTATAAGTATATAAGGGGACAATACAAATATCTCGCTGAGGATCTGTTTATACCAAGGAAGGTGACGGGCACAAGGGGGCATTCTTTGCGTCTGGAGGAGAGAAGGTTTTTCCACCAACATAGAAGAGGATTCTTTACTGTTAGGGCAGTGAGAATCTGGAATTGCTTGCCTGAGGAGGTGGTGATGGCGAACTCAGTCGAGGGGTTCAAGAGAGGCCTGGATGTCTTCCTGGAGCAGAACAATATTGTATCATACAATTATTAGGTTCTGTAGAAGGACGTAGATCTGGGTATTTATTATGATGGAATATAGGCTGAACTGGATGGACAAATGTCTTTTTTCGGCCTTACTAACTATGTTACTATGTATTTCTCTTTTCTTTTTTTTCTTTTTTTAAAATACTCATTGGGTGCCAACACTGCTTAAATGTCACCTTTGATGCATATAAAGTCTTATTCTGCTCTGCATCCACTATGACTATGTGTATTCAGTTCAACATGAAAAATGTGACGGGTCTTTAAAGTTCTTGCTAACATGGGTGCTCCCGTAATGCTACATCTTAAGGCTACTGGACTTATTTTAATTAACTGATCCGTCTTAATGTTTAATTCCAGTTGATCAACAAGGAGCAAGCCATGGTTCAGTCTAGAAAGAGGAAACGGAGAACAAATATTGACAACTCTGTGAAGGACACTCTGGAAGTCTGTTTCCTGAAAAACCCAAAGCCTGGAGCTCCCGATATGGCACAAATATCACGAGAGCTAAAACTGGATAAAGAGGTAAGGATCCAATTCACCAGATGATATTTTAAAAATAAAGTATCTCCAGAGCTGTAATCACTATTCTGCTAGTGTAGTGGCTGTAAATATTGCATTGATATTAGCTTGCGTTGCCTATATGTATACAGAGGCCTTAACAGCAGACTGGTGAGTATAGCTCCAGAATATAATGGTGTATATGCATGACTCCACCAGCAGAATAGTAAGTGCAGCTCTGGAGTGTTTAATACAGGCTGTAATGTGGTATCAGAACTGTAAGCAGTTCCTGATGCTAGACATTGGCCAGTTTGACAAGCCAACAATTGGTGACCCTTCAGATCTACTGAACCTAAGGCCTGTCTGTAAGTCCCCACCATCTGTCTTACTACTTTTGACACTTTTCTCTTTCCTACAGGTCGTTCGGGTATGGTTTTGCAACCGCCGACAAAGAGACAAGAGAAATGTCCCAGGCAGAGACTACAGTGGAGAATCTGTTGACATGCAACCCATGGTCAACTTCCATATGGGACCTTTCCCTGCACCCCAGGAAATGTCATCTCAGAATTACATGGCACCACCCCTGGGATCCACAGGGCATGTCTATCATGGTTTTAATCATAGGAACAACGTGTTCCCACAGCAGATGCCCCATGGTATTCCACATGGAAACCATAATTAAATCCTGATTGGGCTTGTTGGCCTTTCTAAGTGAGGTGTAGATAAAGGGCTCAACTCCTCACTTTGGGGAACAGTATGGACACTAAAATGTTCGGGGACTTCATAATGGCTTCTTGTTGCTTTAGGTACTAGTTTGACCTTGTTCTAGCTTCGGCCCATGTTAAGGGTTCCTTGCACCATGTGGTCCTGTAGAGGGGTGCTTCCTTTAGGCTTGTGCCTCTCGGGCAGACAAATGGCTTTGGCAAAGTCTTCAGGAAACAAATTTACTTCTCAATTGCAGTTGAGTCTTGTAAAGATTCCAGAATGTGTGCTGCTCTGGTGGTGACATGAGCAGTACTTTTGGTGGTGACATAAACAGATATTATGTCTGATTTCTAACTTTTTTTAACTTTCTATATACCAGTGTCTTTGTTTTGTTTTTTTGGTTTTTTTTTTTTAATATGACCCCAAGTAAAGTTGTGCAAAAGGCCATAAGTTTAATAGATCCATGAATTTGTATCCTTTAGGCTAAGTTCACACTAGCGTTGTGCGCCGGCGACACAACGCACGCAAAAACGCAGCAAAATGCACGCAAGAAAACTGCGTTTTGCGACGCATGCATCGGTTTTTGCCGAAATTTGGACGCAAGAAAAATGCAACTTGTTGCGTTTTCTTGGTCCGACGCTAGCGGCAAAAAAGACGCATGCGTCGCATAACGCAACTAGCATAACGCTAGTGTGAACGCTACCTTATTTACTTTAGTAACATCCATAGCTGTATTAAGGAAGCACTCCTAAATTTTTTTTTATTTTTTTTTTCGTTGTGCATATAGCTTGAGTATTAATATATTCCGCTTCTGCTCTCTCCAGCGCCATTCTTCTCGGTGACATTAATGCTATTTACAACTGGCTCGATGTATGAGCCGGAAGTCTTTTACCATGCAAGTCTATGGGGCCTCATCCTGACACTCTCTAAACTTGCATTGTAAGTCACTTCTGGGTCACGCAGAGCGCAGCATGACCGGCGTATCGAGTAGTAACCTCACTAAAGAGAAGAGCAGTAGATGAGTAGATTAACGCTCCCTCTTCATAAATTAAAAAAATAAAAAAAATTAATGACAGTGCTTCTGTAAGGCATTGGACCAGTGTTTTGCAGAATTCTGAATGCAGCCTTAGATGTGACTGGAGTAAGCAAAGTAACTCAATATTTGTGCAAAATCCCAATGTACATATGGATGGACCTTCTGAGTTTTGTCCATAAAATCAAGCTTGCTGACTAACCTACAGGCTTATGCCCCTAATGGCCAAAATACTACTCCCCATCCTCCCCACCGCCCCAAAAAAAAAACAAATAAAAGGCAAAAACTAAAATAAAAATTGCAAAATACAAAATTGATGGCTAAACTTTGTCTTAAAGTGACTATTGCAAGAACTGTGCATTTAGCTCCACTATAATGCATGTTGCATCTGAACCTACTTTTATTAAGTAAATGTAATCTGTGTAATTGGAACAACACAACATATTGTGTAAACTCCACACAACTTTCATTATCTCTGCTAGGCTTATATACAAGAGTTTTACTATTTTAAGGTTGTTTTGTTTTTTGTTTTGTTTTTTTTTTTTTGTTTTTTTAACTTTTGTAGTCCCCGGTGTCGAGATCAATGATTATATTTTACTTTGCAATCAAATCTTTTTCATTCCTAATTACCTCAATTGAAACTCATTTAACATATTATGCTTGTGCATTATTAAAAGTTTACCTCCCAAATTTGCCTTGTCTGCATATTTATTTATTTTTTTTCTTCCGTGCCCTCTGCTTCAATGTAATAAATGCAGCGCCCTCATTGTCTGTACCAGTGATTGCTCCTTGTGGGGTGTAATCTATGGGGAAGTCTGTATACACTTCATGAGTGGCAAGATTATTTCCCAAAAGAATTGAGCAGACCCCAGGAATTGGCCATGTTTTCTCCCCCATACACTAAACTAAGATGAGCCTGCCTCTATCGCCAGGTTCAGCTGATCGAGAGGTGTCAATTGCACATGTCCAATTTAGGGCTGCTGTGTGCATTGTCGGCTCATCTGAATTTGCTCTCCTGTATGAGATGTCTTGGCCAAACAATCGCCAAAGCCTCGTTATACAGAAATGTAAAGTGTACGGCTAATATAAGGCTGTCTTTAAGAAGTTGGCAAAGTGGAATTTCCAAGTTTTTGCATACAATTTAGAGACTTCAACTTAAAAAACAAAACAAAAAAAAAACACTGGCCTAAAACTGTTAGTGTCTTTAGATGATGGCTTTTGCATATACAGGGTGGGCCATGTATATGGATACACCTAAACAAAATGGGACTGGTTTGTGATATCATCTTCCTGTTTGTGCCACATTAGTATATGGGAGGGGAAAACTCTTCAAGATGGGTGACCATGGCGGCCATTTTGAAGGTGGCCATTTTGGATCCAACTTTATTTTTTTGCAATGGGAAGAGGTTCATGTGACATCAAATTTATTGAGAATTTCACAAGCACAATGATGTGCTTGGTTTTAACGTAACTTTATTCTTTCATGAGTTATTTACAAGTTTCTCTTTGTTAACCTCTGCAACATGTCAATAGTAAACACATGAGGAGCGGATAGACATTGGGCCACCCAAAAAAGTTTGCTTCATCACTGAACATAAGTTTCTGTGTAAACTGAGGGTCCTGCTCCAAATTTTTTTTTTTTTTTTTGTTTTGCCCATTCTGAAAATTCAGCGCACCAATCTTGGTCATCCTCGTTGAGATCCTGCAGCAGCTGGATTTTGTAAGGGTGCCAGTTGTGAGTAGCTAATATCTGCCAAAGGGATGTTTGACTGATGCCAGATCGGTGAGCTGAATTTGCAGAATGGGCAAAACAAAAAAAATTGGAACAGGACCCTCGGCTTAAAAAGAACATTATGTTCAGTGATGAGGCAAACTTTTTTTTGGGTGGGCCATTTATATGGATACACCTAAATAACATGGGAATGTTAAGTTTCTTGCATTATGATCTGCTGCGTTCACCAGACATCAACACAATTTCTATCCGCTCCTCATGTGTTTAACCTCTGCGACATGTCAATGGCTGTAAACAAAAACTTGTAAATGACTCATGAAAGAATAAGTTACATTAAAACCAAGCACACCATTGTTTTTCTTGTGAAATTCTCGATTAAGTTTGTCACATGACCCTCATCTCATTGGAAAAAATAAAGTTGGATTTAAAACGGCCAACTTCAAAATGGCTGCCATGGTCATCACCCATCTTGAAAAGTTTTCCCCTTCACATATACTAATGTGCCACAAATGGGAAATTAGTACCAAAAATTCCCATTTTATTTAGGTGTGTCCATATATGTGGCCTGTCCTCTCTGTCTAGGCCTGGGGCACATGAGCATGGATTCTCAGGCAAGAGAATTGAATCGTTATGTTAATGATATAAAACTCTGATCCGTGTTGGCTTAGGGAATGTTTCCACGTTCTATATTTGCTGTGGATTGAACACTGCGCACAGCCGCTGTGTCCAATCCGCAGCGTCCAGATGTTACAGCATAGTAAATCCCATCTCCACCATGCGTGCTGGGACGCCTCAGGCTTCCAGGCGTATACGCACATGTGGAGCGTCTTTCCATACGGCAGCATGTCTACTTATCTTGCGAAGACGCTCAGTTGCCACAAGATAAATATCACAGTCCAATGTATTGGGTGCAGTTATTCTGCATGTGTTCAATGAACACATGCGCGATCACCGTGTGTACGAAAGCTGGCAGCGCTTAGGACGGAGTGGGTATCTGCTGTGTGCAAAGCGCTGCCTTTACGAAAAGTGGAAACATACCCTTAGTGTGATCTCAGATGAAACAATCACAGCACAAATGAGGGGGAGGGGGGGGGGAGAACAATTTTTCCATTCTGTGAGTCTGCAGAAATCAAACTGCATTCAGATTTCCACACACCCATAGACTTGAACGGGTGCATGGTATCTAATTTGCACTGCAAATATTATGATGTGAAGAGAATTATTAGCTTTTTTTTAATGTCAAAAAAGCTGATCAGTACTGCCCCATGGAACAATACTAAGCTAATTAAAACCAAAAGCACTCGTTTTATGTACACGTGAGTGAGGTTGGCACAGAATGACTGTGCAAACCAAGTACAGGCGTTCTGTGCATCATGGTGTCACCACGTTTAAATGCAGCTTCCCACCTGCTTGTTTTCAGTATGTCTCTATACACAGGGCATTACTGCCCTCACTGCTGTATGGGCCCCACCTCTAATGCTTCTGCTCACTGGATCCCATCGTGCAATGAAGTTCTGTGCTTGGTGCTGGGAGTTTTTCTCGGAGCTCCACAGCTCCCTAACATGAACGCCTGAGCAGCTCATGCTCCTTCTGTCCTCTGGACTTCTGGCCAGGTGCGTTAATGCTGTCCTATATAAGGATGTGTCACACCAGGAGTCCGGTTGCCACAGTGGCATTGCCTCCCTCACAGGGGGTGATGTCATGCCTGGAAGCAAGGAGGGAATCCCCTTTTCCAGATACATCAGCAAGAAACACCTTACCTACTCCAGACCAGAAGGGGGAGCTCTAACACCTGATTTTGGGGGAGCTTCCCTATAAGTTCTGGCCTGGAGGCAGGGTTAGTGAGTTTTAGTTAGTCTGAGACAGTCAAGGAGGAAGAGGCAAGTGAGGAGAGATGTGACTGAGCTCATCCCAGGACTGAGTGCCAAAGACCAGACACCAGAGTCCATGGTTGTGTGAGAACTGCAGGCCCAGCAACTAGAACCGGAGGGTAGGAGATTGCAGGTCTCCTGGCCCCAGCTGACACCCTGAGGTACAGCAGCATATGAGAGCCTGGAGTCGCCATGGGGGAGTGACACCTGGAACAGGCACAAGCTGCCTGCCATGCGGGTAGTGTTCCATTTAATGGACAGACTGAGCGCAGGAGGGAGGCCTCCGACACCACCTGGATAGATGGATTCTGAATTGCTTGCAGGCTGCCGGATCTCCAATACCACCTGTTACCTGTGCTCCAGAGTGCACCATCATTCAGGAATTAAAGGTAAAGAAAACTGCAGCCCTTGTGACCTCTTGTCTTTTCCCGCACCCTCAGTCCTGCACCCCAACGTCCACGATCCCTGAAAGACTGTACTCGTAACCCTGGGCCCTTGCTCAACCTGTGGGGAGCATAACCATCTCCGCTGCAACACCATCGGCCCTAGCGGTCCCTTTAACCCCTTCATGACCCAGCCTATTTTGACCTTAAAGACCTTGCCGTTTTTTGCAATTCTGACCAGTGTCCCTTTATGAGGTAATAACTCAGGAACGCTTCAATGGATCCTAGCGGTTCTGAGATTGTTTTTTCGTGACATATTGGGCTTCATGTTAGTGGTAACTTTAGGTCAATAAATTCTGTTTATTTGTGATAAAAACGGAAATTTGGCGAAAATTTTGAAAATTTCGCAATTTTCACATTTTGAATTTTTATTCTGTTAAACCAGAGAGTTGTGACACAAAATAGTTAATAAATAACATTTCCCACATGTATATTGTACATCAGCACAATTTTGGAAACAAATTTTTTTTTTGCTAGGAAGTTATAAGGGTTAAAATTTGACCAGCAATTTCTCATTTTTACAACGAAATTTACAAATCCATTTTTTTTAGGGACCACCTGACATTTGAAGTCAGTTTGAGGGGTCTATATGGCTGAAAATACCCAAAAGTGACACCATTCTAAAAACTGCACCCCTCAAGGTGCACAAAACCACATTCCAGAAGTTTATTAACCCTTCAGGTGCTTCACAGCAGCAGAAGCAACATGGAAGGAAAAAATGAACATTTAACTTTTTAGTCACAAAAATGATCTTTCAGCAACAATTTTTTTATTTTCCCAATGGTAAAAGGAGAAACTGAACGACGAAAGTTGTTGTCCAATTTGTCCTGAGTACGCTGATACCTCATATGTGGGGGTAAACCACTGTTTGGGCGCACGGCAGGGCTTGGAAGGGAAGGAGCGCCATTTGACTTTTTGAATGAAAAATTGGCTGCACTCTTTAGCGGACACCATGTCGCGTTTGGAGAGACCCTGTGTGCCTAAATATTGGAGCTCCCCAACAAGTGACCCCATTTTGGAAACTGGACCCCCCAAGGAACTTATCTAGATGCCTAGTGAGCCCTTTAAACCCTCAGGTGCTTCACAAATTGATCCGTTAAAATGAAAAAGTACTTTTTTTTCACAAAAAATTTCTTTTCGCCTCAATTTTTTCATTTTTACATGGGCAATAGGATAAAATGGATCCTAAAATTTGTTGAGCAATTTCTCCCGAGTGCGCCGATACCTCATATGTGGGGGTAAACCACTGTTTGGGCACACGGCAGGGCTCGGAAGGGAAGGCGCGCCTTTTGACTTTTTGAATGGAAAATTAGCTCCAATTGTTAGCGGACACCATGTCGCGTTTGGAGAGCCCCTGTGTGCCTATGCATTGGAGCTCCCCCAAAAGTGACCCCATTTTGGAAACTAGACCCCCCAAGGAACTTATCTAGATGCATACTGAGCACTTTAAACCCCCAGGTGCTTCACAGAAGTTTATAACGCAGAGCCATGAAAATAAAAAATAATTTTTCTTTCCTCAAAAATGATTTTTTAGCCTGGAATTTCCAATTTTGCCAATGGTAATAGGAGAAATTGGACCACAAATGTTGTTGTCCAGTTTGTCCTGAGTACGCAGATACCCCATATTTGGGGGTAAACCACTGTTTGGGCGCATGGCAGGGCTCAGAAGGGAAGGCACGCCATTTGGCTTTTTAAATGGAAAATTAGCTCCAATTGTTAGCGGACACCATGTCGCGTTTGGAGAGCCCCTGTGTGCCTAAACATTGGAGATCCCCCACAAATGACCCCATTTTGGAAACTAGACCCCCAAAGGAACTAATCTAGATGTGTGGTGAGCACTTTGAACCCTCAAGTGCTTCACAGAAGTTTATAACGCAGAGCCGTGAAAATAATAAATACGTTTTCTTCCCTCAAAAATAATTTTTTAGCCCAGAATTTTTTATTTTCCCAAGGGTTACAGGAGAAATTGGACCCCAAAAGTTGTTGTCCAGTTTCTCCTGAGTAAGCTTATACCCCATGTGTGGGGGTAAACCACTGTTTGGGCACACATCGGGGCTCAGAAGGGAAGTAGTGACTTTTGAAATGCAGACTTTGATGGAATGGTCTGCGGGCGTCACGTTGCGTTTGCAGAGCCCCTGGTGTGCCTAAACAGTAGAAACCCCCCACAAGTGACCCCATTTTGGAACTAGACCCCCAAAGGAACTTATCTAGATATGTGGTAAGCACTTTCAACCCCCAAGTGCTTTACAGAAGTTTATAACGCAGAGCCGTGAAAATAATAAATACGTTTTCTTTCCTCAAAAATAATTTTTTAGCCCAGAATATTTTATTTTCCCAAGGGTTACAGGAGAAATTGGACCCCAAAAGTTGTTGTCCTGTTTCTCCTGAGTTAGCTTATACCCCATGTGTGGGGGTAAACCACTGTTTGGGCACACGTCGGGGCTCAGAAGGGAAGTAGTGACTTTTGAAATGCAGACTTTGATGGAATGGTCTGCGGACGTCACGTTGCGTTTGCAGAGCCCCTGGTGTGCCTAAACAGTAGAAACCCCCCACAAGTGACCCCATTTTGTAAACTAGACCCCCCAAGGAACTTATCTAGATATGTGGTGAGCACTTTGAACCCCCAAGTGCTTCACAGACGTTTACAACGCAGAGCCGTGAAAATAAAAAATCATTTTTCTTTCCTCAAAAATGATGTTTTAGCAAGCAATTTTTTATTTTCTCAAGGGTAACAGGAGAAATTGGACCCCAGTAATTGTTGCGCAGTTTGTCCTGAGTATGCTGGTACCCCATATGTGGGGGTAAACCACTGTTTGGGCACACGTCGGGGCTCGGAAGTGAGGGAACACCATTTGACTTTTTGAAGATTGGCTGGAATCAATGGTGGCGCCATATTGCGTTTGGAGACCCCCTGATGTGCCTAAACAGTGCAAACCCCTCAATTCTAACTCCAACACACCCCTAACCCTTATCCCAACTGTAGCCGTAACCCTAATCACAACCCTAACCCCAACACACGCCTAACCACAACCCTAACCCCAACACACCCCTAACCCTAACCACAACCCTAATTCCAACCCAACCCTAACCCTAAGGCTATGTGCCAACATTGCGGATTCGTATGAGATTTTTCAGCACCATTTTTGAAAAATCCACGGGTAAAAGGCACTGCGTTTTACCTGCGGATTTACCGCGGATTGCCAGTGTTTTTTGTGCGGATTTCACCTGTGGATTCCTATTGAGGAACAGGTGTAAAACGCTGCGGAATCCGCACAAAGAATTGACATGCTGCGGAAAATACAACGCAGCGTTTCCGCGTGGTATTTTCCGCACCATGGGCACAGCGGATTTGGTTTTCCATATGTTTACATGCTACTGTAAACCTGATGGAACACTGCTGCGGATCCGCAGCCAAATCCGCACCATGTGCACATAGCCTAATTCTAAAGGTATGTGCACATGCTGCGGATAACGCTGCGGATCCGCAGCAGTTTCCCATGAGTTTACAGTTCAATGTAAACCTATGGGAAACAAAAATCGCTGTACACATGCTGCAGAAAAACTGCACGGAAACGCAGCGGTTTACATTCCGCAGCATGTCACTTCTTTCTGCGGATTCCGCAGCGGTTGTACAACTGCTCCAATAGAAAATCGCAGTTGTAAAACCGCAGTGAAATGCGCAGAAAAACCGCGGTAAATCCACGATAAATCCACAGCGGTTTAGCACTGCGGATTTATCAAATCCGCTGCGGAAAAATCCGCAGAGGACCAGAATACGTGTGCATATACCGAAACCCTAACCCTAACCCCAACCCTAACCCTAACCCTAGTTCTTACCCCAACCTTAGTGGAAAAAAAAAAATTCTTTATTTTATTATTGTCCCTACCTATGGGGGTGACAAAGGGGGGAAGGTCATTTACTGTTTTTTTTATTTTGATCACTGTGATAGGTTTTATCACAGTGATCAAAATTCACTTTGGAACGAATCTGCCGGCCGGCAGACTCGGCAGGCGCACTGCGCATGCGCCCGCCATATTGGAAGATGGCGGCGCCCAGCAAAGAAGACGGACGGACCCCGGGAGGCTAGGTAAGTATAAGGGGGGGGATCAGGGCACGGGGGGGGGGGGGGCGTCGGAGCACGGGGGGGTGGATCGGAACACGGGGGGGTGGATTGGAGCACGGGGTGGGGGATCGCTGTGCGGGGGGGTGGATCGGAGCACGGGGGGATCGCTGTGCGGGGGGGATCGGAGTGCGGGGGGGTTGGATTGGAGCACGGGGGGTGGGATTGGAGCACGGGGGGAGCGGACAGGAGGACGGGGGAGCGGAGCACAGGACGGAGGGGAGCGGACCACAGATCGGTGGGGTGGGGGCACATCAGTGTTTCCACCCATGGCCGATGATATTGCAGCATCGGCCATGGCTGTATTGTAATATTTCACCAGTTTTTTAGGTGAAATATTACAAATCGCTCTGATTGGCAGTTTCACTTTCAACAGCCAATCAGAGCGATCGTAGCCACGGGGGGGTGAAGCCACCCCCCCTGGGCTAAACTACCACTCCCCCCCCCCCTGCAGATCGGGTGAAATTGGAGTTAACCCTTTCACCCGAACTGCAGGGACGCGATCTTTCTGTGACACAGCATATGCGTCACAGGTTGGATTGACACCAACTTTCATGATGCATACGCTGTGTCACAGGTCGGGAAGGGGTTAAGCAGTGTCTGATATCTAGTGCCGAATACTACAGATGGCGTCACGTGAAATCCCCTACAAACATTCCCCTCATCATTTTTATTACGCTCCCAGGGCAATGGACCGGGTCACTGCTGCCGTGACCACCCCTTTAAGAATCATCCGACCCGGTTCCGAGAACCCACGGCCCTAGCGGGTGTCGCAAGGACACAAGAAGCAGAGCTACACCTGCATGGGTTCATCAGAAAATGAATTAAATGGGTGAGAGGGTAGGTGGAGGGGGACCGTAGATGATTTAGTGAAGAAAGGAAGGTGGACTGCACATGATAAAGTGAGGGTAAGGGGACTGCATGTGTATTGGGAAGGGGACTATACATGATTAAGTGAGTGGGAGAGGGTGACTGCAAATGGGGAGGGGGACTGCAAATGATGAAGAGGGAACAGCACATGATGAATTTGGTGGAGGGGAATCTGATATGATGAAGTTGGGGGGGGAGGGGGACTGCACATGATGAAGTGAGTGGGGGGGAGGGAATTGGAAATTATGAAGAACGGGACTGCAAATTAAGCGAGTGGTGGGAGGTTGACTGCAAATGATGAAGTGAGGGATGGGAGCGGGGAACTGCAAATGATGAAGAGGGGAACTGCACATAAGGCCGGTTTCACACGTCAGTGGCTCCGGTACGTGAGGTGACAGTTTCCTCACGTACCGGAGACTCTGACTCATGTAGACACATTGAAATCAATGTGTCTCTGCACATGTCAGCGTGTTTTCAACGACCGTGTGTCCGTGTGCAAAACACGGAGACATGTCAGTGTTCGTGGGAGCGCACGGATTACACGGACCCATTAAAGTCAATGGGTCCGTGTAAAACACGTACTGCACACGGACGCTGTGTGCCGCGCAGGAGACAGCGCTACAGTAAGCGCTGTCTGTTATGTTTGCTAATGACAGGTGTTATGAAGGCAATCCAGAAACACAGTGTGCTTAGCGATCAGAGCGCACACAGTGATCTGACAAATACCCAAAAATACAAGAACGAGCTCTGAGACGTGGAAACTCTGTAGACTGCACACCTGATCCTATCCTAAACACAACTAAAAGCGGCTGTGGATTGCGCCTAACAACTACCTAGGCAACTCGGCACAGCCTAAGAAACTAGCTAGCCTGAAGATAGAAAAATAGGCCTGACTTGCCCCAGAGAAATTCCCCAAAGGAAAAGGCAGCCCCCCACATATAATGACTGTGAGTAAGATGAAAAGACACAACGTAGGGATGAAATAGGTTCAGCAAAGTGGGGCCCGATATTCTAGGACAGAGCGAGGACAGTAAAGCGAACTTTGCAGTCTACAAAAAACCCTAAAGCAAAACCACGCAAAGGGGGCAAAAAAAAACCACCGTGCCGAACTAACGGCACGGCGGTACACCCTTTGCGTCTCAGAGCTTCCAGCAAAACAAAAGACAAGCTGGACAGAAAAAAAGCAACAAAAAAGCAAAAAGCACTTAGCTATACAGAGCAGCAGGTCACAGGAACAATCAGGAAAAGCTCAGATCCAACACTGAAACATTGACAAGGAGCAAGGATAGCAGCATCAGGCGGAGTTAAGTAATGAAGCAGTTAACGAGCTCACCAGAACACCTGAGGGAGGAAGCTCAGAAGCTGCAGTACCACTTGTGACCACAGGAGTGAATTCAGCCACAGAATTCACAACAGTACCTCCCCCTTGAGGAGGGGTCACCGAACCCTCACCAGAGCCCCCAGGCCGACCAGGATGAGCCGCATGAAAGGCACGAACAAGATCGGAAGCATGAACATCAGAGGCAAAAACCCAGGAATTATCTTCCTGAGCATAACCCTTCCATTTAACCAGATACTGGAGTTTCCGTCTAGAAACACGAGAATCCAAAATCTTCTCCACAATATACTCCAATTCCCCCTCCACCAAAACCGGGGCAGGAGGCTCAACAGATGGAACCATAGGTGCCACGTATCTCCGCAACAACGACCTATGGAATACATTATGTATGGAAAAGGAGTCTGGGAGGGTCAAACGAAAAGACACAGGATTGAGAACCTCAGAAATCCTATACGGACCAATAAAACGAGGTTTAAATTTAGGAGAGGAAACCTTCATAGGAATATGACGAGAAGATAACCAAACCAGATCCCCAACACGAAGTCGGGGACCCACACGGCGTCTGCGATTAGCGAAAAGTTGAGCTTTCTCCTGGGACAAGATCAAATTGTCCACTACCTGAGTCCAGATCTGCTGCAACTTATCCACCACAGAATCCACACCAGGACAGTCCGAAGACTCAACCTGTCCTGAAGAGAAACGAGGATGGAACCCAGAATTGCAAAAAAATGGAGAAACCAAGGTAGCCGAGCTGGCCCGATTATTAAGGGCGAACTCAGCCAACGGCAAAAAGGACACCCAATCATCCTGGTCTGCAGAAACAAAACATCTCAGATATGTTTCCAAGGTCTGATTGGTTCGTTCGGTCTGGCCATTAGTCTGAGGATGGAAAGCCGAGGAAAAGGATAGGTCAATGCCCATCCTACCACAAAAGGCTCGCCAAAACCTTGAAACAAACTGGGAACCTCTGTCAGAAACAATATTCTCAGGAATGCCATGCAACCGAACCACATGCTGAAAGAACAAAGGTACCAAATCAGAGGAGGAAGGCAATTTAGCCAAGGGCACCAGATGGACCATTTTAGAAAAGCGATCACAGACCACCCAAATGACTGACATCTTTTGAGAAACGGGAAGGTCAGAAATGAAATCCATCGAAATATGTGTCCAAGGCCACTTTGGGACCGGCAAGGGCAAAAGCAACCCACTGGCACGAGAACAGCAGGGCTTAGCCCTAGCACAAATCCCACAGGACTGCACAAAAGTACGTACATCCCGTGACAGAGATGGCCACCAGAAGGATCTAGCCACTAACTCTCTGGTACCAAAGATTCCAGGATGACCAGCCAACACCGAACAATGAAGTTCAGAGATAAGTTTATTAGTCCACCTATCAGGGACGAACAGTTTCTCTGCTGGACAACGATCAGGTTTATTTGCCTGAAATTTTTGCAGCACCCGCCGCAAATCAGGGGAGATGGCAGACACAATGACTCCTTCCTTGAGGATACCCGCTGGCTCAGATAAACCCGGAGAGTCGGGCACAAAACTCCTAGACAGAGCATCCGCCTTCACATTTTTAGAGCCCGGAAGGTACGAAATCACAAAGTCGAAGCGGGCAAAAAATAACGACCAACGGGCCTGTCTAGGATTCAAGCGCTTGGCAGACTCGAGATAAGTCAAGTTCTTATGATCAGTCAATACCACCACGCGATGCTTAGCTCCTTCAAGCCAATGACGCCACTCCTCGAATGCCCACTTCATGGCCAGCAACTCTCGATTGCCCACATCATAATTACGCTCAGCGGGCGAAAACTTCCTGGAAAAGAAAGCACATGGTTTCATCACTGAGCAATCAGAACCTCTCTGTGACAAAACCGCCCCTGCTCCAATCTCAGAAGCATCAACCTCGACCTGGAACGGAAGAGAAACATCTGGCTGACACAACACAGGGGCAGAACAAAAACGACGCTTCAACTCCTGAAAAGCTTCCACAGCAGCAGAAGACCAATTAACCAAATCAGCACCCTTCTTGGTCAAATCGGTCAATGGTTTGGCAATGCTAGAAAAATTACAGATGAAGCGACGATAAAAATTAGCAAAGCCCAGGAACTTTTGCAGACTTTTCAGAGATGTCGGCTGAATCCAATCCTGGATGGCTTGGACCTTAACTGGATCCATCTCGATAGTAGAAGGGGTAAAGATGAACCCCAAAAATGAAACTTTCTGCACACCGAAGAGACACTTTGATCCCTTCACAAACAAAGAGTTAGCACGCAGGACCTGAAAAACCATTCTGACCTGCTTCACATGAGACTCCCAATCATCTGAGAAGATCAAAATGTCATCCAAGTAAACAATCAGGAATTTATCCAGATACTCACGGAAGATGTCATGCATAAAAGACTGAAACACAGATGGAGCATTGGCAAGTCCGAATGGCATCACTAGATACTCAAAATGACCCTCGGGCGTATTGAATGCAGTTTTCCATTCATCTCCTTGCCTGATTCTCACCAGATTATACGCACCACGAAGATCTATCTTAGTGAACCAACTAGCCCCCTTAATCCGAGCAAACAAGTCAGATAACAATGGCAAGGGATACTGAAATTTAACAGTGATCTTATTAAGAAGGCGGTAATCAATACACGGCCTCAGCGAACCATCCTTCTTGGCTACAAAGAAGAACCCTGCTCCCAGTGGTGATGACGATGGGCGAATATGTCCCTTCTCCAGGGATTCCTTCACATAACTGCGCATAGCGGCGTGTTCGGGCACGGATAAATTAAATAATCGACCTTTAGGGAATTTACTACCAGGAATCAAATTGATAGCACAATCACAATCCCTATGCGGAGGTAGAGTATCGGACTTGGGCTCTTCAAATACATCCTGATAATCAGACAAGAACTCTGGGACCTCAGAAGGGGTGGATGACGAAATCGACAAAAATGGAACATCACCATGTACCCCCTGACAACCCCAGCTGGATACCGACATGGAATTCCAATCCAATACTGGATTATGGGTTTGTAGCCATGGCAACCCCAACACGACCACATCATGCAGATTATGCAACACCAGAAAGCGAATAACTTCCTGATGTGCAGGAGCCATGCACATGGTCAGCTGGGCCCAGTATTGAGGTTTATTCTTGGCCAAAGGTGTAGCATCAATTCCTCTCAATGGAATAGGACACCGCAAAGGCTCCAAGAAAAACCCACAACGTTTAGCATAATCCAAATCCATCAGATTCAGGGCAGCGCCCGAATCCACAAACGCCATGACAGAAAACGACGACAAAGAGCATATCAAGGTAATGGACAGAAGGAATTTGGACTGTACAGTACCAATGACGGCAGACCTAGCGGACCGCTTAGTGCGCTTAGGACAATCAGAAATAGCATGAGTGGAATCACCACAGTAGAAACACAGACCATTCAGACGTCTGTATTCCTGCCGTTCAACTCTAGTCATAGTCCTATCGCACTGCATAGGCTCAGGTTTAACCTCAGGCAGTACCGCCAAATGGTGCACAGATTTACGCTCGCGCAAGCGTCGACCGATCTGAATGGCCAAAGACAAAGACTCATTCAAACCAGCAGGCATAGGAAATCCCACCATGACATCCTTAAGAGCCTCAGAGAGACCCTTTCTGAACAAAGCTGCCAGCGCAGATTCATTCTACTGAGTGAGTACTGACCATTTCCTAAATTTCTGACAATATACTTCTATATCATCCTGACCCTGGCACAAAGCCAGCAAATTTTTCTCAGCCTGATCCACTGAATTAGGCTCATCGTACAGCAATCCGAGCGCCAGGAAAAACGCATCGACACTACTCAATGCAGGGTCTCCTGGCGCAAGAGAAAATGCCCAGTCTTGAGGGTCGCCGCGCAAAAAAGAAATAATAATCAAAACCTGTTGAATAGGATTACCAGAAGAATGAGGTTTCAAGGCCAGAACTAGCTTACAATTATTTTTGAAACTTAGAAACTTAGTTCTATCTCCAAAAAACAAATCAGGAATAGGAATTCTTGGTTCTAACATAGATTTCTGATCAATAGTATCTTGAATTTTTTGTACATTTATAACGAGATTATCCATTGAAGAGCACAGACCCTGAATATCCATGTCCACACCTGTGTCCAGAATCACCCAAATGTCTAGGGGAAAAAAAAAAGTGAACACAGAGCAGAAAAAAAAAAAATGATGTCAGAACTTTTTCTTTCCCTCTATTGAGAATCATTAGTTAGGCTCCTTGTACTGTTATGTTTGCTAATGACAGGTGTTATGAAGGCAATCCAGAAACACAGTGTGCTTAGCGATCAGAGCGCACACAGTGATCTGACAAATACCCAAAAATACAAGAACGAGCTCTGAGACGTGGAAACTCTGTAGACTGCACACCTGATCCTATCCTAAACACAACTAAAAGCGGCTGTGGATTGCGCCTAACAACTACCTAGGCAACTCGGCACAGCCTAAGAAACTAGCTAGCCTGAAGATAGAAAAATAGGCCTGACTTGCCACAGAGAAATTCCCCAAAGGAAAAGGCAGCCCCCCACATATAATGACTGTGAGTAAGATGAAAAGACAAAACGTAGGGATGAAATAGATTCAGCAAAGTGGGGCCCGATATTCTAGGACAGAGCGAGGACAGTAAAGCGAACTTTGCAGTCTACAAAAAACCCTAAAGCAAAACCACGCAGCTATACATACAGCAGGTCACAGGAACAATCAGGAGAAGCTCAGATCCAACACTGAAACATTGACAAGGAGCAAGGATAGCAGCATCAGGCGGAGTTAAGTAATGAAGCAGTTAACGAGCTCACCAGAACACCTGAGGGAGGAAGCTCAGAAGCTGCAGTACCACTTGTGACCACAGGAGTGAATTCAGCCACAGAATTCACAACAGCTGTCCCCCCACGTGGTGCTGAAGACGCCATTCATATCTTCTCTCCAGCAGCGTTTGCTTGAGCGAAGATATGAAAAATCTTTTTTTTTTGTTTTTCCGTGTTTAAAATAAAGATCCCTGTCCCCACCCCCGTGCGCCCCCCCCCCCCCCCCCGCTGTTAATAAAATACTCACCCAGCTGCAAATGATGAAGTGGGGGAGGGGGACTGCATATGATTAACTGAGTGGTGGGAAGGTGACTGCACATGATAAACTGAGTGGGGGATGGGGACTGCAAATGAAGTGGGGGGAATAGGACTGCAAATGACAAGTTGGGAGGAAGGGGACTGCACATGATGAATTGGGGGAAGGAGGACTGCATATGATATGAGTGGGGGGAGGGGGCAGTAAATGAAGTGATTGGAGGAGGGGGCTGCACATTAAATGAGTGGGGGAGGGGTGCTGCAAATGATGAAGTGAGTGGGGGAGGGGACTTCACATGATAAAGTGAGTGAGGGAGGGGGACTGCAAATGAAGTGAGGGGGATGAGACTGCAAATGACATAAGTTGGGAGGAGGGGGACTGCACATGATGAAGTTAGGGGAGGAGGACTGCACATGATAAAGTGAGTAGGGGGGACTGCATATGAAGTAAGTGGGGGGAGGGGTGCTGCAAATGATGAAGAGGGGTACTGCACATGATGAAGTTGGAGGAAGGGTACTGCATATGATATAAGTGGGGGGAGGGGGACATTATTTGATGAAGTAAGTGGGGGGAAGGGGACTGCAAATGATGAAGTGAGGGGGAAGGGGACTGCACATGATATGAGTGGGGGAGGGGTGCTGCAAATGATTACGTGAGTGGGGGAGGGAACTTCACATGATAAAGTGAGGGAGGGGGACTGCAAATGAAGTGAGGGGGGATGGGACTGCAAATGACATAAGTTGGGAGGAGGGGGACTGCACATGATGAAGTTAGGGGAGGAGGACTGCACATGATAAAGTGAGTAGGGGGGACTGCATATGAAGTAAGTGGGGGGAGGGGTGCTGCAAATGATGAAGAGGGGTACTGCACATGATGAAGTTGGAGGAAGGGTACTGCATATGATATAAGTGGGGGGAGGGGGACAGTATTTGATGAAGTAAGTGGGGGAAGGGGACTGCAAATGATGAAGTGAGGGGGAAGGGGACTGCACATGATATGAGTGGGGGGAGGGGACTGCAAATGATTAAATTAGTGGGGGAGGGGACTGCACATGATGACGTGAGAGGCGTACTGCAAATGATGAAGAATGGGACTGGACATGCTGATGTTGGGGAGGGGGGCTGCACATCATGAAGTGAGTGGGGGAAGGGGGCTGCAAATGATAAAGTGAAGGGGAAGGGGACTGCACATGATGTGAGTTAGGGAGGAGGGCTTCAAATGATAGAGTGGCGGAAGGGGAGACTTCAAATGATGAAGTGGGGAGAGGAGGCCTGCACATGATAAAGTTGGGGGAAGGGGACTGCACATGATGTGAGTGGGGGGAGGGGGCTGCAAATGATGAAGTGAGGAAGGGGAGGGAGCCTGCACATGATGTGAGTGGGAGAGGTGGGCTGGAAATGATCAACTGAGAGGGAGGACGGGACTGCAAATGATTAAGTGGGGGGAGAGAGACTGCATATGATGAAGTAAGTGGTAGGAAGGTGACTGCACATGATAAAGTGAGTGGGGGGAAGGGGACTGCAAATGATGAAGTGAGGGGGAATGGGACTGCAAATGACATAAGTGGGAGAGGGGGACTGCATATGATTTGAGTGGGGGGAGGATTACTGCAAATTATGAAGTGAAGGAGAGGATGGGAGAAGGGACAACCATCACCGCAATGGAGGGGTAAGTGTAGCATGATTAGTACACAAGCATCGACTTTACTAATTAATAAGGGACATGGATATCAGTGTCTTTTGCTGCATAAGGCATCTAGACAAAGGAAAACTCTCTCTTCTGATATCCCCGTACACTGGAAATATCGGCTTGACCGATCGTTCTTGCAAATGATGAATTGAGGGTGAGGGACTGCAAATCCTGAATTGAGGGTAGGGAACAGCACATGATGAAGTTGGGAGATTGGGACTGCACATGATGAAGTTGAGCGATTGGGACTGCACATGATAAAGTTGGGGGGAGGGAGACTGCACATGATGAAGTTTGAGGGAGGGGGACTGCAGACGATGAAGTAAGTGGCAGAGGTGAACTGCAAATGATGAAGAGGGGGACTGTTATGAACAGGTAATTCAGAACCACAATGGACATTGAAGTTCAGAGCACACAAAGTGACCTGACAATTACCAAAAACATAGGACGAACTCTGAGACGTGGGAACTCTGCTGACCGCAATCCCTAATCCTATCACACCACACTAGAGGTAGCCGTGGATTGCGCCTAACGCTCCCTATGCAACTCGGCACAGCCTGAGAAACTAACTAGCCCTGAAGATAGAAAAATAAGCCTACCTTGCCTCAGAGAAATTCCCCAAAGGAAAAGGCAGCCCCCCACATATAATGACTGTGAGTAAAGATGAAAATACAAACACAGAGATGAAATAGATTTAGCAAAGTGAGGCCCGACTTACTGAATAGACCGAGGATAGGAAAGATAGCTTTGCGGTCAACACAAAAACCTACAAACAACCACGCAGAGGGGCAAAAAGACCCTCCGCACCGACTAACGGTACGGAGGTGCTCCCTCTGCGTCTCAGAGCTTCCAGCAAGCAAGAAAAACCAATATAGCAAGCTGGACAGAAAAAATAGCAAACAAAAATAACACAAGCAAAACTTAGCTTATGCAGGATAGACAGGCCACAGGAACGATCCAGGAGGAAGCAAGACCAATACTAGAACATTGACTGGAGGCCAGGATCAAAGCACCAGGTGGAGTTAAATAGAGCAGCACCTAACGACTTAACCTCATCACCTGAGGAAGGAAACTCAGAAGCCGCAGTACCACTCTCATCCACCAAAGGAAGCTCATAGACAGAACCAGCCGAAGTACCACTCTCGACCACAGGAGGGAGCTTGGCCACAGAATTCACAACAGTACCCCCCCCCTTGAGGAGGGGTCACCGAACCCTCACCAGAGCCCCCAGGCTGACCAGGATGAGCCACATGAAAGGCACGAACCAGATCGGCAGCATGGACATCAGAGGCAAAGACCCAGGAATTATCTTCCTGACCATAACCTTTCCACTTAACCAGATACTGGAGTTTCCGTCTCGAAACACGAGAATCCAAAATCTTCTCCACTATATACTCCAATTCCCCTTCAACCAAAACCGGAGCAGGAGGATCAATAGATGGAACCACAGGTGCCACGTATCTCCGCAACAATGACCTATGGAACACGTTATGGATGGAAAAAGATGCTGGAAGAGTCAAACGAAAAGACACAGGATTAAGAACCTCAGAAATCCTATATGGACCAATGAAACGAGGCTTAAATTTAGGAGAGGAAACCTTCATAGGAATATAACGAGATGACAACCAAACCAAATCCCCAACACAAAGTCGGGGACCCACACAGCGCCTGCGGTTAGCAAAACGTTGAGCCTTCTCCTGGGACAAAGTCAGACTGTCCACTACATGAGTCCAAATCTGCTGCAACCTATCCACCACAGTATCCACACCAGGACAGTCCGAAGACTCAACCTGCCCTGAAGAGAAACGAGGGTGGAACCCAGAATTGCAGAAAAACGGCGAAACCAAAGTAGCCGAGCTGGCCCGATTATTAAGGGCGAACTCAGCCAAAGGCAAAAAGGACACCCAATCATCCTGATCGGCAGAAACAAAACATCTCAGATATGTTTCCAAGGTCTGATTGGTTCGTTCAGTCTGGCCATTTGTCTGAGGATGGAAACCCGAGGAAAAAGACAAATCAATGCCCATCCTAGCACAAAAGGCTCGCCAAAACCTCGAAACAAACTGGGAACCTCTGTCAGAAACGATGTTCTCCGGAATGCCATGTAAACGAACCACATGCTGGAAAAACAACGGCACCAAATCAGAGGAGGAAGGCAACTTAGACAAGGGCACCAAATGGACCATCTTAGAGAAGCGATCACAAACCACCCAAATGACCGACATTCTTTGAGAGACGGGGAGATCCGAAATAAAATCCATAGAGATATGTGTCCAAGGCCTCTTCGGGACCGGCAAGGGCAAAAGCAACCCACTGGCACGAGAACAGCAGGGCTTAGCCCGAGCACAAATCCCACAGGACTGCACAAAAGAACGCACATCCCGCGACAGAGACGGCCACCAAAAGGATCTAGCCACCAAATCTCTGGTACCAAAGATTCCAGGATGACCAGCCAACACCGAACAATGAACCTCAGAGATAACTTTATTTGTCCACCTATCAGGGACAAACAGTTTCTCCGCTGGGCAACGGTCAGGTCTATTAGCCAGAAATTTTTGCAGCATCCGCCGCAAATCAGGGGAGATGGCAGACAAAATTACCCCCTCTTTGAGAATACCCGCCGGCTCAGGCAAACCCGGAGAATCGGGCACAAAACTCCTAGACAGGGCATCCGCCTTCACATTTTTAGAGCCTGGAAGGTACGAAACCACAAAGTCAAAATGGGAGAAAAACAGCGACCAACGAGCCTGTCTAGGATTCAACCGTTTGGCAGACTCGAGATAAGTCAAGTTTTTGTGATCAGTCAAGACCACCACGCGATGCTTAGCTCCTTCAAGCCAATGACGCCACTCCTTGAATGCCCACTTCATGGCTAGCAACTCTCGATTGCCAACATCATAATTTCGCTCAGCAGGCGAAAATTTCCTGGAAAAGAAGGCGCATGGTTTCATCACCGAGCAATCAGAACTTCTCTGCGACAAAACAGCCCCTGCTCCAATTTCGGAAGCATCAACCTCGACCTGGAACGGAAGCGAAACATCTGGCTGGCACAACACAGGGGCAGAAGAAAAACGATGCTTCAACTCCTGAAAAGCTTCCTCAGCAGCAGAAGACCAATTGACCACATCAGCACCCTTCTTGGTTAAATCAGTCAACGGTTTAGCAATACTAGAAAAATTAGCGATGAAGCGCCGATAAAAATTAGCAAAGCCCAGGAACTTCTGCAGACTCTTCAGAGATGTTGGCTGAGTCCAATCATAAATGGCCTGAACTTTAACAGGGTCCATCTCGATAGTAGAAGGAGAAAAAATGAACCCCAAAAATGAAATCTTCTGAACACCAAAGAGACACTTTGACCCCTTCACAAACAAAGAATTAGCACGCAGGACCTGGAACACCATTCTGACCTGCTTCACATGAGACTCCCAATCATCCGAGAAGACCAAAATATCATCCAAGTATACAATCAGGAATTTATCCAGGTACTCTCGGAAGACGTCATGCATAAAGGACTGAAACACTGATGGAGCATTAGAAAGTCCGAATGGCATAACCAGGTACTCAAAATGGCCTTCGGGCGTATTAAATGCTGTTTTCCATTCATCGCCCCGTTTAATACGCACAAGATTATACGCACCACGAAGATCTATCTTGGTGAACCAACTAGCCCCCTTAATCCGAACAAACAAATCAGACAGCAGCGGCAAGGGGTACTGAAATTTGACCGTAATTTTATTTAGAAGGCGGTAATCAATACAAGGTCTCAGCGAACCATCCTTCTTGGCCACAAAAAAGAACCCCGCTCCCAATGGCGACGATGACGGGCGAATATGACCCTTCTCCAAAGACTCCTTCACGTAACTCCGCATAGCGGCGTGCTCAGGCACAGATAAATTAAACAGTCGACCCTTAGGAAACTTACTACCAGGAATCAAATCGATAGCACAATCACAATCCCTATGCGGAGGTAGGGCATTGGACTTGGGCTCATCGAATACATCCCGGTAATCAGACAAGAACTATGGGACCTCAGAAGGGGTGGATGATGAGATAGACAGAAATGGAACATCATCATGTACCCCCTGACAACCCCAGCTGGACACAGACATTGATTTCCAATCTAATACTGGGTTATGGAGTTGTAGCCATGGCAACCCCAACACGACCACATCATGCAGATTATGCAACACCAGAAAGCGAATATCCTCCTGATGCGCAGGAGCCATGCACATGGTCAGCTGGGTCCAATACTGAGGCTTATTCTTGGCCAAAGGCGTAGCATCAATTCCTCTCAATGGAATAGGACACTGCAAGGGCTCCAAGACAAACCCACAGCGCCTAGCAAACTCCAAGTCCATCAAATTCAGGGCAGCGCCTGAATCCACAAATGCCATGACAGAATAGGAAGACAAAGAGCAGATCAAAGTAACGGACAAAAGAAATTTCGACTGTACCGTACCAATGGTGGCGGACCTAGCGAACCGCTTAGTGCGCTTAGGACAATCGGAGATAGCATGAGTGGAATCACCACAGTAGAAACACAGCCCATTCTGACGTCTGTGCTCTTGCTTTTCAGCTCTGGTCAAAGTCCTATCGCACTGCATAGGCTCAGGTTTATGCTCAGATAATACCGCCAAATGGTGCACAGATTTACGCTCGCGCAAGCGTCGACCGATCTGAATGGCCAAAGACATAGACTCATTCAGACCAGCAGGCATAGGAAATCCCACCATGACATCCTTAAGGGCTCCAGAGAGACCCTTTCTGAAAATAGCTGCCAGCGCACATTCATTCCATTGAGTGAGCACGGACCACTTTCTAAACTTCTGACAATAAATCTCTATTTCATCCTGACCCTGACACAGAGCCAGCAAATTTTTCTCTGCCTGATCCACTGAATTAGGTTCATCGTACAGCAATCCGAGCGCCAGAAAAAACGCATCAATATTACATAATGCAGGATCTCCTGGCGCAAGGGAAAATGCCCAGTCTTGAGGGTCGCCACGTAATAAAGAAATAATGATCTTAACTTGTTGAAATGGGTCACCAGAGGAGCGGGGTTTCAAAGCCAGAAATAGTTTACAATTATTTTTAAAATTCAAAAACTTAGCTCTATCTCCAGAAAATAACTCAGGAATAGGAATTTTAGGTTCTAACATAGGATTCTGAACCACTAAATCTTGAATATTCTGTACATTTATAGCGAGATTATCCATCAAAGAGAACAGACCTTGAATGTCCATGTCCACACCTGTGTTCTGAACCACCCTGATGTAAAGGGGAAAAGAAAGACAGAACACAGTGCAAAGAAAAAAAAATGGTCTCAGAACTTCTCTTTTCCCTCTATTGAGAAGCATTAGTACTTTGGGCCTCCAGTACTGTTATGAACAGGTAATTCAGAACCACAATGGACATTGAAGTTCAGAGCACACAAAGTGACCTGACAATTACCAAAAACATAGGACGAGCTCCTAACGACTTAACCTCATCACCTGAGGAAGGAAACTCAGAAGCCGCAGTACCACTCTCATCCACCAAAGGAAGCTCATAGACAGAACCAGCCGAAGTACCACTCTCGACCACAGGAGGGAGCTTGGCCACAGAATTCACAACAGGGGACTGCGCAAGATGCATTTGAGGGGAGGGAGACTGCACATGATGTGAGTGGGGGGAGGGGGACTGCACATGATGAAGTTGAGGGGAGGGGGACTGCACGTGATGTGAGTGGGGGAGGGGGACTGAATGATGAAGTGAGCGGGGAAGGGGGACTGTACATGACAAAGTGGGTGGACAAGGCAACCATTCCTGCAATGGAGGGGCTATGTAGCATTAGTACATGAGCATTGATCTTACTAATGAATAACGGACATGGATATTGGTGTCTCTTGCTGCATAAAGCTTTCAGACAAAAGAAAACTATCTCTTTTGACATATCCATACACTGGAAATATTGGTTTGACCGAGTGTTCCTGCAAATCATGAATTGAGGGTGGAGAACAGTAAATGATGAATTGAGGGTGGAGAACAGCAAATGATGAAGTGAGGGAGGGGACGGGGGACAGCACATGATGATGTGGGGAGGGGGACTGCGCATAATGAAGTTGGGGGCGGGGGACTTCATACGATGAAGTGAGTGGGGGGAGGGGGACTGCAAATTATGAAGAGGGGGATTGCACATGATAAAGATGGGGAGGGAGACTGCACATGATGTGAGTGGGGGGAGAGGGACTGCAAATGAAGTGAGTGGGGAAGGGGGACTGCACATGATGTGAGTGGGGGAGGGGGGCTGCACATGATGAATTAAGTGGGAGGAAGGGGACTGTACATGATTAAGCAAGAGGGGGAGGGGAACTGCGCATTATGAAGTGAGACTGGGGACTGGGAAACCATCACTGCAATTGAGGGTCTGATGAAGCATGATTAGTACACAAGTACTGACCTTACTAATGGATAAGGGACATGGATATCAGTGTCTCTTGCTGCATAAGGCATCTAGACAAAGTAAAACTTTCTCTTTTGACACCTCCGTACACTGAAAATATTGGTTTCACCGTTCCTGCAAATAATGACTTGAGTGTGAGGAACAGCAAATGATGAACTGAGAGTGAGGGACTGCAAATCATGAATTGAGGGTAGGGAACAGCACATGATGAATTGGGGTGGGGGACTGCACATGATGAAGTTGGAGGGAAGAGGAATGTTACATGATGTGAGTGGGGGGAGGGGGACTGCAAATGATGAAGTGAGTGAGGTTTAGTGAACTGCACATGATGTGAGTGGAACTGCAAATGATGAAGTGAGTGGGGGTAGGGGACTGCATATGATGAATTGAGGGTAGGGGACTGCAAATGATGAATTAAGAGTGGGGGATGGGGGACATCAAATGATGAGTCGAAGGTGGGGGTGGGGACAACAAGTGATGAATTGAGTATGGGGAGAGCAAATGATGACTTGAGGGACAGCAAATTATTAAGAATTTTGAGGGTGGGGGGAGTAAATGATAATGTTTTGAGAATGGGGATGGGGACAATAAATGATGAATTGATGATGGAGGACAACAAATGATGAATTTGGGTGGGGCAGTAAATAATCATTAATTGTGTATGGGTAGATTAAATGATGTATTGAATGTGGGGGAGAGAAGTTGATAATTAATTAGAGGGTGGGGGTGGGAGAGAGAGAAGACATGAGATAATGAATTGGGGCAGAAGGTGCATATGATAATGTGTGCAAAACTGTAAAGCGCTGCGGAATATGTTAGCGCTATATAAAAATAAAGATTATTATTATTATAAATATAATCGGGGGAGAGAGAGGTACAAAGTGGGGGCTGTTGAGGATGCAGTGACTGGTGTTGAATTGGGGGAAAGAGTACAGGAGCTAATTAATTTACATATTTATTAGGTGGGGAATTAACGAGCCTTTAATACCGTTGCCAACAGATTCAAACCTTTATCAAGTGCCACTGCATCTCCATCCTGTATGAACAATGTCCAAAAGAAATTTAACATTTTCTACTCCCTACAGCTCCTAGTTTTATCAAATCAGTAGTATTATCCTCAAATATTTACCTGTTACCAGCCAAGATGACACCTTGCGTACCATCACTAAACAAGGCTGTTGATGTGTTGCCAGGAGGGGACTCACCCTAGGCAACATGTTATCTCCTAGCCTACTAAAGAATCATAGCTCTTCATCCACTTGCCTTTCTATATAAAGGGCTTTCACAAATGTGGGGGATACAGGTGTAGTGTATGCCAATATGCTCTCAATAGAACTAAATGTTTTCCCATTTCATCTACACCAAATATCCAAAAACTATAGACCAATGAATACATACGGTGTGCCTCCAGAATTACATAAACCGAACAAGAATAGAGTTGCAAACCCAAGAGTAAAATTTAAGATATTTTATTCATAACAAATTAAAAGACAAATAATTATTCATATAGTTATACAAAAAAAAGGGGAATTGAAACAAGGCAGAGTGAACTCAAAGCAATCTATATAGTAAGTAGATTTGTAAGAACAAATCTACGCAAAAAAGAAAATTAATGCAACAAATATGAAGCAACAGTGCAACAGCAGGCTCTGGATTATAATGGAAAATTTCCACAGAGTAAGCACAAGGCTGCCAATAAAGTATAATTGTGTAAACCACAAGGATATGTGTGTAAGTGGCCCCTAAGTAAATAAAGGATATATAAAGTATTGCACAGTGTGCTAACTATAATAGCTATACCATAGTGTAATAAATCTTAATAAAGTGCCAGTGCATTCATTAGACTAGGTTTAAATATATATATACTCATATAGGGAACATCGGAAGATTATTAGAGAGGCAGTGGGATCATGTTGTTACCTGCTGACAGGAGGATCGCCGTGAGGAGGATAACCCCGACGCGCGTTTTGCAACGTAGATTCTTCCTGGGGGTCGTGGTAATTAGGGGGACGCAGTGCCAGCTTTTTAAATGCACGGTTGTCACTGCGCTGGCGTCCATCAGGCACAAAACAGGAAGCATCTCTATATACAGAGCTCTTATGTATAATGTCACTAGTTAGTCACTGTATTACCTGTACACAGATGCTATATACAGAGCTCCTGGTTGTAATATCACTGGTGATCACTGTATTACCTGTGCACTGGCAGTATATACAGAGCTTGATTATATGGAAGGAGAGGCAGAAAGGGAAATTATGAAGCTTTTATGATGACTTCATAAATTATGACAACTTCAGTTCTACAGAGGAGTTCATCCAATGGGCGCCGAATCAGCTGGTGATTGCAGCCATAATGAAGAGGAGGAGGGAAATTTCATTGGCACATTCCAACCAGATAATAAAACAAATTATTTTATTTAATCATTTTAAAAAGGTTAAAAAAGACCTTGATGCCTGATGCGTTTCTGGTGTGCAACGACACCCTTACTCATATGCACACCCAAAATCTCTCAGGCCTCAAGGTCTTTTTTAACATTTTTAAATTGATTAAATAAAATAATGTTTTATTATCTGGTTGGAATGTGATGATGAAATTTCCCTCTTCCTCTTCATATACAGAACACCTGTGTATAATGGCACTTAGCATTGTGTTTTCTTTTATTAATAATCAGTATTGTAGTATTCGGTCACTATGTGGTGGTAATATGTGGTCTGGTCATTGTGTGGTGGTATTTGTTCCTTATATGTGGTATTATTCAGCCACTATGTGGTGGTAATATGTGGTCTACTCATTGTGTGGTGGCATTTGTTCCTTGCATGTTTTATTATTCGGTTACTGTGTGATGGCAATATATGATCTGGTCATGGTGTGGTGGTATTTTTCCCTTGTATGTGGTATTATTCGTTCAGTGTGAATTTAATATGTGGTCCAGTGGTTTTTGTGCCTTGTATATGGTATTATTCAGTCGCTATGTGATGGCAATTTGTGGTCTGGCCACGGTGTGGCAGAATTTGTCCCTTGAAAGTGGTATTATTTGGTAACTATGTTTTGGTGATATCTGGTCTGGTCATGGTGTGGTGGTATTTGTTCCTTGTATGTGCTATTATTCAGTAACTGTGTGATGGTAATATTTGATCTGGTCATGGTGTGGTGGTGTTTGTCCCTTGTATGCGGTATTATTTGGTAACTATGTGGTGGTAATATGTGGTCTGGTCACAGTGTGATGGTTTTTGACCCTTGTACAGTATGTTGGTCATTGGTCATTTTAAAAAATGTATTTGACTCATTCCCTTAAAGAAAAATAAATAAAAGTATACCTTAAGAGTATTGGATATTTTTAAGAAATGTTTAATAGGTTAGATGAGGGTAGGGTCTATCCAAAAGAGTCTACCTTATCGTGGTGGCAGCTTAAAAAAATCTTTTGGCCAAAACAAAAGCTTCTGGCGATATACATTGCTCAAAAAAATAAAGGGAACACGTAAACAAAATATAACTCCAAGTAAATCAAACTTCTGTGAAATCAAACTGTCCACTTAGGAATCAACACTGTTTGACAATAAATTACACATGCTGTTGTGCAAATTGAATAGACAACAGATGGAAATTATTGGCAATTGTCAAGACACACTCAATAAAGGAGTGGTTCTGAAGGGGGGGCCACAGACCACATCTCAGTACCAATGCTTTCTGGCTGATGTTTGGTCACTTTTGAATGTAGGTTGCGCTTTCACACTCGTGGTAGCATGAGATGGACTCTACAACCCACACAAGTGGCTCAAGTAGTTCAGCTCATCCAGGATGACACATCAATGCGAACTGTGGCAAGAAGGTTTGCTTTGTCTGTCAGCGTCGTGTCCAGAGGCTGGAGACCCTACCAGGAGATAGGCTAGTACACCAGGAGACGTGGAAGGGCCGTAGGAGGGCAACAACCCAGCAGCAGGACCGCTACCTCAGCCATTGTGCAAGGAGGAACAGGAGGAGCACTGCCAGAGCCCTGCAAAATGACCTCCAACAGGCCACAAATGTGCATGTGTCTGCACAAATGGTTAGAAACCGACTCCATTAGGATGGTCTGAGTGCCTGACGTCCACAGATGGGGGTTGTGCTCACAGACCAACACTGTGCAGGATGCTTGGCATTTGCCACAGAACACCAGGATTGGCAAATTTGCCACTGGCGCCCTGTGCTCGTCACAGAAGAAAGCAGGTTCACACTGAGCACATGTGATAGATGTGACAGAGTCTGGAGATGCCATGGAGAGTGATCTGCTGCCTTCAACATCCTTTTAGCATGAATGGTTTGGCAGTGGGTCAGTAATGGTGTGGGGTGGCATTTCTTTGGAGGGCTGCACAGCCCTCCATGTGCTCACCATAGGTAGTCTGACTGCCATTAGGTACAGAGATGAGATCCTCAGACCATATGCTGGTGCGGTTGGCCCTGGGTTCCTCCTAATGAAAGACAATACCAGACCTCATGTGGCTGGAGTGTGTCAGTAGTTCCTTCAAGATGAAGGCATTGAAGCTATGGACTGGCCCGCCCGTTCCCCAGACCTGAATCCAATTGAAAACATCTGGGACATCATGTCTCCACCATCCACCTCAAGTCACGTTGCACCACAGACTGTCCAGGAGTTGGCGGATTCTTTAGTCCATGTCTGGGAGGGGATCCCTCAGGAGACCATCCGCCGCCTCATCAGCAGCATGCCCAGGCTTTGTAGGGAGGTCATACAGGCACGTGAAGGCCACACACACTACTGAGCATCATTTCCTTGTCTTGAGGCATTTCCACTGAAGTTGAATCAGCCTGTAACTTAATTTTCCACTTTGATTTTGAGCATCATTCCAACTCCAGACCTCCGTGGGATTTTAGTTGTAATTTACATTGATAATTTTTTTATTGTTCTCAACACATTCCACTATGTAATGAATAAAGATTTACAACTGGAATATTTCATTCAGTGACATCTTGGACTTGGGATTTTAGTGTTCTCTTTATTTTTTTGAGCAATGTGTGTGAATTGGTGTTCAATTGGAACTGTTAATGAGTTATTGGTGAGGACGTGGAGCAGAAGAGGAAAATTTTGTCATCATCGGGCCCTGAAATTCCTAGTGGCAGCCATGGCTGTACATGTATAATTATATAATATTAGCTGTACATATTGTGTACAAGAGATGACCAGGCTATACCAGCATATACATATACTAGATGTGTATCAACCAAAATTCCGAATGCATATTAACAAAATCTGGGAAAAGGGAGAAATAATCTCTACAGTAACAACCCAGATTATATATCCATATTCGCTCCAAAAACTGATTATAAAGCAAGGAGAAAAACAGGGAGCATATGGTAAAGATATAAATAAGATAATCTTTATTACTACAAAAGAGTTAAAACAGTCATTGGACATCAGTAGTATCACATAGTAACCCACAACATACCACATGTAGGGGGGAAAAGAACACCCCACATATAACCCCCCCAACACACTGTAACAAATGCTGGTGATATAATGAGCATCATAAAATAAGTGCACTGAAAGTAAAGGGAAATACAACCATAACAGGGCCCAGGAAGTAAGGAAGAAATCTGTATTGGCAACTGGAGTAGCCTCTGTGACCACAGTATCACCCTAACCAATGTATAGCAGCCCGTACGCAGGACCTAATCAGCGGTATGGGGCAGGTAGAAAGTAACAGCCATAATGGCCCCTATACCCCCCGGTGACATGTACAACATACCACGAGCCCAGCAGGATAGGGGAACGGTATAGAAATAGAGTCACAGCGGGGCCGGTGCCCAGCACAGAGACTGGAGCCAGCATGTAATAACAGCTGGGGTGACCCCAGCGACCATAATAGAGCCCAGGGATAATTGCTTACCCGTGCAAGTGGAGGGGAGGAAAATGTGGAGGAGTCCCACCGGTAGAAACGCCCCGACGCGCGTTTCGCGGCGTACACACGCCGCTTCCTCAAGCTACTCCAGTTGCCAATACAGATTTCTTCCTTACTTCCTGGGCCCTGTTATGGTTGTATTTCCCTTTACTTTCAGTGCACTTATTTTATGATGCTCATCATATCACCAGCATTTGTTACAGTGTGTTGGGGGGGTTATATGTGGGGTGTTCTTTTCCCCCCTTCATGTGTTATGTTGTGGGTTACCATGTGATACTACTGATGTCCAATTAATGCTTTAACTCTTTTGTAATAATAAAGATTATCTTATTTATATCTTTACCATATGCTCCCTGTTTTTCTCAGCCCACGCAGTATATCACACAGCCCACATAGTATATAACACTGCCTATGTAGTATATAGCAGCCACGCAGTATCTAACAGCCCACGTAGTATACAGCATTGTGGGCAACATATCCCTGTTAAAAAAATAATTAAAATAAAAAATAGTTATATACTCACCCCTGGGATCCAGCGAAGCTCCGGCGATACGCGCACGGCTGCCGCCAACTTCCGTTCCCAGGATGCATTGCGAAATTACCTAGATGACTTAGTGGTCTTGTGAGACCGCTAAGTCTTCTGGGTAATTTCGCAATGCATTGCCGGGAACAGAAGATTGCGGCCGGCGCGAGCGGCTCGGCGGACAACGGAGGGTGAGTATAGCAGGTTTTTTGTTTTTTTACTATTTTTAACATTACATTTTTTTACTATTGATGCCGCATAGGCAGCATCAATAGTAAAAAGTTGGGGACACACAGGGTTAATAGCAGCGGTAACGTTACCCGCGGCATAACGCGGTCCGTTACCGCCAGCATTAACCCTGTGTGAGCGGTGACCGGAGGGAAGTATGCGGGCGCCGGGCACTGACTGCGGGGAGTAAGGAGCGGCCATTTTCTTCCAGATTGTGCCCGTCGCTGATTAGTCGTGGCTGTTTTGCCGCGACCAATCAGCGACTTGGATTTCCATGACAGACAGAGTCCGCGAACAATGAATATCCATGACAGACAGACAGAAGGACAGACAGACAGAAAGACGGAAGTGACCCTTAGACAATTATGTAGTAGACAATTACACAACAAAAGGTTGTGAAAGTTACAGGTTTCACACAGGATACTTCGATTTTCAGCTTGTTCCTTATGAAACTTCTTGCAGAATTGCCTTAGAATTCAGAATTCACAAGACCAGTAAAGATCTCTGCTTGCTGTTGGCTAATGAAAACATTTTAGATAGCAACTTCACCTCTAGTGCTTGGGATGGATGAAGGCTATAACTAAGTATTTGTAAGGGTCAGTGAGAAGTATGAAAACTGTCGCTGCCCCTGCCTTGCGTAATAAAGCAGGAAACATATTTTGACTGTGTCCAATATGAAGAAAGAGTAACACGGCACCGCTGTACCCAAATGACCAATGTACCAACAGCTGTGTGCCGCTGCTCATGCCAGTTATGCCAAAAACAAGGATCCTCGGGTGCACCAAGTCCAGAGATATAAACAATAGTCCGTAATAGAAAAAAATTGAAGTGCACTCACCGGTCCTTAAAAACAACGATCTTTTATTAAGACATATGCAGAGTACAGCAGGGAGAACGTGGACAGAGACGGACCCGTGGGCAGTATACTTTTTCTGTGTATTTTAAATGTTTTTAAATATCCCTTTGTGTGTGGTTTTTGCGTTGTTTGTATATGTTAAATAAAATTTCATACGCTTTATAAAGGTGATCCCTGCTTCCTTGTATGTCTTCTGGCCTTGGTTTTTTGATTACCTATTACTGCACCTGATACCCCAATACTGAGCCGCTGCTGCCATATGTGTCCCTATTACTGCACCTGATACCCCAATGCTGAGCCACTGCTGCCGTATGTGTCCCTATTACTGCACCTGATACCCCAATACTGAGCCGCTGCTGCCGTATGTGTCCCTATTACTGCCTCTGATACCCCAATACTGAGCCGCTGCTGCCATATGTGTCCCTATTACTGCACCTGATACCCCAATACTGAGCCGCTGCTGCCGTATGTGTCCCTATCACTGCACCTGATATCCCAATACTGAGCCGCTGCTGCCATATGTGTCCCTATTACTGCACCTGATACCCCAATACTGAGCTGCTGCTGCCATATGTGTCCCTATTACTGTACCTGACACCCCAATACTGAGCCGCTGCAGCCGAATGTGTCCCTATTACTGTACCTGATACCCCAATACTGAGCCGCTGCTGCCGTATGTGTCCCTATTATTGTACCTGATACCCCAATACTGGGCCTCTGCTGCCGTATGTGACCCTATTACTTAACCTGCTGTGTGGTTCTCTGTGCCCTCTAGATTCTAAAGCCTCCATAATATAGGAATGCCGGGTGCAAGTGCCCTAGAAAACAGTGTGCATATTTTGTTCCCTAGAAAGTAATATTGCCCTGTGTGCCCCTTTGATAGCCACAGTAACCTGAGTTCCCCAATAACAATAAGTGCCCATTTTACATTTAATAATGTCCCAAGTCTCCCCCCTGTACAGCTCCCCTATACACAGCATGATGCTCTCTTATACACAGTATAATGCACCCTCACTGTATAGTACCACCCACACAGTATACTGACTCCTTAGTAGCCTCCAAACTTTTTGATGGCTCCAACAATGTATAATGACCCCCACACTGTAATCTCCATACTGTATGATGGCCCCCTAGATAGCCTCCATATACAGTAGCATAATGCACCAAATAGTCCACAATATAGTATAGTGCACTCATTGGCAGACTCTATAGCAAAAGGCAGCCTCCATAGGCAGACCCTGTAATAAGGCAGTGCCCCCATAGGCAGACTCTGTAGTATAAGGCAGCACCCCCATAGGCAGACGCTGTAATAAGGCAGCACCCTCATAGGTAGACCCTGTAATAAGGCGGCAGACCCTGTAATAAGGCAGCACCCCATAGACAGACCCTGTAATAAGGCAGCATCCCTATAGGCAGACCCTGTAATAAGGCAGCACCCCCATAGTCAGACCCTGTAATAAGGCAGCACCCCTATAGGCAGACCCTGCAATAAGGCAGCAACCCCATAGTCAAACCCTGTAATTAGGCAGCACCCCCATAGTCAGACCCTGTAATAAGGCAGCCCCCATAGTCAGACCCTGTAATAAGGCAGCACCCCTATAGGCAGACCCTGTAATAAGGCAGCCCCCATAGTCAGACCCTGTAATAAGGCAGGACTCCCATAGTCAGACCCTGTAATAAGGCAGCACCCCTATAGGCATTCCCTGTAATAAGGCAGCCCCCTATAGTCAGACCCTGTAATAAGGCAGCCCTCATAGTCAGACTCTGTAATAAGGCAGCACCAACATAGTCAGACCCTGTAATAAGGCAGCCCCCTATAGACAGACCCTTTAATAAGGCAGCCCCTTATATGCAGACCCTGTAATAAGGCAGCCCCCATAGTCACATACTTTAATAAGGCAGCACCCCGATAGGCAGACCTGTAATAAGGCAGCATCCCTATAGGCACACCCTGTAATAAGGCAGCCCCCATAGTCAGACTCTGTAATAAGGCAGCACCCCCATAGTCAGACACTCTAATAAGGCAACACCCCTATAGGCAGACCCTGTAGTAAGGCAACACCCCTAAAGTCAGACCCTGTAATAAGGCAGCCCCCATAGTCAGACCCTGTAATAAGGCAGCCCCCATAGTCAGACTCTGTAATAAGGCAGCACCCCCATAGTCAGACCCTGTAATAAGGCACATCTCTATAGGCAGACCCTGTAATAAGGCAGCCCCCTATAGTCAGACCCTGTAATAAGGCAGCACCCCTATAGGCAGACCCTATAATAAGGCAGGCCCCTGTTATGAACAGGTGATTCAGATCCACAATGGACCTAGTGGTTAAGAGCACACAAAGTGACCTGAGAGTTACTAACATAGAACGAGCTCTGAGACGTGGGAACTCTGCTGACCGCAATTCCTAATCCTATCATACCACACTAGAGGTAGCCGTGGATTGCGCCTAACGCTCCCTATGCAACTCGGCACAGCCTGAGAAACTAGCTAGCCCTGAAGATAGAAAAATAAGCCTACCTTGCCTCAGAGAAATTCCCCAAAGGAAAAGGCAGCCCCCCACATATAATGACTGTGAGTTAAGACGAAAATACAAACACAGAGATGAAATAGACTTTAGCAAAGCGAGGCCCGACTTACTGAATAGACCGAGGATAGGAAAGATAGCTTTGCGGTCAGCACAAAAACCTACAAACAACCACGCAGAGGGGCAAAAAGACCCTCCGCACCGACTAATGGTATGGAGGTGCTCCCTCTGCGTCTCAGAGCTTCCAGCAAGCAAGAAAAACCAATATAGCAAGCTGGACAGAAAATATAGCAAACAAAAGTAACACAAGCAAAACTTAGCTTATGCAGGGCAGACAGGCTATAAGAACGATCCAGGAGAAAGCAAGACCAATACTGGAACATTGACTGGAGGCCAGGAACAAAGAACTAGGTGGAGTTAAATAGAGCAGCACCTAACGACTTAACCTCGTCACCTGAGGAAGGAAACTCAGAAGCCGCAGCCCCACTCACATCCACCAGAGGAAGCTCATAGACAGAACCAGCCGAAGTACCACTCATGACCACAGGAGGGAGCTCGACCACAGAATTCACAACAGTACCCCCCCCTTGAGGAGGGGTCACCGAACCCTCACCAGAGCCCCCAGGCCGACCAGGATGAGCCAAATGAAAGGCACGAACCAGATCGGCAGCATGAACATCAGAGGCAAAGACCCAGGAATTATCTTCCTGACTATAACCCTTCCACTTAACCAGGTACTGGAGTTTCCGTCTCGAAATACGAGAATTCAAAATCTTCTCCACTATATACTCCAACTCCCCCTCAACCAAAACCGGGGCAGGAGGATCAACGGATGGAACCACAGGTGCCACGTATCTCTGCAACAATGACCTATGGAATACGTTATGGATGGAAAAAGAAGCTGGAAGGGTCAAACGAAAAGACACAGGATTAAGAACCTCAGAAATCCTATACGGACCAATAAAACGAGGCTTAAACTTAGGAGAGGAAACTTTCATAGGAATATAACGAGATGACAACCAAACCAAATCCCCAACACGAAGTCGGGGACCCACACAGCGCCTGCGGTTAGCAAAACGTTGAGCCTTCTCCTGAGACAATGTCAAATTGTCCACCACATGAGTCCAAATCTGCTGCAACCTATCCACCACAGTATCCACACCAGGACAGTCAGAAGACTCAACCTGCCCTGAAGAGAAACGAGGATGGAAACCAGAATTGCAGAAAAACGGCGAAACCAAAGTAGCCGAGCTGGCCCGATTATTAAGGGCGAATTCAGCCAAAGGCAAAAAGGACACCCAATCATCCTGATCGGCAGAAGCAAAACATCTCAGATATGTTTCCAAGGTCTGATTGGTTCGTTCAGTCTGGCCATTTGTCTGAGGATGGAAAGCCGAGGAAAAAGACAAATCAATGCCCATCCTAGCACAAAAGGCTCGCCAAAACCTCGAAACAAACTGGGAACCTCTGTCAGAAACGATGTTCTCCGGAATGCCATGTAAACGAACCACATGCTGGAAGAACAATGGCACCAAATCAGAGGAGGAAGGCAACCTAGACAAGGGTACCAAATGGACCATCTTAGAGAAGCGATCACAAACAACCCAAATGACCGACATTTTTTGAGAGACAGGGAGATCCGAAATAAAATCCATAGAGATATGTGTCCAGGGCCTCTTCGGGACTGGCAAGGGCAAAAGCAACCCACTGGCACGAGAACAGCAGGGCTTAGCCCGAGCACAAATCCCACAGAACTGCACAAACGAACGCACATCCCGCGACAGAGACGGCCACCAAAAGGATCTAGCCACCAAATCTCTGGTACCAAAGATTCCAGGATGACCAGCCAACACCGAACAATGAACCTCAGAGATAACTCTACTCGTCCATTTATCAGGGACAAACAGTTTCTCCGCTGGGCAATGGTCAGGTCTATTAGCCTGAAATTTTTGCAGCACCCGCCGCAAATCAGGGGAGATAGCAGACAAAATTACCCCCTCTTTGAGAATACCCACCGGCTCAGACAAACCCGGAGAGTCGGGCACAAAACTCCTAGACAGGGCATCCGCCTTCACATTTTTAGAGCCCGGAAGGTACGAAACCACAAAGTCAAAACGAGAGAAAAACAGCGACCAACGAGCCTGTCTAGGATTCAACCGTTTGGCAGACTCGAGATAAGTCAAGTTCTTGTGATCAGTCAAGACCACCACGCGATGCTTAGCTCCTTCAAGCCAATGACGCCACTCCTCGAATGCCCACTTCATGGCCAGCAACTCTCGATTGCCAACATCATAATTACGCTCAGCAGGCGAAAACTTCCTGGAAAAGAAGGCGCATGGTTTCATCACCGAGCCATCAGAACTTCTTTGTGACAAAACAGCCCCTGCTCCAATCTCAGAAGCATCAACCTCGACCTGGAACGGGAGCGAAACATCTGGTTGGCACAACACAGGGGCCGAAGAAAAACGACGCTTCAACTCTTGAAAAGCTTCCACAGCAGCAGAAGACCAATTGACCACATCAGCACCCTTCTTGGTCAACTCAGTCAACGGTTTAGCAATACTAGAAAAATTATTGATGAAGCGACGATAAAAATTAGCAAAGCCCAGGAACTTTTGCAGACTCTTCAGAGATGTCGGCTGAGTCCAATCATAAATGGCCTGAACTTTAACAGGGTCCATCTCGATAGTAGAAGGGGAAAAAATGAACCCCAAAAATGAAACCTTCTAAACACCAAAGAGACACTTTGACCCCTTCACAAACAAAGAATTAGCACGCAGAACCTGGAACACCATTCTGACCTGCTTCACGTGAGACTCCCAATCATCCGAGAAGACCAAAATATCATCCAAGTATACAATCAGGAATTTATCCAGGTACTCTCGGAAGATGTCATGCATAAAGGACTGAAACACTGATGGAGCATTAGAAAGCCCGAATGGCATAACCAGGTACTCAAAATGGCCCTCGGGCGTATTAAATGCTGTTTTCCATTCATCGCCCTGTTTAATACGCACAAGATTATACGCACCACGAAGATCTATCTTGGTGAACCAACTAGCCCCCTTAATCCGAGCAAACAAATCAGACAGCAGCGGCAAGGGGTACTGAAATTTGACCGTGATTTTATTTAGAAGGCGGTAATCAATACAAGGTCTCAGCGAACCATCCTTCTTGGCCACAAAAAAGAACCCTGCTCCCAATGGCGACGACGACGGGCGAATATGACCCTTCTCCAAGGATTCCTTTACGTAACTCCGCATAGCGGCGTGCTCAGGCACAGACAAATTAAACAGTCGACCTTTAGGAAACTTACTACCAGGAATCAAATCGATAGCACAATCACAATCCCTATGCGGAGGTAGGGCACTGGACTTGGGCTCATCAAATACATCCCGGTAATCCGACAAGAACTCTGGGACCTCAGAAGGGGTGGATGATGAAATAGACAGAAAAGGAACATCACCATGTACCCCCTGACAACCCCAGCTGGGCACAGACATTGATTTCCAATCCAATACTGGGTTATGGACTTGTAGCCATGGCAACCCCAACACGACCACATCATGCAGATTATGCAACACCAAAAAGCGAATATCCTCCTGATGCGCAGGAGCCATGCACATGGTCAGCTGGGTCCAGTACTGAGGCTTATTCTTGGCCAAAGGCGTAGCATCAATTCCTCTCAATGGAATAGGATACTACAAGGGCTCCAAGAAAAACCCACAGCGCCTAGCATACTCCAAGTCCATCAAATTCAGGGCAGCGCCTGAATCCACAAATGCCATGACAGAATAGGATGACAAAGAGCAGATCAAAGTAACAGACAAAAGAAATTTCGACTGTACCGTACCAATGGTGGCAGACCTATTGAACCGCTTAGTGCGTTTAGGACAATCGGAGATAGCATGAGTGGAATCACCACAGTAAAAACACAGCCCATTCTGACGTCTGTGTTCTTGCCGTTCAGCTCTGGTCAAAGTCCTATTGCACTGCATAGGCTCAGGTCCATGCTCAGATAATACCGCCAAATGGTGCACAGTTTTACGCTCACGCAAGCGTCGACCGATCTGAATGGCCAAAGACATAGACTCACTCAGACCAGCAGGCATAGGAAATCCCACCATGACATCCTTAAGGGCTTCAGAGAGACCTTTTCTGAAAATTGCTGCCAGCGCACATTCATTCCATTGCGTGAGCACAGACCACTTCCTAAACTTCTGACAATATATCTCTACCTCATCCTGACCCTGAGACAGAGCCAGCAAATTTTTCTCTGCCTGATTCACTGAATTAGGTTCATCATACAGCAATCCGAGCGCCAGAAAAAACGCATCAATATCACATAATGCAGGATCTCCTGGCGCAAGGGAAAATGCCCAGTCTTGAGGGTAGCCACGTAATAAAGAAATAATGATCTTAACTTGTTGAACTGGGTCACCAGAGGAGCTGGGTTTCAAAGCCAGAAACAGTTTACAATTATTCTTAAAACTCAGAAACTTAGCTCTATCTCCAGAAAACAAATCAGGAATAGGAATTCTTGGCTCTAACATAGAATTCTGAACCACAAAGTCTTGAATATTTTGTACTCTTGCAGTGAGATGATCCACACAAGAAGACAGATCTTTAATGTCCATCACTACACCTGTGTCCTGAACCACCCAAATGTCTAGGGGAAAAGAAAGACAAAACACAGTGCAAAGAAAAAAAAATGGTCTCAGAACTTCTCTTTTCCCTCTATTGAGAAGCATTAGTAATTGGGGCCTCCAGTACTGCTATGAACAGGTGATTCAGAACCACAATGGACCTAGTGGTTAAGAGCACACAAAGTGACCTGATAGTTACTAACATAGAACGAGCTCTGAGACGTGGGAACTCTGCTGACCGCAATTCCTAATCCTATCATATCACACTAGAGGTAGCCGTGGATTGCGCCTAACGCTCCCTATGCAACTCGGCACAGCCTGAGAAACTAGCTAGCCCTGAAGATAGAAAAATAAGCCTACCTTGCCTCAGAGAAATTCCCCAAAGGAAAAGGCAGCCCCCCACATATAATGACTGTGAGTTAAGATGAAAATACAAACACAGAGATGAAATAGACTTTAGCAAAGCGAGGCCCGACTTACTGAATAGACCGAGGATAGGAAAGATAGCTTTGCGGTCAGCACAAAAACCTACAAACAACCACGCAGAGGGGCAAAAAGACCCTCCGCACCGACTAATGGTACAGAGGTGCTCCCTCTGCGTCTCAGAGCTTCCAGCAAGCAAGAAAAACCAATATAGCAAGCTGGACAGAAAATATAGCAAACAAAAGTAACACAAGCAAAACTTAGCTTATGCAGGGCAGACAGGCCATAAGAACGATCCAGGAGAAAGCAAGACCAATACTGGAACATTGACTGGAGGCAAGGAACAAAGAACTAGGTGGAGTTAAATAGAGTAGCACCTAACGACTTAACCTCGTCACCTGAGGTAGGAAACTCAGAAGCCGCAGCCCCACTCACATCCAACAGAGGAAGCTCATAGACAGAACCAGCCGAAGTACCACTCATGACCACAGGAGGGAGCTTGACCACAGAATTCACAACAGGCCCCATAGTCAGATCCTGTAATAAGGCAGCCCCCTATAGGCAGCCCCCTATAGTCAGACCCTGTAATAAGGCAGCCCCCTATAGGCAGACCCTGTAATAAGGTAGCCCCCTATATGCAGACCCTGTAATAAGGCAGCCCCCTTATAGGCAGACCCTGTAATAAGGCAGCCCCCATAGTCAGACCCTGTAATAAGGCAGCACCCCCATAGTCAGACCCTGTAATAAGGCAGCACCCCGATAGGCATACCCTGTAATAAGGCAGCCCCCTACAGTCAGACCCTGTAATAAGGCAGCCCCCATAGTCAGACTCTGTAATAAGGCAGCCCCCTATAGGCAGACCCTGCAATAAGGCAGCCCCCTATAGTCAGACCCTGTAATAAGGCAGCAGCCCTATAGGCAGACCCTGTAATAAGGCAGCCCCCATAGTCAGACCCTGTAATAAGGCAGCCCCCATAGTCAGACCCTGTAATAAGGCAGCCCCCAAAGTCAGACTCTGTAAAAAGGCAGCACCCCCATAGTCAGACCCTGAAATAAGGCAGCATCTCTATAGTCAGACCCTGTAATAAGGCAGCCCCCTATAGGCAGCCCCTGTAATAAGGTAGACACCTATAGGCAGACCGTGTAATAAGGCAGCCCCCATAGTCAGACCCTGTAATAAGGCAGTACCCCTATAGGCAGACCCTGTAATAAGGCAGCCCCCTATAGGCAGACCCTGTAATAAGGCAGCCCCCTATATGCAGCCCCTGTAATAAGGCAGCCCCCTATAGGCAGCCCCTGTAATAAGGCAGCCCCCTATAGGCAGACCCTGTAATAAGGCAGCCCCCATAGTCGGACCCTGTAATAAGGCAGCCCCCTATACGCAGACCCTGTAATAAGGCAGCCCCCATAGTCAGACCCTGTAATAAGGCAATACCCCTATAGGCAGACCTTGTAATAAGGCAGCCCCCTATAGGCAGACCCTGTAATAAGGCAGCCCCCTATAGGCAGACCCTGTTATAAGGCAGCCCCCATAGTCAGACCCTTTAATAAGGCAGCACCCCTATAGGCAGACCCTGTAATAAGGCAACACCCCTATAGGCAGACCCTGTAATAAGGCAGCCCCCTATAGTCAGACCCTGTAATAAGGCAGCCCCCTATAGTCAAACCCTGTAATAAGGCAGCAGCCCTATAGGCAGACCCTGTAATAAGGACGCCCCCTGTTATGTTTGCTAATGACAGGTGTTATGAAGGCAATCCAGAAACACATTGTGCTTAGCGATCAGAGCGCACACAGTGATCTGACAAATACCCAAAAATACAAGAACGAGCTCTGAGACGTGGAAACTCTGTAGACTGCACACCTGATCCTATCCTAAACACAACTAAAAGCGGCTGTGGATTGCGCCTAACAACTACCTAGGCAACTCGGCACAGCCTAAGAAACTACGGTAGCTAGCCTGAAGATAGAAAAATAGGCCTGACTTGCCCCAGAGAAATTCCCCAAAGGAAAAGGCAGCCCCCCACATATAATGACTGTGAGTAAGATGAAAAGACAAAACGTAGGGATGAAATAGATTCAGCAAAGTGGGGCCCGATATTCTAGGACAGAGCGAGGACAGTAAAGCGAACTTTGCAGTCTACAAAAAACCCTAAAGCAAAACCACGCAAAGGGGGGCAAAAAAAAACCACCGTGCCGAACTAACGGCACGGCGGTACACCCTTTGCGTCTCAGAGCTTCCAGCAAAACAAAAGACAAGCTGGACAGAAAAAAAGCAACAAAAAAGCAAAAAGCACTTAGCTATACAGAGCAGCAGGTCACAGGAACAATCAGGAGAAGCTCAGATCCAACACTGAAACATTGACAAGGAGCAAGGATAGCAGCATCAGGCGGTGTTAAGTAATGAAGCAGTTAACGAGCTCACCAGAACACCTGAGGGAGGAAGCTCAGAAGCTGCAGTACCACTTGTGACCACAGGAGTGAATTCAGCCACAGAATTCACAACAGCCCCCATAGTCAGACCCTGTAATAAGGCAGCCCACATAGTCAGACACTGTAATAAGGAAACACCCCTATAGGCAGACCCTGTAATAAGGCAGCCCTCTATAGTTAGACCCTGTAATAAGGCAGCCCCCTATAGTCAAACCCTGTAATAAGGCAGCCCCCTATAGGCAGACCCTGTAATAAGGCAGACCCCTATATGCAGACCCTGTAATAAGGCAGCCCCCATAGTCAGACCCTTTTATAAGGCAGCACCCCTATGGGCAGACCCTGTAATAAGGCAGCACCCCTATAGGCAGACCCTATAATAAGGCAGCCCCCTATAGTCAGACCCTGTAAAAAGGCAGCCCCCATACTCAGACCCTGTAATAAGGCAGCCACCATAGTCAGACCCTGTAATAAGGCAGCCCCCATAGTCAGACTCTGTAATAAGGCAGCACCCCCATAGTCAGACCCTGTAATAAGGCAGCCCCCTATAGTCAGACCCTGTAATAAGGCAGCATCCCTATAGGCAGACCCTGCAATAAGGCAGCCCCCATAGTCAGACCCTGTAAAAAGGCAGCCCCCATAGTCAGACTCTGTAATAAGGCAGCACCCCCATAGTCAGACACTGTAATAAGGCAGCACCCCCATAGTCAGACACTGTAATAAGGCAGCACCCCCATAGTCAGACCCTGTAATAAGGCAGCCCCCTATAGGCAGACCCATTAATAAAGCAGCCCCCTATATGCAGACCCTGTAATAAGGCAGCACCCCTATAGGCAGACCCCGTAATAAGGCAGCCCCCTATAGGCAGACCCTGTAATAAGGCAGGCCAATAGTCAGACCCTGTAATAAGGCAGCCCCCATGGTCAGACGCTGTAATAAGGCAGCCCCCAAACTCAGACTCTGTAATAAGGCAGCACCCCCATAGTCAGACCCTGTAATAAGGCAGTACCCCTATAGACAGACCCTGTAATAAGGCAGCCCGCTATAGGCAGACCCTGTAATAAGGCAACCCCCTATAGGCAGACCCTGTAATAAGGCAGCCCCCATAGTCAGACCCTGTAATAAGGCAGCACCCCTATAGGCAGACCCTGTAATAAGGCAGCATACTTATAGTCAGACCCTGTAATAAGGTAGCCCCCTATAGTCAGACCCTGTAATAAGGAAACCCCCAGAGTCAGACTCTGTAATAAGGCAGCACCCCCATAGTCAGACCCTGTAAAAAGTCAGCACCCCTATAGGCAGACCCTGTAATAAGGCAGCCCCCTATATTCGGACCCTGTAATAAGGCCGCCCCCATAATCAGACCCTGCAGTAAGGCAGCCCCCATAGTCAGACCCTGTAATAAGGCAGCCCCCTATAGGCAGACCCTGTAATAAGGCAGCCCCCTATATTCGGACCCTGTAATAAGGCCGCTCCCATAGTCAGACCCTGTAATAAGGCAGCCCCCTCAGTCAGACCCTGTAATAAGGCAGCACCCCTATAGGCAGACCCTATAATAAGGCAGCCCCCTATAGTCAGACCCTGTAAAAAGGCAGCCCCCATACTCAGACCCTGTAATAAGGCAGCCCCCAAAGTCAGACCCTGTAATAAGGCAGCCCCCATAGTCAGACTCTGTAATAAGGCAGCACCCCCATAGTCAGACCCTGTAATAAGGCAGCCCCCTATAGTCAGACCCTGTAATAAGGCAGCATCCCTATAGGCAGACCCTGCAATAAGGCAGCCCCCATATTCAGACCCTGTAATAAGGCAGCCCCCATAGTCAGACTCTGTAATAAGGCAGCACCCCCATAGTCAGACACTGTAATAAGGCAGCACCCCCATAGTCAGACCCTGTAATAAGGCAGCCCCCTATAGGCAGACCCATTAATAAAGCAGCCCCCTATATGCAGACCCTGTAATAAGGCAGCACCCCTATAGGCAGACCCCGTAATAAGGCAGCCCCCTATAGGCAGACCCTGTAATAAGGCAGGCCAATAGTCAGACCCTGTAATAAGGCAGCCCCCATAGTCAGACGCTGTAATAAGGCAGCCCCCAAACTCAGACTCTGTAATAAGGCAGCACCCCCATAGTCAGACCCTGTAATAAGGCAGTACCCCTATAGACAGACCCTGTAATAAGGCAGCCCGCTATAGGCAGACCCTGTAATAAGGCAGCCCCCATAGTCAGACCCTGTAATAAGGCAGCACCCCTATAGGCAGACCCTGTAATAAGGCAGCATACTTATAGTCAGACCCTGTAATAAGGTAGACACCTATAGTCAGACCCTGTAATAAGGAAACCCTCAGAGTCAGACTCTGTAATAAGGCAGCACCCCCATAGTCAGACCCTGTAAAAAGTCAGCACCCCTATAGGCAGACCCTGTAATAAGGCAGCCCCCTATATTCGGACCCTGTAATAAGGCCGCCCCCTTAATCAGACCCTGCAATAAGGCAGCCCCCATAGTCAGACCCTGTAATAAGGCAGCCCCCTATAGGCAGACCCTGTAATAAGGCAGCCCCCTATATTCGGACCCTGTAATAATGCCGCTCCCATAGTCAGACCCTGTAATAAGGCAGCCCCCATAGTCAGACCCTGTAATAAGGCAGCCCCCTATAGGCAGACCCTGTAATAAGGCAGCCCCCATGGTCAGACCCTGTAATAAGGCAGCACACCCATAGTCAGACCCTGTAATAAGGCAGCCCCCATAGTCAGACTCTGTAATAAGGCAGCACCCCCATAGTCAGACCCTGTAATAAGGCAGCACCCCTATAGGCAGACCCTGTAATAAGACAGCCCCCTATAGTCGGACCCTTTAATAAGGCAGCCCCCATACTAAGACCCTGTAATAAGGCAGCTCCCATAGTCAGACCCTGTAATAAGGCAGCCCCCATAGTCAGACCCTGTAATAAGGCAGCCCCCATAGTCAGACTCTGTAATAAGGCAGCACCCCCATAGTCAGACCCTGTAATAAGGCAGCATCCCTATAGGCAGACCCTGTAATAAGGCAGCCCCCTATAGGCAGACCCTGTAATAAGGCAGCCCCCTATAGGCAGACCATGTAATAAGGCAGCCCCCATAGTCAGACCCTATAATAAGGCAGTACCCCTATAGGCAGACCCTGTAATAAGGCAGCACCCCCATAGTCAGACCCTGTAATAAGGCAGCCCCCTATAGGCAGACCCTGTAATAAGGCAGCCCCCTATAAGCAGACCCTGTAATAAGGCAGCCCCCTATAGGCAGACCCTGTAATAAGGTGTCATGCCCTCAGCCGCAGGTTCGGTCTCCGCTGTGCAGGGAGACCGGCACCTATCACACAGCCTTACTCACCCTGTCCGTGGCTCCAGACGATCTGCGGCTTCTTTCTCTGCTAAGAACCTGCATCCTCTTGGCAGGTCTCCTGGAAATGCTCTTAGGAGCCGCGCCCCGCTTCCTGCACATACTTGAAACAGCAGGACACCTGTTCGCTATTAGGGCCGTCTGTGTTATGATGCTCTGTGCATAAAAAGCACCCTCCCCTTTAGGGAGGTGCCTGGGCTATGTGTTCATTCTTTGGATTGTTGCCGCAGCTTCAGGCCACGCTCTGCTGTGCTCTGCACTTTACTTATGTCTCTATTTTCACAGAGTCCTCTTCTGGTGAATCCCATTCTGGACTTCTCTGGTCTCTCCGGTTCTCACTCCAGGTTGTCTTGCCTCTCCTCACGGAATCCTCCAGACCCTGCTACCAGTGGAAACTACCTTGCTGGATTTCATGGAGCTTCTGGGATTGTCCCCACCAGCTGGCCCAAGTATTCTACTGTGTTGCTAGTTTGTCAGTATGGGTCGTCCTCTGGTCCTGGATTCGTAGCATTCACCACCTGGTGTTGTGACGGGGGAATCCCTGTATAGGGGTACACCTTGCCCGGTGCTCCACTACGTGGTACAGTGCTGTGATCCAGAGGTTCTCTCCCTCTGACACCTGTTTCCTTTTTGTTAATAAATATCTTTTGGTTTATGAGATATACTCTCCTGTCTTTTGAGTATCGTGTATACAGCCGCCACTGCACCATCAGTGGTCTAGTGAGTCCACTTTACCTTGTCACACCCTGTGGGCGTAACAGTTAGCCCAGGCCATGGATTCCGCTGATACCCGATTCTCAGTCCAGAGAGAGCTAGCTGCGCTTTGTCAAAGCCAGGATCAGCTAGTTTCCTTCATGCAAAGTCTCGATACCCGCTTATCTACTCTACAGGCTACCGAGTCCACCAACGTGACCCAGCTAGCAGAGCTCCGTCTGGAATTCAATCGCCAACATGAGACGCAGGCCCGCTTGTTGGACTACATGACCTCTGTGGATGACCGGTTAACTAAGGTACAGCATCCTACGCTTGAGCCCACCATGAGAGACTGTCCTCCTCGTCTCTGCAAGCCTCCTCGTTACTATGGTGACCCCAAGTTTGTGCAGAGGATTTCTTAACCTATGCTTGCTGCATTTTCGTTTTTTGCCTCAGCATTTTCAGACAGACATGGCCAAGGTGGCTTTCCTTGCCTCTCATCTGGAGGGAGAGGCTTTAGCTTGGTTCAACCCCCTAATGGAGCGGAATGATCCCATTGTGTCTGATCTGCAGGTATTCTTGGACACGTTCCGCAAGATATTTGATGAGCCTGGTCGTGTCACATCTGCCATGGAGTCTCTCTTTGATTTGCAACAGGGCTCTCTCTCTGTCGGTCAGTATGCCATCCGTTTCCGTACCTTGGCTTCAGAGCTCCAGTGGATCAATGAGCCCCTGGTCGGAGTCTTCCGGCGAGGGTTGTCTGGAAGAGTCAAGGACGAATTGGCAGGCAGGGACCTACCCGAGACCCTGGATGATCTCATATCCCTCGCCATTCGGATTGACATGCGTCTTCAGCAGCGCTCCAGAGAGAGGCTTCTCGAGAATCAATTTCCTCATCCAGCGTCTTCTTCACCGAAACCTCGGTTTCCGTGTCCTGCTCCGATCTTTAAGGATGTGCCCATGGAGCTTGACCGCGTGAGGGTGAAGAGGAATCAGCAGGAGGAAATTCCCACTAGGAATCCATATCGTTATGGTGGACGCTCCACTTCCGGTCAATGCAGTGGAACTGAGAGGTCAGAAAAACTCTTCCGCCTAGGACAGGTAAGGGAGACCTCCCTAGGTGAGAATGACTCTTCTCTCCCGCTAACCATATCCATACAGGTAATCTTCGGGAAGGTGCGGTTCTCCGAGACGGCCTATCTGGACTCTGGATCTGGTGGAAATTTCATCCAGCAAGCTGTGGCCAGGCAGTTCGGGATTCCAATTGTTCCACTGCAGCGGTCCTGGCGCATCATCTCCGTAGATGGTAGACCCCTGAAAGATGCCATTATCGGTATCACCGAAGAGGTGGAGCTTCAAATCGGAGCACTACACAGGGAAAGGATTACCTTCTATGTGTTACCGAATCTTTCTCCACCATTCCTTCTAGGTCTTCCGTGGCTGCGCCTCCACGAACCTGTTCTGGATTAGCGGTCTGGAGATGTCCTTCGATGGGGTCAGTCTTGTCACGAACACTGCCTCATACCAGTACGGCCTGGTTCTACCCCACGGCTTCCGGCAGCTTTACCCGGGCTACCGTCTGCCTACTGGTCCTTCGCAGATGTATTCAACAAGAAGGAAGCCGAGACACTTCCACCGCACAGGCCTTACGATTGCCCCATCGATCTTATCCCTGGATCTACTCCGCCTCGAGGTAGGATCTACCCTCTTTCTCCTACTGAGACTCAAGCCATGTCCGATTACATCAAGGAGAATTTGGCTCGAGGGTTTATCCAGAAGTCCTCCTCCCCAGCTGGAGCTGGGTTCTTCTTCATCAAGAAGAAAGATGGGTCTCTTCGCCCATGCATCGACTACCGTGGTCTCAACCTAATAACGTTAAAGAACAGATACCCTCTTCCCTTAATTCCTGAGCTCTTTGATCGGCTTCGAGGTTCCAGGATTTTCACCAAGTTGGATCTCCATGGGGCTTACAACCTCGTCAGGATACGATCCGGGGATGAGTGGAAAACCGCCTTCAACACGCAAGATGGTCATTACGAATATCTAGTCATGCCTTTCGGGTTAAGCAATGCTCCCGCCGTTTTTCAGGAGTTTGTCAATGATGTATTTCGTGACCTGCTCTATGTTTGTGTGGTGGTGTATCTGGATGACATCCTGGTGTTTTCTCCTGACTTACCAACTCCCAGGAGGAATGTTCGTCTCGTTCTTCAAAGATTGAGGGAGAATCGTCTCTACGCAAAGTTTGAGAAATGTCTGTTTGAACGGAGGTCTTTACCCTTTCTTGGCTATATTATTTCCGATACAGGTCTCGAGATGGATCCAGAGAAGGTTTCTGCCGTGTTAAAGTGGCCAAAACCTGAGGGAATCAAGGCCATTCAGCGGTTCCTAGGATTCGCCAACTACTATCGGCAATTCATTCCACAATTCTCCTCTCTGGTAAGACCACTCACTGCCCTGACTTGTAAAGGAGCCAAACCAAAGGATTGGACTCCTGAGGCCGAATCAGCTTTCGCCTCCCTCAAACAAGCCTTCTCAACCGCACCAGCTCTTCATCTGCCTATGATCAACAAACAGTTTTTCCTTGAAGTGGACGCTTCGTCATCCGGATCCGGAGCAGTCCTCACACAAAAACTGCCTACTGGTAAGATGGTGACCTGTGGTTTCTTCTCCAAGGCATTTACACCCTGTGAACGTAACTACTCAATTGGTGATAGAGAGTTACTAGCAATTAAGCTAGCCTTAGAGGAATGGCGATATCTGCTTGAAGGTGCAGTATATCCAGTCATCATTTACACTGATCATAAGAATCTGTCCTATCTTCAGTCTGCTCAAAGACTCAATCCTCGCCAGGCTCGTTGGTTATTGTTCTTTGCTCGGTTCAATTTCTCTCTCCATTTCCGTCCTGCAGAGAAGAATATCAAAGCCGATGCGCTTTCCAGGTCCTTCTTGTATGACGACCTTGAAGAGGAGCTTCAGCATATCATTGAACCATCCAAGATGATCACGGTGGCTCCAGTCAGGCTGTCGCAACTCCCTCCCGGTAAGACCCTTGTAACTGAAAGAGACAAGAAGCGAGTTTTACACTGGGGTCATTCTTCTAAGGTTGCCGGACACGCTGGTCAAGAGAAGACGTTACAACTAATTTCTCAACACTACTGGTGGTCCACTTTGCGCCAAGATGTTCTGAACTTTGTTGCAGCCTGTTCCTCCTGTGCTCGTAATAAAACACCCAAGAAACTGCCAGCCGGTCACCTCCTCCCTCTCCCGATTCCGTCTGCTCCCTGGCAACACATTGCCATGGATTTCATCACAGATCTGCCAGCATCATCCGGTTGTACAGTAATCTGGGTTGTTGTAGACCGGTTCTCCAAGATGGGACATTTCACTCCACTGTCTGGTCTTCCTTCCGCTCCTAAACTCGCAAAGCTCTTAATTCAGCATGTCCTTCGGCTTCACGGACTTCCACTTCACATTGTTTCCGACAGAGGAGTCCAATTCATTTCCCGATTCTGGCGGTCCCTCTGTAAACTGTTGGATGTCACTCTGGACTTCTCCTCGGCCTATCACCCACAATCTAATGGCCAAGTGGAGAGAGTGAATCAAGTCCTCACCAACTATCTGCGACACTTCGTGAATGGTCACCACAGCGACAGGGCCGACCTGCTGCCATGGGCTGAGTTTTCCTACAATAATCATGTCGGTGAGTCCTCCTCTAACTCTCCATTTTTTATTGTTTATGGACAGCATCCTAAGATCCAGACTCCACTGCCTCTTGCTTCCAGCAATCCAGCAGCTGAGTCCCTGGCCAAGGACTTCACAAAAGTCTGGACTGAGACGAGGACCTCACTGGAGCAGGCATCTGTTCGAACCAAGGAACATGCGGATAAGAGATGTCTGGATCCTCCACCTTTCCATCCCGGAGATAAGGTATGGCTGTCTTCCAGGCACATCCGACTTAAAGTCCCTTCTTATAAGCTGGCTCCTTGTTTCATCGGTCCTTTTGAAGTACTCCACCGAATCAACGATGTGTGCTATCGTTTGAAATTGCCTGCCTCCTTACGGATCCATAACTCCTTCCATGTATCCCTGCTGAAACCAGTTGTCCTCAGCCGCTTCACCCAGGATCCTGGTAATTTTCCTTCTCCTGTCGGTTCCGAGGACGTTTATGAAGTGAAGGACATCCTGGCCATGAAGAAAAGAGGGGGCAGGTCCCTCTTTCTGGTTGACTGGAAGGGATACGGTCCTGAGGAGAGATCCTGGGAGCCTGTGGAGAACATTAATGCCCCAGTTCTTCTTAGAAGGTTCCTGACAGGTTTGAAGAAGGGGGGGCGTAAGGGGGGGGGGTACTATCATACCCTCAGCCGCAGGTTCGGTCTCCGCTGTGCAGGGAGACCGGCACCTATCACACAGCCTTACTCACCCTGTCCGTGGCTCCAGACGATCTGCGGCTTCTTTCTCTGCTAAGAACCTGCATCCTCTTGGCAGGTCTCCTGGAAATGCTCTTAGGAGCCGCGCCCCGCTTCCTGCACATACTTGAAACAGCAGGACACCTGTTCGCTATTAGGGCCGTCTGTGTTAAGATGCTCTGTGCATAAAAAGCACCCTCCCCTTTAGGGAGGTGCCTGGGCTATGTGTTCATTCTTTGGATTGTTGCCGCAGCTTCAGGCCACGCTCTGCTGTGCTCTGCACTTCACTTATGTCTCTATTTTCACAGAGTCCTCTTCTGGTGAATCCCATTCTGGACTTCTCTGGTCTCTCCGGTTCTCACTCCAGGTTGTCTTGCCTCTCCTCACGGAATCCTCCAGACCCTGCTACCAGTGGAAACTACCTTGCTGGATTTCATGGAGCTTCTGGGATTGTCCCCACCAGCTGGCCCAAGTATTCTACTGTGTTGCTAGTTTGTCAGTATGGGTCGTCCTCTGGTCCTGGATTCGTAGCATTCACCACCTGGTGTTGTGACGGGGGAATCCCTGTATAGGGGTACACCTTGCCCGGTGCTCCACTACGTGGTACAGTGCTGTGATCCAGAGGTTCTCTCCCTCTGACACCTGTTTCCTTTTTGTTAATAAATATCTTTTGGTTTATGAGATCTACTCTACTGTCTTTTGAGTATTGGGTATACAGCCGCTACTGCACCATCAATGGTCTAGTGAGTCCACTTTACCTTGTCACACCCTGTGGGCGTAACATAAGGCAGCCCTCATAGTCAGACCCTATAATAAGGCAGTACCCCTATAGGCAGACCCTGTAATAAGGCAGGCCCACCCATAGTCAGACCCTGTAATAAGGCAGCACCCCCATAGTCAGACCCTGTAATAAGGCAGCCCCCTATAGGCAGACCCTGTAATAAGGCAGCCCTCATAGTCAGACCCTATAATAAGGCAGTACCCCTATAGGCAGACCCTGTAATAAGGCAGGCCCACCCATAGTCAGACCCTGTAATAAGGCAGCACCCCCATAGTCAGACCCTGTAATAAGGCAGCCCCCATAGTCAGACCCTGTAATAAGGCAGCCCCCATAGTCAGACACTGTAATAAGGCAGCACCCCTACCCCTATAGACAGACCCTGTAATAAGGCAGCACCCCTATAGACAGACCCTGTAATAAGGCAGCACCCCTATAGGCAGACCCTGTAATAAGGCAGCACCCCTATAGGCAGACCCTGTAATAAGGCAGCCCCCAGAGTCAGACCCTGTAATAAGGCAACACCCCTATAGGCAGACCCCGTAATAAGGCAGCCCCCTATAGGCAGACCCTGTAATAAGGCAGGCCAATAGGCAGACCCTGTAATAAGGCAGGCCAATAGTCAGACCCTGTAATAAAGCAGCCCCCTATAGGCAGACCCTGTAATAAGGCAGCCCCCATAGGCAGACCCTGTAATAAGGCAGAACCCCTATAGGCAGACCCTGTAATAAGGCAGCCCCCTATAGGCAGACCCTGTAATAAGGCAGCCCCCTATAGGCAGACCCTGTAATAAGGCAGCCCCCTATAGGCAGACCCTGTAATAAGGCAGTACCCCTATAGGCAGACCCTGTAATAAGGTAGACCCTGTAATAAGGCAGCCCGCTTATAGGCAGACCCTGTAATAAGGCAGCCCCCTAAAGGCAGCCCCAGTAATAGGGCAGCCCCCATAGGCAGACTCTGTAATAAGGCAGCCCTCTATAGGCAGACCCTGTAATAAGGCAGCCCCCTATAAGCAGACCCTGTAATAAGGCAGCCCCCATAGTCAGACCCTGTAATAAGGCCGCCCCCATAGTCAGACCCTGTAATAAGGCAGCCCCCATAGTCAGACCCTGTAATAAGGCAGCCCCCATAGTCAGACCCTGTAATAAGGCAGTCCCCATAGTCAGACCCTGTAATAAGGCAGTCCCCATAGTCAGACCCTGTAATAAGGCAGCACCCCCATAGTCAGACCCTGTGATAAGGCAGCACCTCTATAGGCAGACCCTGTAATAAGGCAGCCCCCTATAGGCAGCCCTTGTAATAAGGCAGCCCCCTATAGGCAGACCCTGTAATAAGGCAGCCCCCATAGTCAGACCCTTTAATAAGGCAGCAACCCTATAGGCAGACCCTGTAATAAGGCAGCACCCCTATAGGCAGACCCTGTAATAAGGCAGCACCCCTATAGGCAGACCCTGTAATAAGGCAACCCCATAGTCAGACCCTTTAATAAGGCAGCACCCCTATAGGCAGACCCTGTAATAAGGCAGCCCCCTATAGTCAGACCCTGTAATAAGGCAGCCCCCATAGTCAGACCCTGTAATAAGGCAGCCCCCATAGTCAGACTCTGTAATAAGGCAGCACCCCCATAGTCAGACCCTCTAATAAGGCAGCCCCCATAGTCAGACCCTGTAATAAGGCAGCCCCCATAGTCAGACTCTAATAAGGCAGCACCCCCATAGTCAGACACTGTAATAAGGCAGCACCCCTATAGGCAGACCCTGTAATAAGGCAGCACCCCTATAGGCAGACCCTGTAATAAGGCAGCCCCCAGAGTCAGACTCTGTAATAAGGCAGCACCCCCATAGTCAGACCCTGTAATAAGGCAACACCCCTATAGGCAGACCCTGTAATAAGGCAGCACCCCTATAGGCAGACCCTGTACTAAGGCAGCCCCATAGTCAGACCCTGTAATAAGGCAGCCCCCATAGTCAGACCCTGTAATAAGGCAGCCCCCATAGTCAGACCCTGTAATAAGGCAGCACCCCCATAGTCAGACCCTGTAATAAGGCAGTACCCCTATAGACAGACCCTGTAATAAGGCAGCCCACACAGTTAGACCCTGTAATAAGGCAGCCCGCTATAGGCAGACCCTGTAATAAGGCAGCCCCCTATAGGCAGACCCTGTAATAAGGCAGCCCCCATAGTCAGACCCTGTAATAAGGCAGTACCCCTATAGGCAGACCCTGTAATAAGGCAGCATACTTATAGTCAGACCCTGTAATAAGGCAGATCCCTATAGTCAGACCCTGTAATAAAGCAGCCCCCTATATTCGGACCCTGTAATAAGGCAGCCCCCAGAGTCAGACTCTGTAATAAGGCAGCACCCCTATAGTCAGACTCTGTAATAAGGCAGCACCCCTATAGGCAGACCCTGTAATAAGGCAGCCCCCTATATTCGAACCCTGTAATAAGGCCGCCCCCATAGTCAGACCCTGTAATAAGGCAGCCCCCATAGTGAGACCCTGTCATAAGGCAGCCCCCTATAGGCAGACCCTGTAATAAGGCAGCCCCCATAGTCAGACCCTGTAATAAGGCAGCACCCCTATAGGCAGACCCTGTAATAAGGCAGCCCCCTATAGTCGGACCCTTTAGTAAGGCAGCCCCCATACTCAGACCCTGTAATAAGGCAGCCCCCATAGTCAGACCCTGTAATAAGGCAGCCCCCATAGTCAGACCCTGTAATAAGGCAGCATCCCCATAGTCAGACCCTGTAATAAGGCAGCATCCCCATAGTCAGACCCTGTAATAAGGCAGCCCCCATAGTCAGACCCTGTAATAAGGCAGCATCCCCATAGTCAGACTCTGTAATAAGGCAGCATCACCATAGTCAGACCCTGTAATAAGGCAGCATCCCTATAGGCAGACCCTGTAATAAGGCAGCCCTCTATAGTCAGACCCTGTAATAAGGCAGCACCCCTATAGGCAGACCCTGTAATAAGGCAGCTCCCATAGTCAGACCCCATAATAAGGCAGTACCCCTATAGGCAGACCCTGTAATAAGGTAGGCCCATCCATAGTCAGACCCTGTAATAAGGCAGCACCCCCATCGTCAGACCCTGTAATAAGGCAGCCCCCTATAGGCAGACCCTGTAATAAGGCAGCCCCATAGTCAGACCCTGTAATAAGGCAGTTCCCATAGTCAGACCCTGTAATAAGGCAGCCCCCATAGTCAGACCCTGTAATAAGGCAGCCCCCAAACTCAGACTCTGTAATAAGGCAGCACCCCCATAGTCAGACCCTGTAATAAGGCAGTACCCCTATAGACAGACCCTGTAATAAGGCAGCACCCCTATAGGTAGACCCTGTAATAAGGCAGCCCGCTATAGGCAGACCCTGTAATAAGGCAGCCCCCTATAGGCAGACCCTGTAATAAGGCAGCCCCCTATAGGCAGACCCTGTAATAAGGCAGCCCCCATAGTCAGACCCTGTAGTAAGGTAGTACCCCTATAGGCAGACCCTGTAATAAGGCAGCCCCCTATAGGCAGACTTTGTAATAAGGCAGCCCCTTATATGCAGACCCTGTAATAAGGCAGCCCCCATAGTCAGACTCTTTAATAAGGCAGCACCCCTATAGGCAGACCCTGTAATAAGGCAGCATACTTATAGTCAGACCCTGTAATAAGGCAGCCCCCTATAGTCAGACCCTGTAATAAGGCAGCCCCCTATATTCGGACCCTGTAATAAGGCAGCCCCCAGAGTCAGACTCTGTAATAAGGCAGCACCCCTATAGTCAGACCCTGTAATAAGGCAGCACCCCCATAGGCAGACCCTGTAATAAGGCAGCCCCCTATATTCGGACCCTGTAATAAGGCCGCCCCCATAGTCAGACCCTGTAATAAGGCAGCCCCCATAGTGAGACCCTGTCATAAGGCAGCCCCCTATAGGCAGACCCTGTAATAAGGCAGCCCCCATAGTCAGACCCTGTAATAAGGCAGCACCCCTATAGGCAGACCCTGTAATAAGGCAGCCCCCTATAGTCGGACCCTTTAGTAAGGCAGCCCCCATACTCAGACCCTGTAATAAGGCAGCCCCCATAGTCAGACCCTGTAATAAGGCAGCCCCCATAGTCAGACCCTGTAATAAGGCAGCATCCCCATAGTCAGACCCTGTAATAAGGCAGCATCCCCATAGTCAGACCCTGTAATAAGGCAGCCCCCATAGTCAGACCCTGTAATAAGGCAGCATCCCCATAGTCAGACTCTGTAATAAGGCAGCATCACCATAGTCAGACCCTGTAATAAGGCAGCATCCCTATAGGCAGACCCTGTAATAAGGCAGCCCTCTATAGTCAGACCCTGTAATAAGGCAGCACCCCTATAGGCAGACCCTGTAATAAGGCAGCTCCCATAGTCAGACCCCATAATAAGGCAGTACCCCTATAGGCAGACCCTGTAATAAGGTAGGCCCATCCATAGTCAGACCCTGTAATAAGGCAGCACCCCCATCGTCAGACCCTGTAATAAGGCAGCCCCCTATAGGCAGACCCTGTAATAAGGCAGCCCCATAGTCAGACCCTGTAATAAGGCAGTTCCCATAGTCAGACCCTGTAATAAGGCAGCCCCCATAGTCAGACCCTGTAATAAGGCAGCCCCCAAACTCAGACTCTGTAATAAGGCAGCACCCCCATAGTCAGACCCTGTAATAAGGCAGTACCCCTATAGACAGACCCTGTAATAAGGCAGCACCCCTATAGGTAGACCCTGTAATAAGGCAGCCCGCTATAGGCAGACCCTGTAATAAGGCAGCCCCCTATAGGCAGACCCTGTAATAAGGCAGCCCCCATAGTCAGACCCTGTAGTAAGGTAGTACCCCTATAGGCAGACCCTGTAATAAGGCAGCCCCCTATAGGCAGACTTTGTAATAAGGCAGCCCCTTATATGCAGACCCTGTAATAAGGCAGCCCCCATAGTCAGACTCTTTAATAAGGCAGCACCCCTATAGGCAGACCCTGTAATAAGGCAGCATACTTATAGTCAGACCCTGTAATAAGGCAGCCCCCTATAGTCAGACCCTGTAATAAGGCAGCCCCCTATATTCGGACCCTGTAATAAGGCAGCCCCCAGAGTCAGACTCTGTAATAAGGCAGCACCCCTATAGTCAGACCCTGTAATAAGGCAGCACCCCCATAGGCAGACCCTGTAATAAGGCAGCCCCCTATATTCGGACCCTGTAATAAGGCCGCCCCCATAGTCAGACCCTGTAATAAGGCAGCCCCCATAGTGAGACCCTGTAATAAGGCAGCCCCCTATAGGCAGACCCTGTAATAAGGCAGCCCCCATAGTCAGACCCTATAATAAGGCAGCACCCCTATAGGCAGACCCTGTAATAAGGCAGCCCCCTATAGTCGGACCCTTTAGTAAGGCAGCCCCCATACTCAGACCCTGTAATAAGGCAGCCCCCATAGTCAGACCCTGTAATAAGGCAGCCCCCATAGTCAGACCCTGTAATAAGGCAGCCCCCATAGTCAGACTCTGTAATAAGGCAGCACCCCCATAGTCAGACCCTGTAATAAGGCAGCATCCCTATAGGCAGATCCTGTAATAAGGCAGCCCTCTATAGTCAGACCCTGTAATAAGGCAGCACCCCTATAGGAAGACTCTGTAATAAGGCAGCCCGATGTAGGCAGACCCTGTAATAAGGCAGCCCTCTATAGGCAGACCCTGTAATAAGGCAGCTCCCATAGTCAGACCCCATAATAAGGCAGTACCCCTATAGGCAGACCCTGTAATAAGGCAGGCCCACCCATAGGCAGACCCTGTAATAAGGCAGCCCCCTATAGGCAGACCCTGTAATAAGGCAGCCATCATAGTCAGACCCTATAATAAGGCAGTACTCCTATACGCAGACCCTGTAATAAGGCAGGCCCACCCATAGTCAGACCTTGTAATTAGGCAGCACCCCCATTGTCAGACCCTGTAATAAGGCAGCCCCCTATAGGCAGACCCTGTAATAAGGCAGCCCCATAGTCAGACCCTGTAATAAGGCAGCCCCCATGGTCAGACTCTGTAATAAGGCAGCCCCCATAGTCAGACCCTGTAATAAGGCAGCCGCCATAGTCAGACCCTGTAATAAGGCAGCCCCCACACTCAGACTCTGTAATAAGGCAGCACCCCCATAGTCAGACCCTGTAATAAGGCAGTACCCCTATAGACAGACCCTGTAATAAGGCAGCACCCCTAAGGGTGTTGACCCTGTAATAAGGCTGCCCGCTATAGGCAGACCCTGTAATAAGGCAGCCCCCATAGTCAGACCCTGTAATAAGGCAGTACCCCTATAGGCAGACCCTGTAATAAGGCAGCCCCCTATATTCGGACCCTGTAAAAAGGCCGCCCCCATAGTCAGACCCTGTAATAAGGCAGCCCCCATAGTGAGACCCTGTCATAAGGCAGCCCCCTATAGGCAGACCCTGTAATAAGGCAGCCCCCATAGTCAGACCCTGTAATAAGGCAGCACCCCTATAGGCAGACCCTGTAATAAGGCAGCCCCCTATAGTCGGACCCTTTAGTAAGGCAGCCCCCATACTCAGACCCTGTAATAAGGCAGCCCCCATGGTCAGACCCTGTAATAAGGCAGCCCCCATAGTCAGACCCTGTAATAAGGCAGCCCCTATAGTCAGACCCTGTAATAAGGCAGCATCCCCATAGTCAGACCCTGTAATAAGGCAGCATCCCCATAGTCAGACCCTGTAATAAGGCAGCCCCTATAGTCAGACCCTGTAATAAGGCAGCATCCCCATAGTCAGACTCTGTAATAAGGCAGCATCACCATAGTCAGACCCTGTAATAAGGCAGCATCCCTATAGGCAGACCCTGTAATAAGGCAGACCTCTATAGTCAGACCCTGTAATAAGGCAGCACCCCTATAGGCAGACCCTGTAATAAGGCAGCCCCCTATAGGCAGACCCTGTAATAAGGCAGCCCCCTATAGGCAGACATTGTAATAAGGCAGCTCCCATAGTCAGACCCCATAATAAGGCAGTACCCCTATAGGCAGACCCTGTAATAAGGTAGGCCCATCCATAGTCAGACCCTGTAATAAGGCAGCACCCCCATCGTCAGACCCTGTAATAATGCAGCCCCCTATAGGCAGACCCTGTAATAAGGCAGCCCCATAGTCAGACCCTGTAATAAGGCAGCCCCCATAGTCAGACTCTGTAATAAGGCAGTTCCCATAGTCAGACCCTGTAATAAGGCAGCCCCCATAGTCAGACCCTGTAATAAGGCAGCCCCCAAACTCAGACTCTGTAATAAGGCAGCACCCCCATAGTCAGACCCTGTAATAAGGCAGTACCTCTATAGACAGACCCTGTAATAAGGCAGCACCCCTATAGGTAGACCCTGTAATAAGGCAGCCCGCTATAGGCAGACCCTGTAATAAGGCAGCCCCCTATAGGCAGACCCTGTAATAAGGCAGCCCCCATAGTCAGACCCTGTAATAAGGTAGTACCCCTATAGGCAGACCCTGTAATAAGGCAGCCCCCTATAGGCAGACCCTGTAATAAGGCAGCTCCCATAGTCAGACCCCATAATAAGGCAGTACCCCTATAGGCAGACCCTGTAATAAGGCAGGCCCACCCATATGCAGACCCTGTAATAAGGCAGCCCCCTATAGGCAGACCCTGTAATAAGGCAGCCATCATAGTCAGACCCTATAATAAGGCAGTACTCCTATACGCAGACCCTGTAATAAGGCAGGCCCACCCATAGTCAGACCTTGTAATTAGGCAGCACCCCCATCGTCAGACCCTGTAATAAGGCAGCCCCCTATAGGCAGACCCTGTAATAAGGCAGCCCCATAGTCAGACCCTGTAATAAGGCAGCCCCCATGGTCAGACTCTGTAATAAGGCAGCCCCCATAGTCAGACCCTGTAATAAGGCAGCCGCCATAGTCAGACCCTGTAATAAGGCAGCCCCCACACTCAGACTCTGTAATAAGGCAGCACCCCCATAGTCAGACCCTGTAATAAGGCAGTACCCCTATAGACAGACCCTGTAATAAGGCAGCACCCCTATGGGTAGACCCTGTAATATGGCTGCCCGCTATAGGCAGACCCTGTAATAAGGCAGCCCCCATAGTCAGACCCTGTAATAAGGCAGTACCCCTATAGGCAGACCCTGTAATAAGGCAGCCCCCTATAAGCAGACTTTGTAATAAGGCAGCCCCTTATATGCAGACCCTGTAATAAGGTAGCCCCCATAGTCAGACCCTTTAATAAGGCAGCACCTCTATAGGCAGACCATGTAATAAGGCAGCATACTTATAGTCAGACCCTGTAATAAGGCAGCCCCCTATAGTCAGACCCTGTAATAAGGCAGCCCCCAGAGTAAGACTCTGTAATAAGGCAGCACCCCCATAGTCAGACCCTGTAATAAGTCAGCACCCCTATAGGCAGACCCTGTAATAAGGCAGCCCCCTATATTTGGACCATATAATAAGGCCGCCCCCATAGTCAGACCCTGTAATAAGGCAGCCCCCATAGTCAGACCCTGTAATAAGGCAGCCCCCCATAGGCAGACCCTGTAATAAGGCAGCCCCCCATAGGCAGACCCTGTAATATGGCAGCCCCCATAGTCAGACCCTGTAATAAGGTAGCACCCCTATAGGCAGACCCTGTAATAAGGCAGCCCCCTATAGTCGGACCCTTTAATAAGGCAGCCCCCATACTCAGACCCTGTAATAAGGCAGCCCCCATAGTCAGACCCTGTAATAAGGCAGCACCCCCATAGTCAGACCCTGTAATAAGGCAGCCCCCATAGTCAGACCCTGTAATAAGGCAGCCCTCTATAGTCAGACCCTGTAATAAGGCAGCACCCCTATAGGCAGACCCTGTAATAAGGCAGCCCAAATAGTCAGACCCTGTAATAAGGCAGCACCCTTATAGGCAGACCCTGTAATAAGGCAGCCCACATAGTCAGACCCTGTAATAAGACAGCACCCCTATAGGCAGACCCTATAATAAGGCAGCCCCCTATAGGCAGACCCTGTAATAAGGCAGCCCCCTATAGGCAGACCCTGTAATAAGGCAGCCCCCATAGTCAGACCCTATAATAAGGCAGTACCCCTATAGGCAGACCTTGTAATAAGGCAGGCCCACCCATAGTCAGACCCTGTAATAAGGCAGCACCCCCATAGTCAGACCTTGTAATAAGGCAGCCTGTTATGATTAGGTAACTCAGAACCACAATGGACCTTGAAGTTCAGAGCACATAAAGTGACCTGACAATAACCAAAAGACATAGGACGAGCTCTGAGATGTGGAAACTCTGCTGACCGCAATCCCTAATCCTATCCAACCACACTAGAGGCAGCCGTGGATTGCGCCTAACGCTCCCTATGCAACTCGGCACAGCCTGAGAAACTAGCTAGGCCTAAGATAGAAAAACAAGCCTACCTTGCCTCAGAGAAATACCCCAAAGGAAAAGGCAGCCCCCCACATATAATGACTGTGAGTAGAGATGAAAATACAAACGCAGAGATGAAATAGATTTAGCAAAGTGAGGCCCAACTTACTGAACAGACCGAAGATAGGAAAGATAACTTTGCGGTCAACACAAAACCCTACAAACAACCACGCAGAGGGGCAAAAAGACCCTCCGCACCGACTAACGGTACGGAGGTGCTCCCTCTGCGTCCCAGAGCTTCCAGCAAGCAAGAAAAACCAATTAAGCAAGCTGGACAGAAAAAATAGCAAAACAAAAATAACACAAGCAAAACTTAGCTAATGCAGAGCAGACGGCCACAGGAACGATCCAGGAGGAAGCAAGACCAATACTAGAACATTGACTGGAGGCCAGGAGCAAAGCACTAGGTGGAGTTAAATAGAGCAGCACCTAACGACTTCACCACATTACCTGAGGAAGGAAGCTCAGAAGCCGCAGTACCACTCGTGACCACAGGAGGGAGCTCTGCCACAGAATTCACAACAGTACCCCCCCCTTGAGGAGGGGTCACCGAACCCTCACCAGAGCCCCCAGGCCGACCAGGATGAGCCATATGAAAGGCACGAACAAGATCGGCAGCATGGACATCAGAGGCAAAGACCCAGGAATTATCTTCCTGACCATAACCCTTCCACTTAACCAGATACTGGAGTTTCCGTCTCGAAACACGAGAATCCAAAATCTTCTCCACAATATACTCCAACTCCCCCTACACCAAAACCGGGGCAGGAGGATCAACAGATGGAACCATAGGTGCCACGTATCTCCGCAACAATGACCTATGGAATACGTTATGGATGGAAAAAGAATCTGGAAGGGTCAAACGAAAAGACACAGGATTAAGAACCTCAGAAATCCTATACGGACCAATGAAACGAGGCTTAAACTTAGGAGAGGAAACCTTCATAGGAATATGACGAGATAAAAACCAAACCAAATCCCCAACACGAAGTCGGGGACCCACACAGCGTCTGCGATTAGCGAAACGTTGAGCCTTCTCCTGGGACAAGGTCAAATTGTCCACTACATGAGTCCAAATCTGCTGTAACCTGTCCACCACCGTATCCACACCAGGACAGTCCGAAGACTCAACCTGCCCTGAAGAGAAACGAGGATGGAACCCAGAGTTGCAGAAAAACGGCGAAACCAAAGTAGCCGAGCTGGCCCGATTATTAAGGGCGAACTCAGCCAAAGGCAAGAAGGACACCCAATCATCCTGATCAGCAGAAACAAAGCATCTCAGATATGTTTCCAAGGTCTGATTGGTTCGTTCGGTCTGGCCCTTAGTCTGAGGATGGAAAGCCGAGGAAAAAGACAAATCAATGCCCATCCTAGCACAAAAAGCTCGCCAAAACCTCGAAACAAACTGGGAACCTCTGTCAGAAACGATGTTCTCTGGAATGCCATGTAAACGAACCACATGCTGGAAGAACAATGGCACCAAATCAGAGAAGGAAGGTAATTTAGACAAGGGTACCAAATGGATCATCTTAGAGAAGCGATCACAAACCACCCAAATGACCGACATTTTTTGAGAGACGGGGAGATCCGAAATAAAATCCATAGAGATATGTGTCCAAGGCCTCTTCGGGACCGGCAAGGGCAAAAGCAACCCACTGGCACGAAAACAGCAGGGCTTAGCCCGAGCACAAATCCCACAGGACTGCACAAACGAACGCACATCCCGCGACAGAGACGGCCACCAAAAGGATCTAGCCACTAAATCTCTGGTACCAAAGATTCCAGGATGACCAGCCAACACCGAACAATGAACCTCAGAGATAACTTTATTCGTCCACCTATCAGGGACAAACAGTTTCTCCGCTGGGCAACGATCAGGTTTATTAGCCTGAAATTTTTGCAGCACCCGCCGCAAATCAGGGGAGATGGCAGACAAAATTACTCCCTCTTTGAGAATACCCGCCGGCTCAGACAAACCCGGAGAGTCGGGCACAAAACTCCTAGACAGGGCATCCGCCTTCACATTTTTAGAGCCCGGAAGGTACGAAACCACAAAGTCAAAACGGGAGAAAAACAGCGACCAACGAGCCTGTCTAGGATTCAACCGTTTGGCAGACTCGAGATAAGTCAAGTTCTTGTGATCAGTCAAGACCACCACGCGATGCTTAGCTCCTTCAAGCCAATGACGCCACTCCTCGAATGCCCACTTCATGGCCAGCAACTCTCGATTGCCAACATCATAATTTCGCTCAGCAGGCGAAAACTTCCTGGAAAAGAAGGCGCATGGTTTCATCACCGAGCAATCAGAACTTCTCTGCGACAAAACAGCCCCCGCTCCAATTTCAGAAGCATCAACCTCGACCTGGAACGGAAGCGAAACATCTGGTTGACACAACACAGGGGCAGAAGAAAAACGACGCTTTAACTCTTGAAAAGCTTCCACAGCAGCAGAAGACCAATTGACCACATCAGCACCCTTCTTGGTCAAATCGGTCAATGGTTTAGCAATACTAGAAAAATTACAGATGAAGCGACGATAAAAATTAGCAAAGCCCAGGAACTTTTGCAGACTCTTCAGAGATGTCGGCTGAGTCCAATCATAGATGGCCTGGACCTTAACAGGGTCCATCTCGATAGTAGAAGGGGAAAAAATGAACCCCAAAAATGAAACCTTCTGAACACCAAAGAGACACTTTGATCCCTTCACAAACAAAGAATTAGCACGCAGGACCTGGAACACCTGTGCACCATTTGGCGGTATTATCCGAGCATAAACCTGAGCCTATGCAGTGCGATAGGACTTTGACCAGAGTTGAACGGCAAGAACACAGACGTCAGAATGGGCTGTGTTTCTACTGTGGTGATTCCACTCATGCTATCTCCGATTGTCCTAAGCGCACTAAGCGGTTCGCTAGGTCTGCCATCATTGGTACGGTACAGTCAAAATTTCTTTTGTCCGTTACTTTGATCTGCTCTTTGTCATCTTATTCTGTCATGGCATTTGTGGATTCAGGCGCTGCCCTGAATTTGATGGACTTGGAGTATGCTAGGCGTTGTGGGTTTTTCTTGGAGCCCTTGCAGTGTCCTATTCCATTGAGAGGAATTGATGCTACGCCTTTGGCCAAGAATAAGCCTCAGTACTGGACCCAGCTGACCATGTGCATGGTCGCCATTGGGAGCTGGGTTCTTTTTTGTGGCCAAGAAGGATGGTTCGCTGAGACCTTGTATAGATTACCGCCTTCTAAATAAAATCACGGTCAAATTTCAGTACCCCTTGCCGCTGCTATCTGATTTGTTTGCTCGGATCAAGGGGGCTAGTTGGTTCACCAAGATAGATCTTCGTGGTGCGTATAATCTTGTGCGTATTAAGCGGGGCGATGAATGGAAAACTGCATTTAATACGCCCGAGGGCCATTTTGAGTACCTAGTTATGCCTTTCGGACTTGCCAATGCTCCATCGGTGTTTCAGTCCTTTATGCATGACATCTTCCGAGAGTACCTGGATAAATTCCTGATTGTATACTTGGATGATATTTTGGTCTTCTCGGATGATTGGAAGTCTCATGTGAAGCAGGTCAGAATGGTGTTCCAGGTCCTGCGTGCTAATTCTTTGTTTGTGAAGGGGTCAAAGTGTCTCTTTGGTGTTCAGAAGGTTTCATTTTTGGGGTTCATTTTTTCTCCTTCTACTATCGAGATGGACCCTGTTAAAGTTCAGGCCATTTATGATTGGACTCAGCCAACATCTCTGAAGAGTCTGCAGAAGTTCCTGGGCTTTGCTAATTTTTATCGTCGCTTCATCAATAATTTTTCTAGCATTGCTAAACCGCTGACTGATTTGACCAAGAAGGGTGCTGATGTGGTCAATTGGTCTTCTGCTGCTGTGGAAGCTTTTCAGGAGTTGAAGCGTCGTTTTTCTTCTGCCCCTGTGTTGTGCCAACCAGATATTTCGCTTCCGTTCCAGGTCGAGGTTGATGCTTCTGAAATTGGAGCAGGGGCTGTTTTGTCGCAGAGAAGTTCTGATTGCTCGGTGATGAAACCATGCGCCTTCTTTTCCAGGAAATTTTCGCCTGCTGAGCGAAATTATGATGTTGGCAATCGAGAGTTGCTAGCCATGAAGTGGGCATTCGAGGAGTGGCATCATTGGCTTGAAGGAGCTAAGCATCGCGTGGTGGTCTTGACTGATCACAAGAACTTGACTTATCTCGAGTCTGCCAAACGGTTGAATCCTAGACAGGCTCGTTGGTCGCTGTTTTTCTCCCATTTTGACTTTGTGGTTTCGTACCTTCCGGGCTCTAAAAATGTGAAGGCGGATGCCCTGTCTAGTAGTTTTGTGCCCAATTCTCCGGGTTTGCCTGAGCCGGTGGGTATTCTCAAAGAGGGGGTAATTTTGTCTGCCATCTCCCCTGATTTGCTGCAAAAATTTCAGGCTAATAAACCTGACCGTTGCCCAGCGGAGAAACTGTTTGTCCCTGATAGGTGGACGAATAAAGTTATCTCTGAGGTTCATTGTTCGGTGTTGGCTGGTCATCCTGGAATCTTTGGTACCAGAGATTTGGTGGCTAGATCCTTTTGGTGGCCGTCTCTGTCGCGGGATGTGCGTTCTTTTGTGGGATTTGTGCTCGGGCTAAGCCCTGCTGTTCTCGTGCCAGTGGGTTGCTTTTGCCCGTGCCGGTCCCGAAGAGGCCTTGGACACATATCTCTATGGATTTTATTTCGGATCTCCCCGTCTGTCAAAGAATGTCGGTCATTTGGGTGGTTTGTGATCGCTTCTCTAAGATGGTCCATTTGGTGCCCTTGTCTAAATTGCCTTCCTCCTCTGATTTGGTGCCATTGTTTTTCCAGCATGTGGTTCGTTTACATGGCATTCCAGAGATCATCGTTTCTGACAGAGGTTCCCAGTTTGTTTCGAGGTTTTGGCAAGCCTTTTGTGCTAGGATGGGCATTGATTTGTCTTTTTCCTCGGCTTTCCATCCTCAGACAAATGGCCAGACTGAACGAACCAATCATACCATGGAAACATATCTGAGATGTTTTGTTTCTGCTGATCAGGATGATTGGGTGTCCTTTTTGCCTTTGGCTGAGTTCGCCCTTAATAATCGGGCCAGCTCGGCTACTTTGGTTTCACCGTTTTTCTGCAATTCTGGGTTCCACCCTCGTTTCTCTTCAGGGCAGGTTGAGTCTTCGGACTGTCCCGGTGTGGATACTGTGGTGGATAGGTTGCAGCAGATTTGGACTCATGTAGTGGACAATTTGACTTTGTCCCAGGAGAAGGCTCAACGTTTCGCTAACCGCAGGCGCTGTGTGGGTCCCCAACTTCGTGTTGGGGATTTGGTTTGGTTGTCATCTCGTTATATTCCTATGAAGGTTTCCTCTCCTAAATTTAAGCCTCATTTCATTGGTCCATATAGGATTTCTGAGGTTCTTAATCCTGTCTTTTCGTTTGACTCTTCCAGCTTCTTTTTCCATCCATAACGTGTTCCATAGGTCATTGTTGCGGAGAAACGTGGCACCTGTAGTTCCATCTATTGATCCTCCTGCTCCGGTTTTGGTTGAAGGGGAATTGGAGTATATAGTGGAGAAGATTTTGGATTCTCGTGTTTCGAGACGGAAACTCCAGTATCTGGTTAAGTGGAAAGGTTATGGTCAGGAAGATAATTCCTGGGTCTTTGCCTGTGATGTCCATGTTGCCGATCTGGTTCGTGCCTTTCATGTGGCTCATCCTGGTCGGCCTGGGGGCTCTGGTGAGGGTTCGGTGACCCCTCCTCAAGGGGGGGGTACTGTTGTGAATTCTGTGGCCAAGCTCCCTCCTGTGGTCGTGAGTGGTACTTCGGCTGGTTCTGTCTATGAGCTTCCTTTGGTGGATGAGAGTGGTACTGCGGCTTCTGAGTTTCCTTCCTCAGGTGATGAGGTTAAGTCATTAGGTGCTGCTCTATTTAACTCCACCTGGTGCTTTGATCCTGGCCTCCAGTCAATGTTCTAGTATTGGTCTTGCTTCCTCCTGGATCGTTCCTGTGGCCTTTCTATCCTGCATAAGCTAAGTTCTGCTTGTGTTATTTTTGTTTGCTATATTTTCTGTCCAGCTTGCTATATTGGTTTTTCTTGCTTGCTGGAAGCTCTGAGACGCAGAGGGAGCACCTCCGTACCGTTAGTTGGTGCGGAGGGTCTTTTTGCCCCTCTGCGTGGTTGTTTGTAGGTTTTTGTGTTGACCACAAAGCTATCTTTTCTATCCTCGGTCTATTCATTAAGTCGGGCCTCACTTTGCTAAATCTATTTCATCTCTGTGTTTGTATTTTCATCTTTACTCACAGTCATTATATGTGGGGGGCTGCCTTTTCCTTTGGGGAATTTCTCTGAGGCAAGGTAGGCTTATTTTTCTATCTTTAGGGCTAGTTAGTTTCTCAGGCTGTGCCGAGTTGCATAGGGAGCGTTAGGCGCAATCCACGGCTACCTCTAGTGTGGTGTGATAGGATTAGGGATTGCGGTCAGCAGAGTTCCCACGTCTCGGAGCTCGTCCTATGTTTTTGGTAATTGTCAGGTCACTTTGTGTGCTCTGAACTTCAAGGTCCATTGTGGTTCTGAATTACCTGTTCATAACAAAGACGAACCTGCTCGTGAGAGCTTACAATCTACAATGAGGTGGGGGAGATACAAAGTACAGGTGTGTATTTACAATGATGTATTTACAATGATGGTCCAGCCATCTTCAGGGGGTGGGGAGTAGATGGAAATAGTGAATGGGCTACACACACACAAACATAAAATGACTTTGATTAGTTAACGTGGTAGGCCGCTCTGAACAAATGTGTTTTGAGCGAGCGCCTAAAACTATGCAAGTTGTGGATGGTCCTAATATCTTGGGGTAGAGCATTCCAGAGGATTGGCACAGCACGGGAGAAGTCTTGGAGTCGGGAGTGGGAGGTACAGATTAGTGCAGAGGTTAGTCGAAAGTCATTTGCAGAGTGCAGCGGTCAGCTAGGCCGATAGATTGAAATGTGGGAGGAAATGTATGGGGGTGCCGCACTGTGGACAGCTTTGTGGGTGAGAACAAGTACTTTGAAGTGTATCCTGTAATGAATGGGCAGCCAGTGTAATGACTGTCGAAGAGCGGATGCATCTTAGTAACGATTAGCCAGATGGACAACCCTGGCTGCTACATTAAGGAAAGACTGGAGAGGGGAAAGTCGAGTAAGGGGGAGGCCAATTAATAGAGCATTGCAGTAGTCCAGGCATTCTTAACCTATGAGAATGCAGGAAACCCGGAAACTACAAATATGTCCATGTCTACGTAGCATAGAGAGAAACATACCAGCATGTACGTCAAGGCCTCGTAGAACAATACACCCTCAGTGTCATATTTTGTTTAGGTTGGAATAATCAAGGTCCCATAACAACTATGAACTTTAGCCTAGTAACAAAAATTTATCTCAAAACAGCAAGATGGAGTTGAAAAGCACAAAATGTAGCCTGCTTTAATTTTTCTTAGTTTAACCTTTTACATTCCCCCCTAGATAAATTTTGTTAACTAATATGCAGCATCAGAGGTACTATCCCGAGCTATAAGCTCAAGGGGTATGATCTTCACATGACTGGTGCCATGTTACCAGCCATAGCTGTTACGGCGCACCCGTCCCCCCTGTATGCTACAATTTACGGATAACAATTTTTGATGACGATGGAGGAGGTCCTTTGAAGGTAGCCATAGTCATTGTATTATCGCAAGATGAGGTCATTATTCTATTATGGCATTCTGTGAAATTTATATTTTGTATGTTTTTCTTTCTTTTTTTCACAGCGACATATGTTTAAGAACCCGGTCGGTCCGAAACGTCATTCTTTATAGTCGTTTTTTCTTGTGTCTGTTTTGCTCCCATATGTGCACATAATAAATTGTATCATTTCTGCAAGATATTCCACTAGAGTGTTTGATGAATCTTGATTCACAAGAGGGATAGGGCACAGCAATGCAGACTTCCTTCCTCCTTAGTACAACTCCTCTTCTGTTCTGCCACACATTCATTCTGGACTACCCCCAAGCCTGATGACTCCATTGGCCATGGGATTCATTGTCTACTCTGGCAATGCACCTGGGACCAGCGACCTGACCCTCATGTAACTCCATATTCACCGACTCAGCTGCACTGAGCCTCAGAAGTGGAGGGGGGCCCCTGCAGGGCGGCTAACACGGAAGGCAATCTGGCCTGTTTCTCCGGCCCTGAGGGGCCCCTGGCTAGATTGCCTTTATGTGCGGCAGGCGGGGAGCGATCCCTGCAGCTCCGCAGCCTACAGGAGAAAATGGCAGCGGAGCCATCCTCCACTTCCTACCCGCTCTTCCTGTCTGACACAGCCAAGCGGCTGGATGACGTCAGCATTCAGCGCGCGCCTGTGTCAGAGAGAGGAAGCTGCCAGTGACGATGATGCTGCGGGGAACATGCGGAAAGGTGAGCGGTAGTGTGTGTTTGTGTATATAGAGGTAGTGGGGGAAGAACAATGATGGAGGTGGGGGAGAACAATGATGGAGGTAGGGGGAACATATGATGGAGTTGGTGGGGGAGAACAATGATGGAGGTGGTGGGGGAAAACAATGATGGACGTGGTGGAGGAGAACAATGATGGAGGTGGTGGGGGAGAACATTGGTGGAGGAGGTGGGGAGAACAATGATGGAGGTGATAGGGGAGAACAATGGTGGAGAGGGCAATGACAGGTGGTGGGGGAGAGCAATGATGGTGGTAGAGATGGCAATAATGGAGGTGGTGGAAAGGGCAATGATGGAGGTGGTGGGGGATAACAATGATGGAGGTGGTACTGGAGCACAATGATGGAGGTGGTGGAGAGGGCAATGATGAAGGTGGTGAGGGAGAACAATGAAGGAGTTGGTGGGGAGAACAATGATGGAGGTGGTGGAGAGGGCAATGATGCAAGTGGTAGGGGAGAACAATGATGGAGGTGGTGGAGAGGGCAATGATGGAGGTGGTGGGGGGAAAACAATGATGGAGGTGGTGGAGAGGGTAATGATAGAGGTGGGGGAGAGGACAATGATGGAGGTGGGGGAGAACAATGATGGAGGTGATGGAGAGGGTAATGATTGTGGTGGTGGAGAGGGCAATGATGGTGTGGTGGAGAGGGCAATGATCGATGTGGTGGGGGAGAACAATGATTGGGGTGGTGGAGAGTGTAATGATGGAGGTGGGGGAGAGGGCAATGATGGGGTGGTGGGGAGAACAAAGATTGTGGTGATGGAGAGGGCAATGATGAGGTGGTGGAGAGGGCAATGATTGTGTGGTGGAAGGACAATGATCAATGTGGTGGGGAGAAAAATGATTGGGGTGGTGGAGAGGGTAATGATGGAGTGGTGGGGGAGAACAATGATTGTGGTGGTGGTGGTGGTGGAGAGGGCAATGATGGGGTGGTGGAGAGGGCAATGATCGATGTGGTGGGGAGAACAATGATTAGGGTGGTAAAGAGGGTAATTATGGAGGTGGGGGAGAGAGCAATGATGGGAGTGGTAGGGGAGAACAATGATTGGGGTGGTGAGAGGGCAATAATAAGGTGTTGGAGAGTACAATGATGGAGGTGGTGGGGAGAACATTGATGAAGGTGGTAGTGGTAGAGAGGGCAATGATGGAGGTAGTGGGGGAAAACAATTATGGAGGTGATGGAGAGGACAATAATAGAGGTGGTGGAGAGGGCAATGATGGAGGTGTTGGGGAATAACAGCGATGGAGTTGGTAGGGGAGAACAATAATGCAGGTGGTAGAGAGGGCAATGATGGAGGTGGCGAGGGAGAACAATGATGGCAGTGCTGGAGAGGACAATGATGAAGGTGGTGGGAAAGAACAATGAAGGAGGTGATATAGAGGGTAATGATTGTGGTGGTGGAGAGGGCAGTGATGGGGTGGTGGAGAGGGCAATGATCGATGTGGTGGGGAAAGCAATGATTAGGTTGGTGGAGAGGGTAACTATGGAGGTGGTGGATAGAGCAATGATGGGAGTGGTAGGGGAGAACAATGATTGGGGTGGTGGAGAGAACAATGATGGAGGTTGTAATGGGGTCTACCAATCTGGGGTACCTCTTTCAGTACCACCCCGTGTTTCCAGAGGTCCACTCTCCTTTGGCTGGAGTCTGAATGAAGGACGCTGGCTGGAATTCCTTGATTACATGGGCGCATATAAAAGATCACTGCTTCTCCACGTATTTCCAGACTGACAACACTTTACTCACAGGGCACAGAATATATAACACAGATACAGAGGGCAGGCCAATAGAAAAGTGGCAGGCCAGACATACATTACAATAGCTGCAGGTGGCCGGAGCCTGCCGATATTTACTGTTGGAATTACAAAGGTGGGGGTGGGGCGGACAAAAGGGGAATATCATGTCCCCTCTGCCCAGGGGCGCAGCCTGTGGGCTGATGCATTAGGGACATTCCTCTCACATGGAACCTATTATACATACATATAACTGCACAACATATTCTGGGTGCTGAGTGGTTCCGTAACACGTAACAGAGGTGGTGGAAAGGGCAAAGACTGGTGATGGGGAGAGCAGTAATGGTGGTGGTGGAGAAAGCAATAGAGGTGGTTGAGAGGGGAATGATGGAGGTGGTGGGGGAGAACAATAACGCAGGTGATAGGGCAATCATGGAGGTGGTGAAAGAGAACAATAATGGAGGTGGTGGAGCGGACAATGATGGAGGTGGTGGGGGAAAACAATGATGGAGGTGGTGGAGAGGGCAATGATGGAGGTGGGGGAGAACAATGATGGAGGTGATATAGGGGTAATGATTGTGGTGGTGGAGAGGGCAATGATCGATGTGGTGGGGAGAACAATGATGGAGGTGGTGTGGAGAGGTCAAAGACAGAGGTGATGGGGAGAGCAACGATGGTGATGGAGAGGGCAATAATGGAGGTTGTGGAGAGGGCAATGATGGAGCTGGTGGGGAGAACAATGATGAAGGTGGTAGAGAGGGCAATGATGGAGGTGGTGGGGGAGAACAATAATGGAGGTGGTGTGGAGAGGACAAAGACAGAGGTGATGGGGAGAGCCGTGATGGTGGTGGAAAGGGCAATAGTGGAGGTGGTAGGGAGGGCAATGATGGAGGTGGTGGGGGAGAACTATGACGGAGGTGGTGGGGAAGAACAATGATGGAAGTCGTGGAGAGGGCAATGATGGAGGTGGTGGGGGAAAACAATGATGGAGGTGGTCGAGAGGGTAATGATGTAGGTGGTGGAGAGAGCAATGATGAAGATGGTGGAGAGGGCAATTATGGTGGTGGGGAGAAAAATGATGGAGGTAGTGGAGAGGGTAATGATTGGGGTGGTGGAGAGGGCAACGATGGGGTGGTGGAGGAGAACAATAATGGAGGTGGTGTGGGAGAACAATAATGGAGGTGGTGGAGAGGGCAATGATGGAGGTTGTGGGGGAGAACAATGATGGGGATGGAGAGTGTATGATGGAGGTGGTGGAGATGGCAATGGTGGAGGTGAGGAAGAGGGCAATAATGGCCTGCGGAGGAGGACAATGAGGGATGTGGGGGGATTGGGATGGGAGGAAGGGAGGAATGGGGTCTTATAATGGACTTACGAACAGGGGAGGGGAGGAGGACATTAAATATGAATGTAAAATGAATTGGGTGGTGGAAAAGGGTGCTAAGCCCCTGATAGCATCCTCCCCATCTCACAATTTATTGTGATGCTATCGGGGACTTAAAATTTATTGGGGAATGGAAGAGGCGGCAATAAGGTGCATAGGACACTTTATAATGAACTGAAAGGTAGGAGAAGATGCTGTCAGAGACTTGTAATGAATTGGGAGGTGGCGGAAGATGCTCAGTACCTGATAGTGTCTTTTCCCACCCCCAAAATCACTTTGATGCTATCAAGTGCTTATAGTGAATGATGGGAACACAGGACAAGTACTAAGGCTACGTGTACACGTTCAGAATTTGCACAAGAAAATTCTGCTGCATATCCTAATGTGTTGTCAGGAAGAAAGTTGCATAAAATACATGTATTTTTTCCACATTTTTTGCCATGCTTTTGTTATGTATTTTTCCCCATTAGTATCGGTGAAATACACTGCAAGAATTGACATTATCTCTGGCATCAGAGGGCTATGCGATCCCACTTGCAAATTCACTGAGTATTATTTTCACCCCCTAGTGGAGATGCTGCCCTCTTATGTCAGGGACACCTCAGACTTTCTTACGGAAAATTAATGGGTTAACAATGGATCCTGATATAACTTTTGCTACTGTAGACTTAGAATTCTTGTACACGAGTATTAGTCGTTGTGATGGTCTGAGAGCAGTGGGTCTCTACCTTGAGATGAGCAATTTGGACCCCCTGCTGTTCTCTCTTATCCTGGAACTACTTGAATTTGTGCTGACGCACAACTTCTTTACTTTCAAAGACCGGTTCTTTTTACAGCAACGCGACACTGCGATGGGCGCGGCCTACACGCCTTTGTACGCAAACCTCTTTTTCGGTTATTGGGAGAGGGAGGTGTTCGGGGGAAGTGCGCATGCTGCTTCCCATGCACAGTGCTGGTACCGGTATATAGACGACATCTTCATTACCTGGCACGGTTCGGTGCCTGGGCTCAGGGATTTCATCCATGGACTGAATCAAAAAATTATAACATCAGACTAACTTATAAAATTGGTGTGAAAGCGAGAGTTTTTTTGGATATCAAAATCATGATTGATAATACGGGCACCATTCAAACTGACGTTTTTCGAAAAGAAACGTCTGTTAATGAGTTGCTACATGTTTCCTCAGCCCATGTTTCTTCAACTATACGAGCAGTCTCAATTGGGCAATTTTTGAGGATGAAGAGGATTTGTTCAGTGGATGGAATCTTTGAGGCCCAGGCCCGGGACCTTACCAGTAGATTCCTGGAGAGAGGGTACAGTAATTATGAGTATAAAGCAGTTGTACCATCATGCAAAGAGGGTACCAAGAGACCAGCTATTCTCTAGAGTAAGGCCCAGTGGTACGAGGGATTCACCACTCCGTTTTATCACCACTTATAACAGTCAATAAGGGTCAGATAGATTTTAGAGAGACATTGGCCGGTGCTCAAGACGGAACCCACTCTAAGACGTCTCATTCCGGATCGTCCACTTATCACAGCCAGGAGAGGTAGAAGCCTTAAAGACATGCTAGAGTGTAGTCATTACGTAGCTAATCCTCCAAACCCCTTTGAGGCGGGTAAACAAAAATGGGGGTGCTATCCTTGTGGATCTTGCGTAGCTTGCCGTAACATTGTTCGAGCAACATCTTTTACCTCTGCTGATGGCAGTAGGGAAATCCGGATTACTAGTTGTATATCCTGTAACACCACCACCGATGTAGTGTACTATGCCATCTGTGCCTGCAATCTGATCTATGTTGGACTTACTTCTCGTGAACTGAGGATCAGAGCGTGGGAGCACGTGAGGGACATTTTGGCTGCAAAAAATTCGGATGAGGATGTTGAGCTTAAGACGATACCTAGGCATTTCAAGCTGTGCCATGGTTGTGATCCATCGTCATTAAAAATTCACATGGTACATTGTGGTACAAGTGGAGGAGATCTGAAAAAAACCTTGGCGCAGCTTGAATGTCGGTGGATTGTCACTCTGGGCACAATGTCCCCCTATGGCTTAAAAGAGAAACTATCATTCGCCCCTTTTCTATGATGGTGTGATTAACTAAAATAATTTTTATGTCCCCTTTTTCTCCCATTTTAATGCTGTTTTTTTCTGTTTTGTTTTATTCAGTGACACAGTGGTGTATCACATAGGGATTTCTCTTTTTGTTTAATTGTTGCACAAGTTATATTATCTGATTGGACAACATCTGCTACTATTGGAGCGAATGATGGATATTGTGAAATATGGATAACGAACATCATCTGATCTCCTAATGATGCGGAAGATATTTTTTCCACCTTGACCTCCAGCATTTGTTTGTCATTTTTCTGTAATGGGTTCATCTGCTGTCATTGTTTTAATGTGTTGTGTATGTTTACAGCGTGTTTACTTACTGAAATATCCTGATCATGTTGCCCATAATTTTTGCCATAACAAACATGGCCGCCAAGCAGCGCACATGCGCGGTGTGTCCCAGGCTTGCCTGCGCCCCGGAAGGCATCCATGAGGCTCAGGGCGGGTCAGTGATGTCACAGGAAACATTTTCCTTGACCCGCACTGGCGCCCGGATTGCTGGAAGTGACGCGGCTGCGGTCGGGGTCCCGCCTCCCATGCGCTCACCCAAGCGCGGCGTCATTAGTACCAGGTATGATTCCCCCTCTATATATTCTGGGATATTCTCGGTAGACCACATAGCCCCCTGAGGAAGCAATATCATGCGAAATGCGCGTCGGAGCTTCTGGTTTGGCACACATGGTTTGTGCTCTGTTCCCTGTCTTCTTATATTCGGGTAAGCAATAGCTTTTTGGAACTATTAGCGGCACTTTACCCCCTTATAAGAAGCAGCATGGCCAGATGATTTTAGAGACTTATTTTGCATAGGCCGGTACGTTAACCTTATTTAGATGCTTTACGGGGGTGATGCACTAAACGTTGTATGCAATTTGTTAGTACCCCGTTTAATTACATTCAGGGCCAGTGGCACCTGTGTGGCCTGGTTCTTTCCCCTTTTATGCCTCACATTGTACCTTTTCAATGTTGTTGTGACATGTGTTTTGTATTTATGACTTATTTATTTTGTTTAAGGTGTCTGTATTAATAAATATTTTCTCATTATATACATATACACAGTCTCAGTTTTTTTCTATCACTGGTTAGTGAGAGTAGTACTCCTTTGTTGATGTAGGATTCATTCAAGAATTAAAATTATGCAGATTTTATGGTTCAATATATATTTAAGTTATAATTAAAAATTGATGTTTCTACATACATCAAAATCAAATTCAGGTTGCACAACAGGTACAATCAACAAAATGTAAGTACCGTATATTAACCAGCATCTACTTATTTGGAAAGGGATTGTATAGTGCAACAAATAGTATTGAAACGTTGTATCATGTTATGTGAATAAATTGTTGTATTCAAATGACGAGACAGATAGGGAAGAATCAGGGGAACCACAAGTCCAACACAGGAGGGAGGTATAGGGAGGGGAATTTTGCATATTATGAGTGTGATATCAATAGCTCAAAATCACTAGAATGGCGATGTTAGCCAAGTGCTAAATTCAGATGAATTTCTGAATTATGTCCAGGGTAAGCGAGCTCTCATATATTCGTATGAATCCAAATTCATCCAAGACTATGAACTCTTCCATGTGAATAAGGTTATCTACCTACACAACCCATTCCAACTTAGAAGGACTGGTGTTTGATCTCCAGTGTCTGGGGATAATCTGTCGCATTGCAGCTGAAAATACTCTAACTAGTCCCTTTTTAATGGCCGAAATAGAAATATGGAATATTGATAGTAAAGCTGTTTCTGGAGAGTTTAGGAAGATAGTGTTGAATAATTTATTGAAGAGATCAAACAATCTTGTCCACAATTTGGATATTCAGGGGCAAGACCACCAGATACGGGTCATGTTACCTACAGTGGAGTCACATCTCCAACACTTATTTGTTATATTAGGATACATGTGATGAATGCGATCTGGTGTCCTGTACCATCTGGAGACAATCTTGTAATTAGTTTCCTGGATGTGACATGAAATAGATATTTTGAGAGTAAGAATGTTAGGAGTTGAGTTCCCGCCGCTGCACAGGGGGAATCTCAAGCCATGTCTGCTGCGGTGTCCCATTCTTCATCAGCCGCAGTGGAGCCTGCTCAGCGGAGACGTCGGTCCCAGCGTTTCGCTCAGTCTGATACTGTGTAAAGGGTTACTGCTGCCTTTCCAGGCTTTGCTGTTATAGCCTGCACTGGTCAGGGGCGAGCAGGCTTTTCTGGGACTAAGTCCTGCCTTGCAGACACTGAGCATGCCCAAGGTAAGACCTCTCATTGGAGGTCAGGGGTCACATGCCCAGGTACTGCAGCAGCTATCAATGGTCCTCTAGGAAGGTGCTGAAGTTGCTCAGGTACTGTAGCATCTTCCATTGGTTCCCTAGGAAGGTCCTGATGCTGCTGCAGCTATAAAAGGTTTGCATGGACGCACGGCCATGCGCTAGTATCACCTCATGTCATGAGCTTGTTATTTGTGGTCGCGCCTGTAGGTGTGTATTCAGGGACCCGGCTGAAATAAGCCCCTAGAATACTGGCACCTCCGGTGAGGAGTGTTTGTGTGCTTTTCTGGGTGCGTGACCACTGACTGCCATCAGCTCAACAGTTAGCTGTGTTCCCCTGTGACGCTAACAGGGTACAGCATCTTATTTCTAGCGACTCTGTGGAGTTAACAGAGTTTGCTTATACCGCCACATAGGGCCATTTGCCAGCAGCAGGTTCCTCTCCTGCACGGTGGACCCCGGGTTGCGAACGCACCTACATATATATATATATATATATATATATACCGACAACCCTAACAAAGAATGAACGATTTCTGCCAATCAGAAGTAGAGATGTTTTTACCTAGCTCCTTCTCCCATTGGTCTTGATATGGAATACTGGTCCCCAGCACCTCTTCCCTCTTCAGCAACCTGCATAACAAAGAAATACAATGCAAAGGAAGTCTCCTCTCAATACAGTTTTTTTCAAAATCAGATAAAGGTCTGATCCACGCTTCATAGCTGATAATTGATTGATATTGATTATGGATACGGCGGTACTCCATCCAAGCCTGACCAAATGAACGCCCTGTTGTAATAAGACTCTCTAAGGGTTTTAAGCCATTTGAGGAGACAACCTGTCTCATCTGGGACAATGGATTATCTAGTGTGCCTAAGCAACGGAAACCACTATCATCCTGAGGATTACAGAGTATAAGAGACAACGGACCTGGAGCAGTTGATATTTTAAATGTATTAATTATTTTGTCCCAGATATTTAAAAGAACACAATATAGAGGTGTTAGGAGAGATGCTATGGATCTAAAAGTATGTCCGCCCAAAAGTAGTTTAGCAAGTGGGACGAGATTTAAGTGTTCCTCCAATTCAGTCCATAGTCCCTTGGAAAGCGTTATGATGATATGCAAAATGCTATTTAATATTGATGGTCTATGGTGTGCCACAAAAACCGGGACACCCCCAAGGTTTTAGGTCTCGTCAAAACTGAATGATAATCTAGGTTTGGATGCCCCCAAATAAGTTTAGAAGAAATTGTCTTAATCTTTTGAAAAAAAGCTTTGGGTAAATTATAAAGAATAGTATTGATACAGGAAAGAAATACATCTTGGTACCGTGTTAGCCAGTAGATAGAAAAATATTTAGAATATTGAGAGTCCTCAGTGGTTGATACCTTTTAATGGCTAACTGAAAAGATGGTAACAAATTGCAAGCTTTCGAGACTACATATGTCTCTTCATCGGGCAAAGACTAAAACAAATTCTGAAGAATCACATATTTATGCACAACATAGTATAGAAAAAAAAAGGGAAAAAAAGGGGAAAAACCATGGATAAACCAGGTGACATGAAGCAGAATTACCATGGGTGATAAACAGTTAAATCCATAAATATTGGGCCAGTTCTTAAATAAGGATTGTTTTATTGTCCTGTGATTAGGGTCTCTGTTGTGATGACCCCACATGGTCTGAGGGGCCAGTTCTTTAGTTGATGTAAAAAGACATAAATCCGTGCGACACATTAATTCCTGCAGTGAGACTGTCAAAGGTTGTCATCAGTTTGTATTCCCAGACTCTTCTGTCTCTCTGGGATTTGAAGCTCCCCTTTAGCACAAGTAATTTCATGTCCATAATGTTATGATTCGGGAGACAGAAATGTATTGCCACAGGTATATCCATTCTTTTTTCTCTTCTTGTATGGCGATGAGAGTTCGTCCTTGTTCTCAGTTTCTGCCCTGTCTCCCCCACATACAGACCCCCAGTTTGACATTTAGTACTAATAATTAGGTACACCACATTAGAAGTGATGCAGCTGAAAGTACCTGGGATCTTGTAGTCCTGATGTGAATTGGGGATCTTTATCTTGTCCGTGGTCATTATAAATGGACAGGTTTTACATTTTTTCTGTTTGCAAGGAAAGGTACCTGCAGCTGTTGGAGAGGACAGGGAGCTCTTGACAATGATGCTTCTTAGATTTGGGGGCTGCCTAAAACACAGTAGTGGGGGGTCTGGAGAAAATGGATTTCCGTGCAGCTCCCCTTAACACCTCCAGATTTGGATTGTAGGTGACTACTAGAGGTACCCGGTTATTTTCTTCTTTAGCTTTCTAATGTAGCAGGTAATTCCTTGATATTCTGGTGGCTCTTGTGATCTGATTTTCAATTGTTCTTGGATGGTAGCCCTGATTCAAAAAGGTCTTTCTGAGGCGACCAAGGTGTTCATCCCTATCCATTGGGTTGGAACATATACGATTGTATCTGATGGCTTGGCTGTAGACAATAGAGTTTTTTATGTGTTTTGGATGGAAACTGCCTGACGAATCCATAAGAACCAATGACCGGATACCAGAAAGTCCAAGAACAGGGACATTCTACATGCTTCCCAAAATCCACAAATCTGGAAACCCAGGAAGACCAATTATTTCATGTGTGGGCACCCTTACTGAGCAAGTATCTGGATGGGTAGAGGGTATTCTTGAACCCCTGGTAAAAGATGCACCCAGCTTCATTCAGGACACAACTGACCTATTGAATAAACTATCAGCAATAGGTCTTCTACCAGAAGGAACCATCCTGGCCACCATGGATGTGGAATCTTTGTACTCCAATATTCCACACCAGGATGGATTAAATGCCTGCAAATTGTTCCTGGAAAACGCAGGGACTGATGCAAATTCTGTGGTGAAACTTATAAAATTCATCCTCACCCACAATTACTTTGAGTTTGACAAGAAGATCTATCTACAGGAGACTGGCACAGCAATGGGAAGTAAAATAGCCCCACAGTATACAAATCTTTTCATGGCCAAGCTTGAAAGCGACTTTTTGTCCTCATGTCCCATCAGGCCTCTGGCGTACTACCGCTACATTGATGACATTTTAATCATATGGACGGAGTCTGAGCCACAGCTAAAGACGTTCCATGAACAGTTTTCATCCTACCATCAACTTGACACTCAACTACTCCTGCACTAAAATTAACTTTTTGGATACCATCATTAAGCTGCAGAACAATAAAATAGAGACATCTCTGTATCAGAAGCCAATCGACCGTCCAATATACCTTAAATGGGACAGTTTCCATCCAAAACACATAAAAAACTCTATTGTCTACAGCCAAGCCATTAGATACAATCGTATATGTTCCAACCCAATGGATAGGGATGAACACCTTGGTCGCCTCAGAAAGACCTTTTTGAATCAGGGCTACCATCCAATAACAATAGAAAACCAGATTACAAGAGCCACCTGAATATCAAGGAATCACCTGCTACATTACAAAGCTAAAGACGAAAACAACCGGGTACCTCTAGTAGTCACCTACAATCCAAATCTGGAGGTGCTAAGGGGAGCTGCACGGAAATTACAACCTTTACTGAAAAAAGATTCCCGCTTACAATCCATTTTTCCAGACCCTCCACTACTGTGTTTTAGGCAACCCCCAAATCTAAGAAGCATCATTGTCAAGAGCTCCCTGTCCTCTCCAACAGCTGCAGGTACCTTTCCTTGCAACCAGAAAAAATGTAAAACCTGTCCATTTATAATGACCACGGACAAGATAAAGATCCCCAATTCACATCAGGACTACAAGATACCAGGTACTTTCAGCTACATCACTTCTAATGTGGTGTACCTAATTATTTGTACTAAATGTCAAACTGGGGGTCTGTATGTGGGGGAGACAGGGCAGAAACTGAGAACAAGGATGAACTCTCATCGCCATACAATAAGAGAAAAAAGAATGGATATACCTGTGGGAATACATTTCTGTCTCCCAAATCATAACATTATGGACATGAAATTACTTGTGCTAAAGGGGAGCTTCAAATCCCAGAGAGACAGAAGAGTCTGGGAATACAAACTGATGATGACCTTTGACACTCACACTGCAGGAATGAATGTGTCGCACGGATTTATGTCTTTTTACATCAACTAAAGAACTGGCCCCTCAGACCATGTGTGGTCATCACAACAGAGACCCTAATCACAGGACAATAAAACAATCCTTATCTAAGAATTGGCCCAATATTTATGGACGTAACTGTTTATCACCCATGGTAATTCTGCTTCATGACACCTGGCTTATCCATGGTTTTTCCCTTTTTTTTTCTATACTATGTTGTGCATAAATATGTGATTCTTCAGAATTTGTTTTAGTCTTTGCCTGATGAAGAGACGTATGTAGTCTCGAAAGCTTACCATCTTTTCAGTTAGCCGTTAAAAGGTATCAACCACTGAGGACTCTCAATTCTAAATAAAGAATAGTCTGGAACACAAAGAATTCTAGGTAAAAGGTCCATCTTCTTAATGTTAATTCGGCCAAATCAGGAGACCAAGAGCCTGGACCATTGTGATAGATCTTCCTCCGGGTTTCACAATAGCGGCATAAAATTAAGAGAGTAGGTCTACTGGAATTGTAATACCTAAATATTTGATATGGTCCTTTCACCATTTAAAGGGAAATATGGAGCTGAGGTGTGAGGCCTCTGTTTCCGGAATGTTCAAGTTAAGGATCTCTGACTTAGAGATATTTACCTTAAAGTTAGATAGTACGGCGCTGAAACTCTGCCAGAATCAATGGTAGAGAGATTCTCGGTGTTGTCGCTTATAGTAGTAAATCGTCGGCAAAGATGGACATTTTGTGCATTGTATTACCAATTGAAACCCCTGATATGGATACATTGGCCCTAATGGCATTCGCCAGTGCCTCCATCTCTAACAGATGAAGGAGGAGCAAAACTGGGCATCCCTGATGGATGCCATTCTAGATTGTAAAAGGTTTGGAAATGCTTCCATTAACTCTTACCTGTGCCATGGGAGAGGTATAAATGGCTATGATATGTAATAGTATATTGCTATCCAATCCGATTTTTTGGAGAGTCGCCCACAGGAAGTCCCACCTTACCCTATAAAAATGCTTTCTCTGCATCTATAGACACTAGGCAGGTTGGGACTCCACAGGAACGCACTCCGTTTATGATTGAAATCGTTTTGATAGTGTTGTCTCTTGCTTCCCTTCCCAGGACAAATCCCACCTGATCTTTATGTATAATATTTGGGGTTTTAGTCTCATAGCAATCATCTTGGAGAACATCTTGAGACCAATGTTGATGAGAGATATGGGGTGAAAATTATTTCAATGTGTGTGATCTATACCTGGCTTGGGAATAACAGTTATATATGTGCCAAAAGAGATTGTGGTGGAAATTTTCCTCACAATGCAATGATGTTGAAGGATTGTAGAAGAATTTGAGCTAATTGTTGTTTGAATAGTTTATAAAATCTTAGTGTAAAACCATCAGGACCTGGTCTTTTGCCGATCTTAAGCCCCTTGATCGCCTCCATGATCTCCTCCTCTCTGAATTCATCTTCCAAATCTTGGGACTGGGAGTCAGTTAGGGGTGGGGGAGCAAAGGAGTTTAAGTACTCTATAATATTTTTATTTTTTATTTTCTATAGATATATTTTCTCCCTTATATGATAATGAGGCGCATAATATGATCTAAATTCTTCCACGATATCCAAATGGGCATGAACCAACCTTTTAGGGAATTAAAGAATCTGATATGTGAAGAGAAGACTCTGGGGTGAAGTGCCCGGGACAGCCACTTTCTGCATTTATTACCATATTCAAAATATCCTTTGTGAATTTTGTCCTGAATGCTTAAAGGGAACCTGTCACCCCGAAAATCCCGGGTGAGGTAATCCCACCGGCATCAGGGGCTTATCTAAAGCATTCTGTAATGCTGTAGATAAGCCCCCGATGTAACCTGAAAAGGGAGAAAAAGACGTTATATTATACTCACCCAGGGGCGGTCCCGCTGCTGGTCAGGTCGGATGGGCGTCTCCGGTCCGCTGCAGCGCCTCCCATCTTCTTTCCATGACGTCCTCTTCTGATCTTCAGCCACGGCTCCGGCGCAGGCGTACTTTGCTCTGCCCTCTTGAGGGCAGAGGATAGTACTGCAGTGTGCAGGCGCCGGAAAGGTCAGAGGCCCGGCGCCTGCGCACTGCAGTACTTTGTCTGCCCTCAACAGGGCAGAGCAAAGTACGCCTGCGCCGGAGCCGTGGCTGAAGATCAGAAGAGGACGTCATGGAAAGAAGATAGGAGGCGCCGCAGCGGACCGGAGACGCCCATCCGACCTGACCAGCAGCGGGACCGCCCCTGGGTGAGTATAATCTAACGTCTTTTTCTCCCTTTTCAGGTTACATCGGGGGCTTATCTACAGCATTACAGAATGCTGTAGATAAGCCCCTGATGCCGGTGGGCTTACCTCACCCGGGATTTTCGGGGTGACAGGTTCCCTTTAAGGATTTACGGTCTAATATTTGGAGAATTTGTTTCTGGTTATTAGATATCTCAGCCTTTGTATTATCAGAGGGCTTGGATTTATTTAGATTTTCCAATGAAGATAAGGATGAAAGGAGTTTTTTCAAGGTCTCCGCCTCTTCTTTTTTGATTTTAGAACCATGGACTATGAAAATACCTCTTAGCATGTGCAGTGCCCCAGAGTCCTGGTCGTTGCAGTAATGTCGCTCTGCCACTAAGGGGAGTGATGTTATGTCTGATTGCACTAAAGGAGTTCACCTGACCAGGTATCACAAGCACACATTACACTTTACACTCTGGCCACTAGGGGGAGCAAAAGGCACTATGTATTAGGCCACTCCTCACACTGGTAAAACTAGGGGTCGGATAGGAAGTTAGAACAGAACGCAGCCTGGTAGAGTCCAGGGAGGACCTGTCAGGGGTGGGTTCCTGACAGGGGCCTAGCAGAACGAATAGAAAGCAACAGAACCACGCTTGCACTACCTTGCGGCGGTATCTTATGAAAGGACACGAAGAGAAGGATATTGTGGAAAGTGAGAAACAAGATGAAAGCACAAAGGAGAGCCAGTAGGAGTTGTGCCCACGAGAACGGCAACATCCTACTGAGGCGTGTAGCCGGTGACCGGAACACCGAGGAAGTAACTGACTCTATGCCTTACTTCAAATACCGCAAGACAGTTGATTATAGGTTGGCTGTCTACCATACATCACCTAAGCAGACATAGGGAGCAAGCGTGGAAAGGGGCGTCTCTAGGGTCCCAGAATAGCTTCGAGCCTTCCCGTCAAATGGGTGCGTCCTATCCAGATAAACTTGGGGGACGGAGAGAGAGAAAGAGAAAGAACGAGAACAGAAGTTGTGAGGACTATCCCGAATGCTCAGCAGGGAAGAACTACAACACACAGGCGCTAGTGGTAGGCACTGATTTCCACCTGCAAAGGGAACTCTGGATGTGCCTTCGGACCGGCCGGTCTCAGACAGCCCTGTTAACAGTGCTCTGGATTGGGGATCCCGAAGTCTTCAGTAAAAGGTAAAGAGACTGCAACCCTGTGTCCTCGTTATTGACTGCACCTCACATCATCGCCACCTACACTACTGGGAAGCCCTGGGGATATACTTCACCTGTGGGAAGGTAAACCATCTAGCTGCCGTCACATCACCCCAGTGGACCCCGAGCAGTGTCGGTCAACCTGACCAAATACCACAGGTGGCGTCACGAAACTTTAGCCGACTTTCATCACCCCTTTTATTGGACGCCCCTTAGCAGGGTCACGGACTTGGTCCAGCCACCGTGACAACCTTAGAACTGAGACAGAGAGTACCGGTACCGAGTAACCCGCGGCCCTGTGTCTGGGGGCGCTCCAACTTGGCGTCACGAACAGGATCCTACTTAAGCCTGAGGAAACGTGTCATGTGTGCCTTGGAACTGTGTTGGAATTGTACTTGAACTGTGATTTATTGCAAAGACTGTGTATTGTCAATTGCCGCAAAGATTCCCGCCAAAACTGCCGCCATTATAGCGCCACGAGGAGCGCAGGAGAAGAAGAAGGGCGTGGAGTTGTGGGCGTGAAAGAACTGAGAAGCGCGAAGAGCAATGGCCGCCCAGTCTAAATATTTCTGTGTCTTGAGGACGTGTCCGTCAGCAGCTGAGATCCGCCTCTTAATTCTCTATGGCGGGCGGAGACCGAAGAAACGAAACCATGACTCAGACGGATTGGAACTGGAGAGCCGGGAAGGCTTACGCAAAAGGATGGCCCTGCCTAGGTCCCCATCACCGGTGGATTAAACCGATATGCTGCCGTTGGAGCAGATCGAGCCCTGGGAGCTGTCCGCGGAGCCTCCGCTGCGTGCACCAGATCTGGTGGCAGCCCCCCCAGTGGACCCTGAGCAGCGTCGGTCGACCTGACAGAATACCACAGGAGGCGTCACGAAACTTTAGCCGACTTTCATCACCCCTTTTATTGGACGCCCCTTAGCAGGGTCACGTACCGGGTCCAGCCACCGTGACAACCTTAGAACTGAGACAGAGAGGGCCGGTATCGAGTAACCCGCGGCCCTGCGTCTGGGGGCGCTCCACATGCATTTCAAGGTTTCCCATTTTATGGTTTGGCTAATACTATCATTTTTGTGGGTTTCTAAAAATGTGGTTATAGTTTCTTCAATTGCATGGTCATGTAATAATTGATCATTAAGGCTCCATGAGAAATTTTTAGGAGGTTGTAATATTAGGTCAAAGGATCCCAGGACTGGGGAGTGATCAGACCACAAAAAGATCCAATGGAACAGGTGGGAGAAGCATCTAAGAGGGATTGCGATACATATACAGTGGGGCAAAAAAGTATTTAGTCAGTCAGCAATAGTGCAAGTTCCACCACTTAAAAAGATGAGAGGCGTCTGTAATTTACATCATAGGTAGACCTCAACTATGGGAGACAAACTGAGAAAAAAAAATCCAGAAAATCACATTGTCTGTTTTTTTAACATTTTATTTGCATATTATGGTGGAAAATAAGTATTTGGTCAGAAACAAAATTTAATCTCAATACTTTGTAATATATCCTTTGTTGGCAATGACAGAGGTCAAACGTTTTCTGTAAGTCTTCACAAGGTTGCCACACACTGTTGTTGGTATGTTGGCCCATTCCTCCATGCAGATCTCCTCTAGAGCAGTGATATTTTTGGCTTTTCGCTTGGCAACACGGACTTTCAACTCCCTCCAAAGGTTTTCTATAGGGTTGAGATCTGGAGACTGGCTAGGCCACTCCAGGACCTTGAAATGCTTCTTACGAAGCCACTCCTTCGTTGCCCTGGCGGTGTGCTTTGGATCATTGTCATGTTGAAAGACCCAGCCACGTTTCATCTTCAATGCCCTTGCTGATGGAAGGAGGTTTGCACTCAAAATCTCACGATACATGGCCCCATTCATTCTTTCATGTACCCGGATCAGTCGTCCTGGCTCCTTTGCAGAGAAACAGCCCCAAAGCATGATGTTTCCACCACCATGCTTTACAGTAGGTATGGTGTTTGATGGATGCAACTCAGTATTCTTTTTCCTCCAAACACGACAAGTTGTGTTTCTACCAAACAGTTCCAGTTTGATTTCATCAGACCATAGGACATTCTCCCAAAACTCCTCTGGATCATCCAAATGCTCTCTAGCAAACTTCAGACGGGCCCGGACATGTACTGGCTTAAGCAGTGGGACACGTCTGGCACTGCAGGATCTGAGTCCATGGTGGCGTAGTGTGTTACTTATGGTAGGCCTTGTTACATTGGTCCCAGCTCTCTGCAGTTCATTCACTATGTCCCCCCGCGTGGTTCTGGGATTTTTGCTCACCGTTCTTGTGATCATTCTGACCCCACGGGGTGGGATTTTGCGTGGAGCCCCAGATCGAGGGAGATTATCAGTGGTCTTGTATGTCTTCCATTTTCTAATTATTGCTCCCACTGTTGATTTCTTCACTCCAAGCTGGTTGGCTATTGCAGATTCAGTCTTCCCAGCCTGGTTCAGGGTTACAATTTTGTTTCTGGTGTCCTTTGACAGCTCTTTGGTCTTCACCATAGTGGAGTTTGGAGTCAGACTGTTTGAGGGTGTGCACAGGTGTCTTTTTATACTGATAACAAGTTTAAACAGGTGCCATTACTACAGGTAATGAGTGGAGGAAAGAGGAGACTCTTAAAGAAGACGTTACAGGTTTGTGAGAGCCAGAAATCTTGATTGTTTGTTTCTGACCAAATACTTATTTTCCACCATAATATGCAAAAAAAATGATAAAAAAACAGACAATGTGATTTTCTGGATTTTTTTTTCTCAGTTTGTCTCCCATAGTTGAGGTCTACCTATGATGTAAATTACAGATGCCTCTCATCTTTTTAAGTGATGGAACTTGCACTATTGCTGACTGACTAAATACTTTTTTGCCCCACTGTATACGGTAGTCTATATGGCTATATGTGCTGTGTATGGAAGAGTGATGGCTGTAGTCTTTTTGGCCTAGGTGGAGTACCTGCCATAAATCTATCAAATGAAGCTGTTCTAATTTTCTTTTGATCTTGCAGACTGCCAAAAAGGGAACAGACGACTTACCCGATGAGGAATCAATTGAGGGGTCCTGTTGTGAATTCTGCTCTTGGGTTCCCTCCAGTGGTTGTAGGTGGGAATGCAGTTGTATCTGAGTCACAGTCCTGGCCAGGTGTATCTGCTGATTGCTGTTCTGACTGGGATATTTAAGTGTGCAGGATTAATTAGCCCTTGCCAGTTGTCAATGTTTCTTCTGAAGTGTTGGATCACTTTCTGGCTTCTCCTGCTCAGCTGTCAATTCAGCAAAGATAAGTGTCTGATTTTTGTTTCTGTGGCACACATGCAGTGTGCTTATATTCTGTGCTATTCATTTGTTTTTCTCTTGTCCAGCTTAGACTGTGTCATTGTTTTCTTGGTCTTGTTGGATTCTCTGGAGATGCAGATATACGCTCCACATCTTTAGTTAGATGGTGGAGTTTTTGTATTTTCTGCTGTGGATATTTTTGGAAGGATTTTTAATACTGACCGCTTAGTATCCTGTCCTATCCTTTCCTATTTAGCTAGTGTGTGCCTCATTTGCTAATCCTGTTTTCTGCCTACGTGTGTCTTTTCCTCTACTATTCACAGTCAATATTTGTGGGGGGCTGCCTATCCTTTGGGGTTCTGCTCTGAGGCAAGGTAGAAATTCCTATTTCCATCTATAGGGGTATTTAGTCCTCCGGCTGTGTTGAGGTGTCTAGGTTTTGTTAGGCACACCCCACGGCTACTTCTAGTTGCGGTGATAAGATCAGGGTTTGCGGTCAGTATAGTTACCACCTACTCCAGTGAAAGTTTTCATGCTGCTCCAAGGTCACCTGATCATAACAGGGTCCATTTGAATGTTGAGATCCCCGCCCAAAATGATACAGGACCTTCCAGAAAACGCATACAGAGTCTGCAGCATCTTCACACCAAATGAGCCCTGATCAGAGTTAGGAAAATAAGTGTTAGCAATGACAAAGATCTTATTCGCGACGGAGATCTTTAAAATGACATTATGCAGATTTTAATCTGCTGCAAATCTGCAAGGAAAAAATAAACAGCATGTGCATGAGACTTCAGGGATCTCATTCACTTTTCCTGTACTGTAAAACCTTGAATATTATCCATGTGCACATAGCCTTACAGTTATAAGATAAGTGTGTTCGCAACCTGAGATCCACCGTGCAGGAAAGAACCTGCTGCTAAGCAAGGCGGCGAAGCAAATTAGTACAAACGAACTCTGTTACTTCATAGAGCCCGTAGTAAAGAGAACACTGTGCCCTGTTTAGCTCACAGGGGACACAGTTACTGTGTAGAGCCAACAGTGGTCATGCAGTCCAACCAACACGCAGCTCCTCTCCGGTGGAGCCGGAATTCTAATGGCTATTAGCCAGCCCTGAATTCAGACATAAACTCCTCGCCGGAGATGCCAGCATTCTAGGGGCTTATTTCAGTCGGGTCCCTGACCACACACATGACCACACTGGCGCTGAGCTCGTACATATTTGATACTAGCGTATGGCCGTGCGGTCATGAGAACCTTTTATAGCTGTAGCACCTACGGGACCTTCCTAGGAGGACCAATGGAAGGCTGCCACAGAACTTGATCAGGTACAGGACCTTCCTGGAGGACCAATGGAAGTTGCTGCAGTACCTGAGCATGTGACCCTTGATCTCCACTGAGAGATCTTACCCTGGGCATGCTCAGTGTGTGCAAAGCAGGACTTAGTCCCAGAAAAGCCTGCTCGCCGCAGACCAGTGCAGGGTACAATAGTAGAGCCTGTAGAGGCATCAGTAACCCTTTGCACAGTATCAGATTCAGTGAGACGCTGGAACCGACGTCTCCGCTGAGCAGGCTCCACTGTGGCCGATGCAGAATGGGAGACCGCAGCAGACATGGTTCGAGATTTCCCCTGTGCAGCGGCGGTGGGGTACTTATCTGTATTCGGGTAGACACATGTATGTATAAAATGTATGTGACCTCGTTATTTTCAGGGTCACAAAGATCATTGTGACAAGATGAGTCGTGGCTGGGAGATGTCGACATGAAGATCTGACCAGTTGGAGAAAAAAGAGGAGAAAGCGGCTCTAATCAGACGAGACGTCAGCGGTAAGTGCCTGGATGTAAATATTATTCTGTATCTGCTCTGCTCTGTGTGACATGGAGTGATAATGTTTCTTGGTGACTGTGGTCCCAGCTGCCTTGATATCATTAACATGTTCCCCAGTGTAGTTTTAGGCTGACCTCACCTTCCTCGTGATCAAGGATACCCCACAAGGTGAGATTTTGCATGGTGCCCCAGATCGATGTCAATTGACAGTCATTTTGTATTTCTACCATTTTGTTTGGTATTATTATCTTCATTTAATTTGTCTTAAATGAAAAAACACAAAAAGAATTGTCTTAAAGCCAAATTGGATATAATTCCACACCAAACATAAAAACATAAAAAAGGGGGTGGACAAAAGTATTGGCACTGTTCGAAAAATCATGTGATGCTTCTCTAATTTGTGTAATTAACAGCACCTATAACTTACCTGTGGCACCTAACAGGTGTTGGCAATAACTAAATCACACTTGCAGCCAGTTGACATGGATTAAAGTTGACTCAACCTCTGTCCTGTGTCCTTGTGTGTACCACATTGAGCATGGAGCATGAAAGAAGACCAAAGAACTGTCTGAGGACTTGAGAAACCAAATTGTGAGGACGCATGAGCAATCTCAAGGCTACAAGTCCATCTCCAAAGAACTGAATGTTCCTGTGTCTACCGTGCGCAGTGTCATCAAGAAGTTTAAAGAACATGGCATTGTGGCTAACCTCGCCAGATGTGGACGGAAAAGAAAAATTGACAAGAGATTTCAACGCAAGATTGTGCGGATGTTGCATAAAGAACCTCGACTAACATCTAAACAAGTTCAAGCTGCCCTGCAGTCCGAGGGTACAACAGTGTCAACCCGTACTATCCACCGGTGTCTGAATGAAAAGGGACTGTATGGTAGGAGACCCAGGAAGACCCCACTTCTTACCTCGAGACATAAAAAAGCCAGGCTGGAGTTTGCCAAAACTTACCTGAAAAGCCTAAAACGTTTTGGAAGAATGTTCTCTGGTCAGATGAGACAAAAGTAGAGCTTTTTGGGCAAAGGCATCAACAGAGTTTACAGGAGAAAAACAGATGCATTCAAAGAAAAGAACACGGTCCCTACAGTCAAACATGGCGGAGGTTCCCTGATGTATTGGGGTTGCTTTGCTGCCTCTGGCACTGGACTGCTTGACCGTGTGGATGGCATATGAAGTCTGAAGACTACCAACAAATTTTGCAGCCTAATGTAGGGTCCAGTGTGAGAAAGCTGGGTCTCCCTCAGAGGTCATGGGTCTTCCAGTAGGACAATGACCCAAAACACACTTGAAAAAGCACTAGAAAATGGTTTGAGAGAAAGCACTGGAGACTTCTAAGGTGGCCAGCAATGAGTCCAGACCTGAATCCCATAGAACACCTGTGGAGAGATCTAAAAATGGCAGTCTGGAGAAGGCACCCTTCAAATATCAGGGACCTGGAGCAGTTTGCCAAAGAAGAATGGTCTAAAATTCCAGCAGAGCATTGTAAGAAACTCACTGATGGTTACCGGAAGCGGTTGGTCGCAGTTATTTTGACTAAAGGTTGTGCAACCAAGTATTAGGCTGAGGGTGCCAATACTTTTGTCTGGCCCATTTTTGGAGTTTTGTGTGAAATTATCAATGTTTTGCTTTTTGCTTCATTCTCTTTTGTGTTTTTTCATTTAAGTCAAATTAAATGAAGATAATAATACCAAAGAATTTGTCTTTGCAATCATTTTCAGGAAGAAACTGAGTATTATCTGACAGAATTGCAGGGGTGTCAGTACTTTTGGCCATGACTATATATATATATATATATATATATATATATATATATATATATATATATATATATATATATATATATATATATATATATATATATATAGGAGTAGTGCTTCCCTTTTTCTATGTGTGCATAAAAAAGGAAAAAAAAATATTTTATATTATATACTAGTGCTATACTTCAACAAATAATGTGAGGGGGAATGCCTCATATGAGTATGAAGTGCAATGGTGCAATGTGCAAACTGCAAACTGTTGTGCAAGAGAGCATGTGAGGAGAAATACCTCATATACTAGGCTGTTATCAGAATACACAATGTATATATACCACAACATATCCAGGTGGCAATATGAAGTGCAATAGTGCAATGTGCAAACTGCAAATAATGTGCAAAAAGAGCAGCTAAAAAAAAAAAACAACCATGCAAAAGTACAAAGTGCAAGAAAAAGGGAGGTACACGCTAAAAACCTTATTATCTGGGTCTGCCACGTCCCGCAATAGCGCACCCCGACGTGCGTTTCGGATATTTAATCCTTCGTCAGACAAATTTTTTTTTCCTTTTTTCCTTTTTTATGCACACATAGAAATAGGGAAGCACTACTCCTATATATATATATATATATATATATATAAATATATATATATATATATATATATATATATATATATATAAACTGGGTCAAACGACACCATCAATTTATTTTTAGCCATATGTAATATATATATATATTTTTTTGTCCTGTTGTACGCACAATTGTTTGTATTTACTTGGCCAGTCATCTACAATAAAGGCATTTTTATATCTACTTTCTGCTTGGTGGTTCTTCTGGGTATCTATCTATATATTAGTTGTGTTTGCTTTCTCCTTGTATAAGTGGTTCCTCACTTTTTTTCACAGAGCACCAATCACTGGAATGCAATTTATAATATTTTTTTCTTATTGTGGATTTTATTTAGTAATTATTGGTAAAGGGTTTGGTCCATCTGTGTTCCTTTTAATTGTGTTATATACAGTTTGAGCTGTGTTATACACTGCGTGGCCACTGTTATATACTGCGTGGCCTGTATTAACGCATCGGGTATTCTACAATATGTATGTATGTATATAGCAGCCACATAGTATATAGCACAGGCCCCGTAGTATTTGTCTGCTATGTGCTACATGACTCCTATATACTACGTGGCTTGTGCTATATACTATGTGGCTGCTATATGCATACATACATATTCTAGAATACCCGATGCGTTAGAATCGGGCCACCATCTAGTATAATATATATATATATATATATATATATATATATATATATATATATATATATATAGCTTAGTCACCATAAAAGAAGGGGTAGCCAGACACATTTCTTGCACAGAGGCCCCAAGCTGTCAGTTTCCTCCCCTGCCACCAAACTCGTGATATCGGAAGACCAGGCCCCTAGTACCTCACCTGAGCCCTAGGCTCAAGACTCTGTTGCAATGTCCATCACAGATTTCCATTTGGCCGCCCACTTCCCGGAACTTTTGGCCATGCTGCTCCTAGCAACTCACCCCACCTGAACCCTCCTCCACACTTCACTGGCTGACACTGAACTCCCTCTAACCAGGAAGTGCCCCATTCTTATCTGCATTAGTGCCCTCCAACTGGGCTAATCCTAACCTTAACCATTTCCTATCTACATGATAACCTATTATCCTTATGTTTTAGCCCATGCTGTCCTAAACCTATCCCTGTGCTATGCAAATTGACTCTTCAGAGGACTAGAATTCTAGTGCCACCTATAGGAAGTAGCAATCTAAGAAGTCAATGTTTAATGAACCTTGTCACATGAATTAGGATAAAAGCCAAAACCAGAATTTCAATTTGCAGGCATTGTGTTTAGGAGTACTGTTCACACTATGTGGAATTCCATGATGGGGTTGTTCCCTTTAGATAGCGCTGTTCATACTATCTAGTTTTTTACCCAAAGAACCCCTTGTCTTCTTACTTTATTACTCCGCTGTGTACACCTTTCATTTAGAATCTCTAGATGAATTACTTGCAGCATCCTTCATTTCTGTTAGACAGTCTTTCCACCTTAGTACACCGCTGCGCACACTTTTCATTCAGAAGCCGCTCCTGCAGCGGTCTGCGCTCACGCATGGCTTCCGGCTCTGGCGTTGCCGGGGCAACGCGTCTGCAGTGGAGCGGTACAGCCTCCCCGCTCTGACGCGTCGAGCGGGGAGGAGTGCCGCTGCCACGTGACGCCGAGGCCCGATGACGTCGGCGGATTCCACCCGGCGAGAGCGCCGCCCCAGCCGCTGCCCCCATGTCCGCACATGATAAAAGCTGCATACACGCCGCATTTGTACCTTACCCCTCGTAAAAGCTACACGCGAAACGCGCGTCGGGGAATCGCTCCACGGCTCACAGGTAATTCATTTCTGCCACTGTGCCTTATTTATTTTTCAGGGTCACTCTTGATGGTTGCTTGAATAGGACCTGTGCACCTTTCTAAGAGCCTTAGGCCGTATAGTATACTAACAGCACTCTCGTATAGGTGTAGTCCTTTAGTTCCTATTCTCATAGCTTGCATTTGCTGCCCAGACTTTATTGCACTAAAGCACACTAGCACTTTGCCTTGCATCATCAAAAATATTCCTATACCTTAGGTTGCAATTTGCACCTTATATATGCTATGACCCCTGATATTGCCTGTTTTTTGAGTCTGGATTGATTATATCTGTTGGACTTTGGATCCACACATATCTTTTTAAAAAAATTTTTGCTATATTTTTTTCTTATGAAATTATTGATTGAAATAAAGTATGTTTACTATTTTAACCCCTTAGTGACAGAGCCAATTTGGTACTTAATGACCAGGCCAATTTTTGCAATTCTGACCACTGTCACTTTATGGGGTTATAACTCTGGAACGCTTCAACGGATCCCGCTGATTCTGAGATTGTTTTTTCGTGACATTGTACTTCATGTTAGTGGTAACATTTCTTCGATATTACTTGCGATTATTTATGAAAAAAACGGAAATATGGCGAAAATTTTTAAAATTTAGCAATTTTCAAACTTTGTATTTTTATGCCCTTAAATCAGAGAGATATGTCACGAAAAATAGTTAATAAATAACATTTCCCACATGTCTACTTTACATCAGCACAATTTTGGAAACAAAATTTTTTTTTGTTAGGGAGTTATAAGGATTAAAAGTTGACCAGCAATTTCTCATTTTTACAACACCATTTTTTTTTAGGGACCACATCACATTTGAAGTCATTTTGAGGGGTCTATATGATAGAAAATAATGAAGTGTGACACCATTCTAAAAACTACACCCCTCAAGGTTCTCAAAACCACATTCAAGAAGTTTATTAACCCTTTACGTGCTTCACAGGAACTGAAACAATGTGGAAGGAAAAAATGAACATTTAACTTTTTTTTGCAAACATCTTAATTCAGAACCATTTTTTTTATTTTCACAAGTGTAAAAACAGAAATGTAACCATAAATTTTGTTATGCAATTTCTCCTGAATACGCCAATACCCCATATGTGGGGGTAAACCACTGTTAGGGCGCACCGCAGAACTTAGAAGTGAAGGAGCGCCGTTTGACTTTTTCAATGCAGAATTGGCTGGAATTGAGATCGGACGCCATGTCACGTTTAGAGAGCCCCTGATGTGCCTAAACAGTGGAAACCCCCCACAAGTGACACCATTTTGGAAACTAGACCCCTTAAGGAACTTATCTAGATGTGTGGTGAGCACTTTGAACCCCCAAGTGCTTCACAGAAGTTTATAACGTAGAGCCGTGAAAATAAAAAATCGCTTTTGTTTACACAAAAATGATCTTTTCGCCCACAAATTCTTATTTTCACAAGGGTAACAGGAGAAATTAGACCACTAAAGTTGTTGTGCAATTTCTCCTGAGTACGTCGATACCCAATATGTGGGGGTAAACCACTGTTTGGGCGCACCGCAGAGCTTGGAAGAGAAAGAGTGCCGTTTTACCTTTTCAATGTAGAATTGGCTGGAATTGAGATCAGACGCCATGTCGCGTTTGGAGAGCCCCTGATGTGCCTAAACAGTAGAAATCCCCCACAAGTGACCCCATTTTGGAAACTAGACCCCCCATGGAACTTATCTAGATGTGTGGTGAGAACCTTGAATGCCCAAGTGCTTCACAGAAGTTTATAATGCAGAGCCGTGAAAATAAACATTTTTTTTTTTTCCACAAAAAAGATATTGTAGCCCCCAAGTTTTTATTTTCACAAGGGTAACAGGAGAAATTGGACTGCAATAGTTGTTGTCCAATTTATCCCGAGTACGCTGATGCGCCATATGTGGGGGTAAACCACTGTTTGGGCGCACGGCAGAGCTCGTAAGGAAGGAGCGCCGTTTTGGAATGCAGACTTTGATAGAATGGTCTGTGGGCATTATGTTGCGATTGCAGAGCCCCTGATGTACCTAAACTGTAGTAACTCCCCACAAGTGACCCCATTTTGGAAACTAGACCCCCCAAGGAACTTATCTAGATGTGTGGTGAGAACTTTGAATGCCCAAGTGCTTCACAGCAGTTTAGAATGCAGAGTCGTGAAAATAAAAAATATTTTTTTTTCCACAAAAAAGATATTGTAGCCCCCAAGTTTTTATTTTCACAAGGGTAACAGGAGAAATTGGACTGCAATAGTTGTTGTCCAATTTATCCCGAGTACGCTGATGTGCCATATGTGGGGGTAAACCACTGTTTGGGCGCACGGCAGAGCTCGGAAGGGAAGGAGCGCCTTTTTGGAATGCAGACTTTGATAGAATGGTCTGTGGGCATTATGTTGCGATTGCAGAGCCCCTGATATACCTAAACTGTAGTAACCCCCCACAAGTGACCCCATTTTGGAAACTAGACCCCCCAAGGAACTTATATAGATGTGTGGTGAGAACTTTGAATGCCCAAGTGCTTCACAGAAGTTTAGAATGCAGAGTCGTGAAAATAAAAAATATTTTTTTTTTCACAAAAAAGATTTTGTAGCCCCCAAGTTTTTATTTTCACAAGGGTAACAAGAGAAATTGGACCCCAGAAGTTGTTGTCCAATTTATCCCGAGTATGCTGATGCCCCATATGTGGGGGTAACCCACTGTTTGGGCGCACGGCAGAGCTCAGAAGGGAGGGAGCACTATTTGACTTTTTGAGCGCAAAATTGGCTGTCGTGTTTGGAGACCCCCTGATGTACCTATACAGTGGAAACCCCCCAATTCTAGCTCCAACCCTAACCCCAACACACCCCTAACCCTAATCCCAACCTGATCCATAATCCTAATCACTAACCCTAACCATAATCACAACCCTTACCCCAAAACAACCCTAATGTCAACCCTAACCATAACCCTAATCAAAACCCTAAATCCAACACACCCCTAATCCTAATCTCAACCCTAACCTCAAACCTAACCCTAATCCCAATACACCCCTAATCACAACCCTAACCTTAACCCTAATCCCAAACCTAACCCTAATCCCAAGCGTAACCCTAATGCCAACCCTAACCCTAATACCAACCCTAATCCAAACCCTAACCCTAATCCCAGCTCTAACTCTAACTTTAGCCCCAACCCTAGCCTTAACTTTAGCCCCAACCCTAACCCTAGCCCTAAGGCTACTTTCACACTTGCGTCGTTTGGCATTCCGTTGCAATCCGTCGTTTTGGACAAGAAACGGATCCTGCAAATGTGCCCGCAGGATGCGTTTTTTGCCCATAGACTTGTATTGCCGACGGATCGTGACGGATGGCCACACGTCGCGTCCGTCGTGCACTGGATCAGTTGTGTTTTGACAGAGCGTCGGCACAAAAAAACGTTCAATGAAACGTTTTTTTGTACGTCGCATCCGCCATTTCTGACCGCGCATGCGTGGCCGTAACTCCAACCCCTCCTCCCCAGGACATAGATTGGGCAGCGGATGCGTTGAAAGACTACAGCTGCTGCCCACGTTGTGCACAATTTTCACAACGTGCGTCGGTATGTCGGGCCGACGCATTGCGACGGCCCCGTACCGACGTAAGTGTGAAAGAAGCCTAACCCTAAATTTAGCCCCAACCCTAACCCTAAATTTAGCCCCAACCCTAACCCTAAATTTAGCCCCAACCCTAGCCCTAACCCTAGCCCTAACCCTACGTCTAACCTTAGCCCTAACCCTACCCCTAACCCTACCCCTAACCCTACCCCTAACCCTACCCCTAACCTTAGCCCTAACCCTACCCCTAACCCTACCCCTAACCCTACCCCTAACCCTACCCCTAACCCTAACCCTAACCCTACCCCTAACCCTAACCCTAATTTTAGCCCCAACTGCTGTTCTCCTGCCGGCCGGCAGATGGAGACAGATGGCGGGCGCACTGGGCATGCGTCCGCCATGTTCCTCTGCCGGCGGCCAGGAGGAGCAGCAAGAGGATCCAGGGACCTAGGTGAGTATGCTAGGGTCCCCGAATCCCCCTTTTTCTCTGTCCTCTGATGTGCGATCACATCAGAGGACAGAGAATTACACTTTACTTTTTTTTTTTTTTTTTTTGCGGTCGCCGGTAAACAGTTAATTACCGGCGATCGCAAAACAGGGGTCGGTAATACCGACCCCGATCATGCTCTTTGGGGTCTCGGCTACCCCCGGCAGCCGAGACCCCAGAGATTCTCCCGGTGCCGGCCGGCGGGCGCACTGCGCATGCGCCCGCCATTTTGAAGATGGCGGCGCCCACCGGGAGACACGAGGAGCATCGGGGGAGCTAGGTGAGTATTGGGGGGCCACCTGGGACCCCTTTTCTCTGTCCTCCGATGTGCGATCACATCGGAGGACAGAGAAATTAAAAAGAGATCGCTTTTTTTTTTTTTCTTTTTGCGATCGTCGGTAAACGGTTAATTACCGGCGATCGCAAATGCGGGGAGGGTTAAAACCCCCCCGAATCATGTTCTCTGGGGTCTCGGCTACCCCCGGCAGCCGAGACCCCGGAGAAAATCGGCCTCTGGGGGGAGCTATGTACTTTTTCCACAGCGCCGTTAATTAACGGTGCTGTGGTTTAAGTACCCTTAGCGGCCGCCGTTAAAAGGCGTACCGGCGGTCGCTAAGGGGTTAAGGCTATAGCTTTCTCTTGTTCTCTTTTCGGATGTATTTATCTATTGCAAAAGCTGCCTCCCCTAGGCATATATTTTTTCTGAGGTTATTATTCCCTCTAACCAGGAAGTGCCCCATTCTTATCTGCATTAGTGCCCTCCAACTGGGCTAATCCTAACCTTAACCATTTCCTATCTACATGATAACCTATTATCCTTATGTTTTAGCCCATGCTGTCCTAAACCTATCCCTGTGCTATGCAAATTGACTCTTCAGAGGACTAGAATTCTAGTGCCACCTATAGGAAGTAGCAATCTAAGAAGTCAATGTTTAATGAACCTTGTCACATGAATTAGGATAAAAGCCAAAACCAGAATTTCAATTTGCAGGCATTGTGTTTAGGAGTACTGTTCCTCGGCAGTGCAAAGTGTAAGATCTGATTTGGCTGTGTGAGAGGCATCTACATTTTCATATTTCCCAGAGGAGCATTGTGGCTTAAAAGTCTCCTCATCTTGGCATGCTTAACATGTCACTCGTTACCTCTTGTATCCCTATGCTATATTCACATTATAATTTCACGAAAATTTTGCTCAATATAATTTCAAAAGTGTCCCATCACAGATGGGAAGCACTGTACCTAAACAATAGACTATATCACTGAAGGTGTGACCATAACATGAAAAACTGATCTCACCAGGGTACAGTATAAAAGCATATTTATTAAATAATCTAAAAGACAACAGAAAGTAATAATAGAACAGGGTACTGGAACCACAACACAAGGGACATTTCTGCCATAGGTGATCCCTAAACAATCGACTGACTGGTCTAGTAATAATGTATCATATATTATAAGGATATAATGTCATAATGTTTAACCGATGTGTGGCCAGTCTTGGTTGTAATTTGATGTATGTATCCAACAGTTTTTTAGGGATGACGTTGTTTTCATAGGCCACTGTAAGAATATCAATGAGTTCTTCTTTAAATTTAATCATTGGATTATAGGTGAGTTGTTTATATTTACGAGTGTTATATAGCAGTTTTTCTGCCTGAGTTTCATACATATGATTCGGCCAGATCACTATGTTGCCCCCTTTATCGGCATTTTTGAAGACAACGTCATCCCATTCACTAAGTTCTTTCAAAGCTATTCTTTCATGACGTGTTAGATTGTCCCTGGCACCTCTTCTATATCTAGATCTCATGTCTTCAATATCCGTTGTAACCATGCGGGTAAATGTGTCTATCGCTGGGGCCATGGTGAATGGAGGGAATTTTTTTGATTTATTGAATAAATTGGTAGGGAACTTACATGCACTCATAGTGTTTTCATCAAGGAGTGATACAAGTGCCTCCAAGGCTTCTTGTTCTTCAATATCCATCGTTGTTTCCTCTGGATCCCTGTGGTGTAGTTTCTTTAGGATCAGCTTTCTAGAGAACAAATGTAAGTCCTTTATTGTTGTGAACGTATCTATGGGGCAGAGGGACGCCGAGGTTGATCCCCACCAGGCTGACTATAAGGTATATGTCTTACAATATGGATGTTTTGCCTACTTATTAGAACATATAGCCCGCTGGGTAAATTGGAGGATTAGTATACTGCTACCCCGTTATGTTTATATTTACAGCCAGGCAGGTTGTGTAGTTCTTTAGTCCATCGGTTAAACATTATGACATTATATCCTTATAATATATGATACATTATTACTAGACCAGTCAGTCGATTGTTTAGGGATCACCTATGGCAGAAATGTCCCTTGTGTTGTGGTTCCAGTACCCTGTTCTATTGTTACTTTCTGTTGTCTTTTAGATTATTTAATAAATATGCTTTTATACTGTACCCTGGTGAGATCAGTTTTTCATGTTATGGTCACACCTTCAGTGATATAGTATATTCACATTATGCATGAACACCTTATACACTGCATGTCAGCATAATACATTACATTCAACTCAGGTTACTTTTATATATAAAACCACACGACGGTATTCACGTAGTGCATCTGTTGCTTTCAGGGGCAGGAACATGGTAAGGCTGGTTTCACATTTGCGGTTGTGTCCGCAGCGTTTATTCCGCAATAATCCGCATGCGTTGTGTATTCCTATATTTAACATTAGGGACGCATGTGTCTGCGATGGGTTGCGTTTTGCCGCATTTGACGACGCATGCGTCGTATCTTCGTCTGCGGTTTGGCGCGGTAAACGCTACATGTAGTAATTTTAGAGGCGTCAATTTGCCGCCTAGAAACGTATGCGGTTGTTAGCGGATGGAATGCGGCAAAAAACGCATTGCTGTCTATGTGAACGCATGCGGCCACAAGCACATGCGTTTGCTTGTGTTTGTGAACGCATGCGTTGCACCACAGGAAAACATGTGTAGACACTGATTAGCCACCCCCCACATACAAAGTGATAAAGGGAGGGAGTGGACATTTGCAGGTCACTACTCAGCAGACAGAGAACCAGACCAGAAAGACGAAAGCACCTTGGAGGAAACAAGACTCTGAACAATGTGAGTATATCCTAGCCAATACCTTTATTTTCTATTTTCTGTCTCTACATGTCCTAATTTCTGCCATTTCTCTCTTTCTGCATGCATCAGAATGTCATCTTCTTCTGATGAGGAGCAACGTCCTGGGCCTTCACAAGCCGAACATGTCAGTGAAGTGAGTACTCATCTCCTCAGATTGGTAAGTATTCACTGTCACATCTACACATGTGACAATTTTTTTTCTCCTTTTTTTAGAGCACTTCTTTCACTGCAGCAGAGGCTGAGCAGGAGCAGCGGGTTCACAGTCGGGTGGCAAGGCGGCAGCGTGTAAGTATACCTGGCTGGCTGTTTATTGTATCCTCACTTTAGTATTCTTGAATCTTCCTTTCTTTACGTTCCTCTTTCTTTACATTTTTCTTCTGGACTCCTTTTTTATCTTGACTTTCATTATTCATGTAATTTCTCTGCCTCTGTTTTCTCTCTTTTCCTTATGTTAATGTCTCCAACCTTAATGTCTTAATTTATTTTTTAGGTTCCAGAACGGGATGAGGACCTCATTGACAATGATATCCTCATCTCCCTGGTCCATGAGCGAGTCCTGTTGTGGGACACTCGGGTTTCACAGTACTCGGACAACGAGACGATCCGGCGGCTATGGAATGAGGTGGCCAAAGCGATGTGTGATGGCTGGGACAACGCCCCGACTCGGGTCCGAAATGCATTTTGTAAGTATTGCAATGCAGTGTGATGCAGCAGAGACCTTGGCCGTGCTCACAAAACTGTGTGTGATGAGAGAAACTCTCAGGAGTTTCTCTCATCACACACAGTTGTGTGAGCACGGCCAAAAGCCCATTGTCTAACCATTATTTTTTGTTTTTTCAACAGTGGTCAAAGTCAAAACACGTTGGCGTTCGATAAAGGACCGCTTCAAAAAGGACCTTCGTCAACAGAGCCGTGTTCCTAGTGGTTCTGGAGCAAGGATCCGAAAATATAAATACCACCGCATTCTGGCATTTTTAAGACTGGTCCTTGCCCAGAGATACCCCTGATGAAGCCACTGTCGTGGCGACACGCGTAGGGTACTCGCTTGTCTTTGTGCCTGTTATTTACATTGGGCTACTATGCCCGCTATACTCTGGGGGAACTTTGGTACGCACATGGGGTGCTTAGGTATTTTGCTTTTTCTGAGCACCACATTATGTGCCTGTCTTGGTATTGTCCAGGATTAGGACTAAGTATGTGTGTTTTGGTCCATGTGGTATGCCGCATTTATTTAAGGATTAGGGGTATTTAGACACGTGCCTCATTATATCTGTATGCTATTATTTGTGATACCATATTTTTGGTTCAGGTTTTACAACCGGTATTTTCCAGAGTGGTTTTTACCTATTTACCTCATGTTTTCTATGCTCTATATGTTATTCATTTTATTCATTTGTGTTCTTATATGTGATATGTGTATCAGGTTATATGCTGTCCATATAGGAGTCTGAGGAGTATTCATACCCTTCCGTACCCTTTTGTTCCCCCTGTATTTGTATACAGGCACATGCCTTATTTTAGGCTACTGTTTTTCTATGGTTTTTAGATGTTTTTAAATGTTTTTTGTCCTGTGTTATACCTTAATAAAAGCTGTGTTTTGCACATTTCCTTGCTGTCTGGTGATCCCCGTGTATGGCCTGTGCTTTTTCTTTCTTCTTTATATGCTTGTGTACTCAGGTCAGGGTTGGATCCCAGTCCAGTACTAATTGTCCGTGGTGCCCCCTTACCATATGTATTCGGTCCTTGCCCAGAGAACGTAAGTATTTTTTCAGTGTATCAGGTTGTGTTGTATTGCCATAATCTGTATGTTTCTATTCCACAGGAGTTGGCGTTTTGTAAATGTTTGGTATTAATTTTTTTTTCTTTTTTCACAGCACATGGAGCAGCACTGTTGACCCAGGTTCTGGAGCGGTCCTTCATCAGACAGCCACGGACCCGTCCCAGCCATCCTGCAGCGCTGCAGCAAGTGGGCCTGCCACACTAACTGGAGACCAGGAAGCTGGTCCATCAGGTGTTCCCCTTTCCCAGTCCTCTGCCCCTTTTTTTTTGGGCTCCCCCTGGCAGTGGCAGAGGGCCTCGGACAGGTCACTCATGCCCGAGTTTTTGCACTTGAGCTTGGTTTTTCACGATGGACTCAAGGCTTTGGGTGACCGCCTGGATACTGCCATTAGCCATATGAATACACGTATCCAGGAGGTCACCAAAAGCCTTGACCAAGTAAAAGCCGACCTCCAGAGGCCAGCACATCATTTTTTTTATCAAATTGAACAGGGTATGTCGGAACACCTTACTCCTGATCTCCAGCTTAGTGTCATGCAGGCCAGCAATGCTGCTTACGTGCAGGCTATGCAGCAGAGTCAGTATTTTCAGCAGAGAGTGGCGGCATATCCACCTGTGCCTACACTGTCATGCTTGACCTCAATGCCGACCTCTGCTGCATACCAATACACGGCCACCTCCATTTCAAGTACTGCCGGACACCACTGCCGAGTACTGTAGGACAGCCCACCGCCACCACCATGACAACTGATGCTCCTGCTTGGACCTTCTCCACTGACACCACCATGCAGCAACAGGACCCTGGCATGGCCTTCTGCTCCGCCACCACGATGCAGCAGGACCCTGGCATTCCCTTCCGCTCCGCCACCACGATGCAGCAGGACCCTGGCATTCCCTTCCGCTCCGCCACCATGATGCAGCAGGACCCTGGCATGGCCTTCCGCTCTGCCACCAGGATGCAGCAGGTCCCTGGCATGGCCTTTCGCTCCGCCACCACGATGCAGCAGGACCCTAGCATGGCCTTCCAACCTCCTACCGCAACCATGCAGCAGCAGCGGGACAAAGACACTGACAGTTCGGCTACTATGACCAGGCCACAAGAAATGAGCCTGCCGAGGCTCCCCAGACTGTAGCGCCGATCCCAAAAAGGGGAAAAAAACTGCGGACTATTTCTATTGCTCCCCCCTCACCTCCCAATGTGTCTGTAATGTCAGGTTTGAACCGAAGTAAAGGACAGCATCCAATCCAGGTGAAAAAAATCTTTCTTTATTGTGCCAAAATGCGACGTTTCAACCACAAAGGTCTTTTTCAAGCTTGAAAAAGACATTTGTGGTTGAAACGTCGCATTTTGGCACATAAAGAAAGATTTTTTTCACCTGGATTGGATGCTGTCCTTCACTTCGGTTCATGGTATTGTGGAGATATAGCTCATCAGGGATCTCTGCTTTGGCCCAAGCAGGTGGCTATGGAGTCACAACGAACAGTAGCAGGCTAGCGAGTTCCACACAGGTATGTGTCAGGTGTATTTATTGTACACATTTGCCGTACAATGTTACACGTGCCAAACATGAAATAAAATGTCTAAGGCCGTCTGGCCACTAACTAACAATAAGATACTAACTGCAAAATAAACCTACACAACAAGAAAGAAGTTTGTGCAACCTTACTGTGTCAGCTTCCCAGACCAGCAGATGAGAGACTGAGATCCCAGCAGTTCCTGATTATATCAGCTGAATCAGACAGGAGTCAAAAGCTGGATTGAATGTGTGGAAGGGAAGCACGAGTCCTTTCAGGCTGATCACTAAAGAAAACCAGGACCGGATTACAGTGAAATAAACAGCTTCACAATCAATACCGTGATACATATGAAATGAAACGGGGAGAAACATATCTGTTTTCTAGTACTTCTCCCCTTGGCACCTCACATACCCCCTTCCTCTGTTCGAGCCCGTGGGGTCGGACACAACGAGCTGCCAAGCAATGTGTCCTAGACAACGCATCTGCATTCCCGTGCGCTGCGCCTGCCCTGTGCTCAACAGAAAAGTTACAAGGTTGTAATGCCAAGAACCAGCGTGTCACCCTCGCATTGCCCTCTTTTGCGCGGGACATCCATGTTAGGGGTGAATGGTCCGTTAATAGCCTAAACTGGCGACCTAGTAAATAATAGCGTAAGGTGTATAGGGCCCATTTTATAGCCAGGGCTTCCCACTCAACCACGCTATAATTCTTTTCTGCCCTAGTAAGCTTTCTGCTTAGATAGACCACTGGGTGTTCCTCGCCATTCACTTCCTGTGACAAAACTGCACCGAGGCCGACACAAGAGGCGTCCGTTTGGACAATAAACTCCCGTTTAAAGTCAGGGGCAACCAACAATGGTTGGTCACAGAGGACCGTTTTTAAATACTGAAAGGCCTTCTCTGCTTCTGTGTTCCACTTTATTGTGATAGATTTCGAGCCCTTAGTAAGATCTGTGAGAGGGGCCGCGATGGTGGCAAAATGTTTGATGAACCGCCTATAATAACCAACGATCCCCAAACAGGCTCCGACTTGCTTTTTGGTGACCGGTCGTGGCCAATTCTGAATAGCGTCCATCTTATTGGTCTGTGGCTTTACGACTCCTCGTCTTATGCTATATCCCAGATAGCGAGCTTCTTCCAATCCCAAAGTACATTTCTTAGGATTGTCAGTTAACCCAGCAGCTTTTATTGAGTCCAAGACGGCTTGTACTTTTGACAAATGTGTACTTTTGACAATGATATCGTCCAAGTATGCGGACGCATACTGGACGTGAAGTTTTAGGACAATATCCATTAGACGTTGGAAGGTGGCTGCAGCACCATGTAACCCAAATGGCATATCACGGTACTGGAACAGTCCCTGGGGTGTTACAAAGGCCGTTTTCTCTTTGGCTGAATCCGTGAGGGGAATCTGCCAATAACCTTTTGTTAAGTCGATAATGGATATGTACCTGGCCGAACCCAGTTTTTCTATAAGTTCATCAACTCTCGGCATCGGGTAGGCATCAAATTTCGATAGGTCATTTAATTTCCGAAAATCATTACAAAATCGAATAGTCCCATCGGGTTTGGGCACCAGCACGATTGGGCTAGCCCAATCACTCCGGGACTCTTCAATGACTCCAAGTTCTAACATTTTCTCGACTTCCTTGGCAATGGCTTGTCTCCGAGCCTCCGGAATTCGATATGGTTTTAGTCGTACAAGGGCCTGTGGATCAGTAACAATGTCATGTTTAATTAAGTGAGTACGGCCAGGAAGCTCTGAAAAAACCTCTGCGTTTTTCTGTATAAATTCCTTGGTCTCTCGTTTTTGACTTTCGGATAGTGTCTCTGCAATACCCACCTCTGGCAACGCTACCTGGGGGTCATTTACCACAGATGGGGGTGCCCTACGAGGTCCATCATTAAGGGTGGCTTTTGTCATTAGACTCTCCCTATCCCGCCAGGCCTTAAGCAAGTTTATGTGGTAGATTTGTTCGGTTTTCCTCTTGTCTGGTTGATATATGTTATAATTCACTTCACCTATTCTCTCCAACACCTCGTATGGGCCCTGCCACTTCGCAAGAAATTTATTTTCTACAGTAGGTACTAATACTAACACCCTGTCTCCAGGTTGAAAGACTCGTGTTTTAGCCGCTCGGTTATATACCGTGCTTTGGGCCTGTTGCGCACGTTCTAAACATTCTTTAACTGTTGGCATGACCGCCTCAATTCTATCTTGCATAAGCATTGCATGTTCAATTACACTGCGATAAGGAGTCACCTCTTGTTCCCAAGTCTCTTTAGCAATATCTAACAGGCCTCTAGGACATCGCCCGTAAACTAACTCAAAAGGCGAAAAGCCTGTGGAGGATTGGGGTACTTCCCGTATAGCGAACAGGAGATATGGTAGGAGAGCATCCCAATCCCTCCCGTCCTTATCTACTACCCTTTTCAACATTCCCTTCAGGGTTTTATTAAATCGCTCCACCAACCGTCAGTCTGAGGGTGATATACTGAAGTACGCAAGTGGGAGATTTTTAGTAGCTTACACAAGTCCTTAAGTATTCGAGACATAAAGGGGGTTCCCTGATCTGTTAGTATTTCTTTCGGAATGCTGGTGCGAGAAAACATATTAACAAGCTCCTTTGAAATTGCTTTCGCATTGGCATTCCGCAGAGGCACTGCTTCAGGGTAACGAGTGGCATAATCTAGTACTACCAAAATGTACTGATGTCCCCTGGCAGATTTAACTAATGGACCCACTATATCCATTGCTATCCTCTCAAAGGGCACCTCTATTATTGGTAAGGGCACAAGGGGGCTTCTAAAATATGACATAGGTGTGGTCAATTGATACGTAGGACAGGACTGACAATACTGGGTCACATCCCCCCCTAGACCCGGCCAAAAGAAACGCTGCAGAATACCGTGTTTTGTTTTTTCTCCGGCCAGGTGCCCCCCCAAGGGATGTTTATGTGCCAGTTCCAAAACTACCTGGCGAAAGGACTTGGGCACCACTAGTTGCTCTACCGCCACCCCTCGCACTTTGTCTATGTGATACAGCATACCCTGTTGCACAGCTAGATGTGGGAACTCATTTTGAGCCCCTGGGTACAATGGTCTTCCCTCAGAGACCTTTACATTTTCCCATGCCCTTGCCAGAGTAGGGTCCTGGTGTTGAGCGGTCCCGAACTTACCACGGGTCACCTCAAGACCTGGCATTTCTATAGCCTCATCTAGTTCACTTGCGTCGCCTGCATATACAACCAGAGGTGAATTACCTCTGAGATGGACTCCCCCCCCCTCTTGCTGCAATAGCTCAGGGGTTAGCCCCATGGCACCCTCCTCAACTAGAGTGCTCATGACATTTTTAAGGCTCCACAAGTCCCAAAATAAGGGAAAGTCTCTCCCCAATATTACATCATGTCCCATAGACTTTAGGACTGCCGCTTGATGTCTTTTGGTTCCTACTGGCGTGGCAAGGGTGACCCAGGCAGTGGGGTAGTTTTTTATATCGCCATGGATGCAACTAATACCCAGGGTTGAGTTCGTTAGGGCTCTAGGGTCCACCAAACTGGCATGTACCAGAGTTACTTGACTGCTGGAATCCAAGACGGCATTCACACTATGGCCGTCGACCTCGAGGCAACACACATGTCGTTCATTTCCTGTGAGGACCTCTGCAACACAGACCGACTGTACATATAACGAAAGGCGTCTCATAGCAATACAGTCCATTGGCTCTGTAGTCATTGGGCAGTTAGCTGCTACATGGCCAAGCCCGCGACATCGCCAACATTGTATAGGTCCTTGCTTCCTCGCCGGAGACGCCTGATAGGGTCTGCTGAATTGCTGTGAGACTGTACCGCCTCCATAGTTCTTTGTGGGTCTGCTACCCTTTATTGCAACGTTCTCTTCTTTTGAAGATGAAGTAGGTTTCGCAGTATTTTCTGGCGATTTCTTGGGAGCCCAGCGAGGTGATAACGTCCCTTGGAGTAGGCTTTCGGAAGCATTGTAGCGTTCGACCATATTCACCAACTGGTCGGCTGTATATGGGTCACCTTGTCCAACCCATCTCTGTATCTTAGGGGGCAAGGACCGCAGGCACTTGTCTAGAACAACACGTTCCACCATCTCTGCAGATGTCAAAATCTCTGGTTGCAGCCATTTTTTTACTAGATGGATAAGATCATGCATTTGTGAGCGGGCTGGCTGATCTTCCACAAAAGTCCATAAATGTACCCTCTGTGCTCGTACATATGTGTTTACTCCCAGCCTTGCCAGGATTTCGCCTTTTAATTTGGTATAGTCCATAGCATCCACTCCACTTAGATCGTAACAGGCCTTTTGTGGGTCCCCGCTCAAAAATGGCGCAACCACTTCAGCCCACATGTCCACCGGTAAATGCTCACGTTCTGCAATACGTTCAAATACGGTGAGATACGCTTCTACATCATCGTCAGCAGTCATTTTAAGCAGGGTTTTTTGTACGGCTTTCCGTGCACCAGCAACACTTTGTGCATGATCCCTCTCATCTCGGGGCTGCCGAATCAAAGCCTGCTTTATTGCATTCAACTGCTCTTGCTGAATCTGGTTTTGCTGGTCCAGGGCTTGCTGGAAGTAAGTATTGGTCTGCTGTTGTTGAACATTTGCCTGCAATAACTGTTTCACTAGTTCCTCCATATTACTGGACTCTTGGCTCTTCAAAAGCACCGGAGTTTTCAGCCAGGACATACACAGAGCACTTTATCTGCAGTCACAGTCCAACAGCCACTATGCCCGCATTCTCAAAACCATTTGTGGAGATATAGCTCATCAGGGATCTCTGCTTTGGCCCAAGCAGGTGGCTATTGAGTCACAACGAACAATAGCAGGCTAGCGAGTTCCACACAGGTATGTGTCAGGTGTATTTATTGTACACATTTGCGTACAATGTTACACGTGCCAAACATGAAATAAAATGTCTAAGGCCGTCTGGCCACTAACTAACAATAAGATACTAACTCCAAAATAAACCTACACAACAAGAAAGAAGTTTGTGCAACCTTACTGTGTCAGCTTCCCAGACCAGCAGATGAGAGACTGAGATCCCAGCAGTTCCTGATTATATCATCTGAATCAGACAGGAGTCAAAAGCTGGATTGAATGTGTGGAAGGGAAGCACCAGTCCTTTCAGGCTGATCACTAAAGAAAACCAGGCTCCGGATTACAGTGAAATAAACAGCTTCACAATCAATACCGTGATACATATGAAATGAAACGGGGAGAAACATATCTGTTTTCTAGTACTTCTCCCCTTGGCACCTCACAGTATGTACTCTCCCACTTGGGTCCATTGGAACTAGGACGGGCATCGCTTTGTCAGTTGTGCTGTCAGCCTCAATTTCTCTATTTTGTAATGTCAGGTTTGTCTCACCCTTCCAAGGTGTCTCAGCCCTCTCATGCGTCGAGCCCCATCCCCGATCTGCCAGACCCCAGTAACTTAATTGCCCCTTCTCCTGCCACCCCTGCATCGTCCACAGTGAGTCAAGCTTCACAGTTACATACCTCCTGTTTCCAGCACTCTACCCCAAGCAGGCGCAGTTAATTTTTTTTGTTGTTGTTGTAAAAAAAAATAATAATGTTTTTTGCCCCAAAAAATGTTTGGTAATTGTGTATTTTGCCGCCGTGCGCCAAATAAAACACTGCGCCGCACACTTTATTTTTTGCCCATATCATAGCTCCAGTAGTTAGCAAGTACAACACTGCAGCTTTGTGTGTCTTTAGTATAGAGATATGAGGTGGGCCAAAAAATTTATACATGTATTTTATCCATAATCTCTTCTTCTGCTTAGTCTGTGACTAGTGTTGCAGACTGAAGAGAAAATGGCGGCAATACAATGCAGAACTATACTCAACAGGTCATGTGTCCAAAAACTCATTAGTTAGGACACCTGACCTGGTGAGTAGAGAACTGCCTTGTATAACTGTAAGGGGGTGAAGCACAATGAGAGTCTGGGGGCGGTTACCTTCTCAGCTCTGTGCCTGGAATCATTAAGCTGTGCTGCAGGTTCCCCAGGGGACGGACTTAGAGACTGGTACAGGAAGAAAGCCAGGCAGAGGGCGGGAAAGGCACGCAGGCAAGGGACAGAGCAGCGTGAGCAGAGATCAGAGCAGGGTGCAGCTGCGCTCCTGGAGAGGGAGAAATTGCCAGGTCAGAGGACAGATACAGGGAGATTGCCCAGACAGACTGCATTTGTGAGTTTGTGAGTACCTGAAAGCGGATTCTGCTGTGACTGGTGAGGGGCGCTTTGAGACCCATGTAGAGACATCGGCCCGTATAGAGACTGCGACCCCCTGATTCCTGGTACAGAGACTTAACAGTGCAGAGCCCCTGATTTCCTGGTACAGAGACTTAACAGTGCAGAGCCTCTGATTTCTGCTGTGCTGTAAAGGCTAAAGACTCCGAACTTGTGCATATCACGTTAACTCCCGAATCCCCAAGCAGCAGGCTCCTAGAGACTATTCAGCCCACGGACAACAGAGGAACGACAAGTGCCGCTGTTACTCGGCGCCTACGTTGGAGAAGACGACCCTTCAAGCAAGTCCTCATCAGACTGATAAGTGTTCTTTTCTCAGGAAAATCCTGCTTAATTCTGTTACACTGTTTGACTCCCATATTTTTACACTATTTTAATGCCAGTTATTTTCCATTGCTTCCTCCCTGCGAGGAGAACCTTATTACTGTTATTAAACCCCTCAACTGTTGGTCTGTCTGTTCCGTGGTGACATACTCAGTACCTGCATACTATTACATTTGGCACAGTCGGCAGGATGTCACACGGTAGCGCGGACAGGGCAGACCAAGCAGCTGGGGAAGTTCCCAGGTCTAACATTTCCCTGGGAGCCATGTTGAATAATTTGCCGAGGTTCACTGGGAATAATGTAATGCTGTGGAGTTGGACGGAGCGTATCCGGGGAATGATGCGGATGCAACCCATGACACCAGCCCTGGAGGCAGAAATTGCATTGATGGCCCTGGAGGCGGAGGCGCGGGATTCTGTCATGCATAGGTCACCCCGAGAGAGAGATACCCTAGATAAAGTGCTGCGCATACTTGAGGAGACGCATGGGGACCCCACTGACGTAGGGGAACTTCGCATGCGACTGTTTCACTGGGTACAACGGGAGGGGGAGACCGTGACCCAATTCATGAACGCCCTACAAGAGCTTCGCACTGCTATCAGACGAAAGGACGGTGTAGGGCTTGGGTCAGTTGATGTGGTGCTCAGAGATCAGCTGGTGACGGGACTGCGTGATGCAATGATGAAACAGGCACTGTGAGAGCGCATGCGAGTAAAGCCAGACATGACTTTCTCTGAGGTTGGCAGTGAGGCGCGTGTGCGAGAACAAGAACAGGGAGTGACGGGGCTGGTGGGAAGGGTGCAGAGCGGGGAGGTAACCACCACTGCAGACAATGTTCCCCAGTGGGTGGAGGACCTGAAAATGGAGATTAGACAGGTCCGTGAAGAAATGGCGGCCTCCAGAAGGAGTATGGCAGAAGGGCCCGGTCCTCTGGTGCGAGACAGAGAAGCTGCCCCCCGAAGGGAGGGTGAAACTAGCAGGAGGAGAAGCCCTCTTACATGCTACACTTGTGGAGAATCCGGCCACATTGCTAGATGGTGTCCCCGGCAGAGCCGACTGTCCCCGTGCCCTCCTTTAAACTAGGTGGCTCTGAGCTCGAGGGGCACCGCTCGGAGCGTGAAGAAGAGAGGAGGAGTAGTGAAAGTCCCCACAGCCTTGTTTCCATGTGCCCTCTGGTCTGGGCAGAAATCAATGGAAGAGCAGTGCGGTGCTTGATAGACACCGGCTCACAAGTGACCACCATACCTGAGAGATATTTCCGCCATCATTTCCCAGAGGCGCTACGGCCCGAATGGGGCCCTGTGATCAAACTTATGGCAGCCAATCACTTGCCCATCCCGGTTGCAGGGGTGGTATGGATGAACATAGAGGTCTGCGGAAAAGACCTTGGGAGAAGAGGAGTGGTACTGGTGGATGGAGAGGTAGCTAAAGACCATACCGTTACCCTGGGCATGAATGTGTTAAAAGACCTCGGAAGCCTGGTTTTCAACGAGTCCCCGGAACAGTTCCTGCAACAATGGAGCGACCAAACCCCCCAGAGAAGGGTCTTTCAACAACTGATACGGACCGCCCAGGTCCGGGAAGCATATAGCGACGGAAAGGAACTCGGCAAAGTCGTCGCCCCCGCCTCAGTCAATCGAGTGTTGCCCCCTGGGCAGACGATGCTTCCCCTGCTTATACGAGCTGGCATCTCGCCGGAAGGGGTCGAAGTCCAAATTGAGCCCAGCAGAGCCGACCAGCTGCCATCAGGAATATTGGTCGCACGGTCCCTGGCTACCGTGCGGGATGGAACTGTCCTTGTGCGCTGCATGAATTTGGGAGAGACAGATACAACTTTGCCCCCTAGAAGTGAAGTCGCTCAAGTCCTGGGCCTCCCAGATGAGCTGGTCCCAAATGAGGCGGAACAGCTGACCGCAAAGCCAGAAGATCCGTGGCTGGTGACCGTCAAAGCAGAGGCAGCTCCAGACCCCAGATTACTGCAAGAAGAGCGCCAGATACTGGAACGCATGAGGGCGGAGCTCTCAGAACTTACTCCGCAGCAGGTACCTCAGGTGGAAGCTGTATTGGGGAGATTTCAGGAGGCGTTCGCCAAAGATGAAGATGACTTTGGACGTACCACAGCCATCACCCACGAGATACCCATCGGGGATGCGGCACCAATCCGGGAACGGTACCGCCAAATACCCCCACAGATGTACCAGGAGGTGAAGGGAATGCTGTCACACATGCTGAAGAAGGGAGTTATACGCGAGAGTCAGAGCCCGTGGGCTGCCCCTATAGTCTTGGTGAGAAAGAAAGATGGGTCCTTGCGGTTCTGTGTGGACTATCGCCGGCTCAACGCTTGCACAGTGCGGGACTCGTACCCACTGCCCAGGATAGAGGAGTCCCTAACGGCGCTAGGGAATGCCAGATATTTCTCCACGTTAGACTTGGCCAGTGGCTACTGGTAGGTGCCCATGTCTGAACAAGACCGAGCCAAGACTGCTTTCATCCTTCCAATGGGACTATATGAGTTCGACCGGATGCCCTTCGGCCTAGCAAACGCCCCAGGAACATTTTAGCGACTCATGGAGAGATGTCTGGGATACCTGAACTTTGAAGCCACTTTGATCTACTTGGATATCATCGTCTTTGCCCCCACCTTTGAGGAGCATCTGCAGAGACTAGAGCAAGTTCTGAGTCGGCTACAGAAGTATGGCTTGAAAGTGAAACCCCAGAAATGTCACCTCTTCCGTACCGAGATTGAATACTTGGGACACGTTGTCTCCGCTGAGGGGGTGAGTCCTTCCCCAGAGAAGATCGCTGCGGTAAAAGAGTGGCCAACTCCAAAAACTGAAAGATGTGCGTGCGTTCCTGGGACTCACAGGATACTTCAGACGCTTCGTAAAATACTTTACCCGCCTTGCTAATCCACTCCAGGAGTTGTTGAGGGGAGTGCCCTCTTGTGCAAAAACAGGAACATACAGTGGGGGAAGCGTCAGGAGGAGGCATTCTTGGCTTTGAAGAAGGCTTTGACGGAGGCCCCCGTGCTGGCCTACGCTGACTTCACACAACCGTTCATCTTGCACACTGATGGGAGCCTGCACGCCCTCGGGGCCGTACTATCGCAGATGCAGGACGGAAAAGAGCGCGTCATCGCATACGCCAGTCGGTCTTTGCATGACTCAGAAAGGAATCCAGAAAACTACAGTTCCTTTAAGCTGGAGTTGTTGGCGCTGGTGTGGGCAATGACTGAGAAGTTCGCGGCTGGCTCAGAAGTTCATGTACGCACCGATAACAATCCGTTGGCCCATCTCCAGAATGCCAAGTTAGGTGCCCTAGAACAACGTTGGGTAGCCCGAATGGCCAAGTTCCGATACAGAATTTTGTATAAAAGAGGAGCTGAGAATGTTCATGCGGATGCCCTCTCTCGAGTAAACTATCGCAAACCAGCACCCAGCCAAGATAAAGATCTGGAAGATGTGGAGGTTCCAGGTTTTGGAGGGACTACCAGGACGGTGGCAGCGGCGCGGGAAATTGAACAGGAAGAGGCCTGTGTGAATTTTCTGGAGCAGCCCCGCGATGAGTGGGTCCGAGTGCAGCAAGAGGATCCAGAGCTAGCTCAGTTGAGAAAGTGGGTCGTGTCTGAACAAATGCCCAATCGGCACGAGAGGAGGTCAATGTCACCTGAACTACTGAAGATGCTATGCCAGTGGGAGAGGCTCCAGTTGCGGGATGGTATCCTGTACCGGAAGGTATTCCTGCAAACAGAACTCAGTCTTGTTTGGCAGACGGTGATTCCCTTGTCCTTGATTGACCAGGTGGCTAAGGAAGCACATGAGAAAGGAGCACACTTTGGGCCAGATAAAACTTTCCAGTGGTTACAGCGCCTATTTTATCATCCCCACTTAAGGAACATTGTGGAGAAAGTATGTCAGCAATGCAGAAGTTGTGAGCTGGTTAAACCACCAGAACAACGAGCTCCCACAGAGACGGTGAGGTCTTCTGGCCCCATGGATCTACTGGCAATAGATTACTTGACAATTGGACCAGCACACCAAGGCTATGAGCATTGTTTAGTGATGATAGACCACTTTACTAAATTTGCCGTAGTGACGCCCATGCGGGACCAGACTGCTGAGTCTGCTGCTCATGCAATCTGCAAACACTTCATACAGGTGTACAGGTGCCCCAAGCGCATCCATTCTGATCAAGGGGCCTGTTTCCTCGGAAGAGTGATGGAGGAGCTACACCAGCTGTACAAAATCGATAAGTCCCGGACCACCCCTTATCATCCACAGGGGAATGGGGCTTGTGAAAGATTTAACCGCACTCTGATTCAAATTCTGAGGACCCTGGAAGAGGACCAGAAGGCGAAGTGGACTGAGTCTGTCCCTGAATTGGTGTGGGCGTATAACAATCGGAAACACAGCACCACCGGATTCACCCCCTACTCTTTGTTCTTTGGCCGACCCGGGAAGGGGCTGGCAGAGCTGGAGCTGGAACCCGGGGAGGACTACCCACGGACGGGGGTGTACTCCTGGGTTCAAGAACATAGTCGTCGGCTGCGGACAATTCAACGTCTAGTGCAGAACCGGTAGCTCCTCAAAAGGGGACGGCCCTGCGGCCTGGAGACCGAGTCTTAGTGAGGGAAAAGCGCCCACACAACAAACTAGAGTACCGGTGGGAGAAAAGCCCGTACCGAGTGAAGCGGCGGCTCGGCAATGGGGGTCCCGTTTATGAGGTCCAGCCTGAAACAGAAGAGGGGACTCCCACCCGCACACTGCACAGGAATATGTTGCGTCCATGTTTGTCTCGAGATCCTGAATCAGTCCAATTGGCTCCATCGCCCCCACCAGCTGCACCAATGATCAATGTCGATGTGGAAGATGAGGAAGACTCCCAATATCTACCAGGGAACCCAGAAACAGGGATGGTGCCTGAAACTACCAACGTATCGGAGGAAGCCTCGACTCCTCCCACAGCAGTTGACATCACCGCCCCTGCAGATTTAAGACGCTCTGAACGTTCGACGGCTGGTGTACCCCCTGTTCGCTACAATCAGCATGAGTTCATCTGGCAGCAGATTGTGCAAGGACTGGAAGATTGCCAACAAGAACTCCTGAAAATCTCGCCCGTGGAATGGCGAGCAGAAAGAGGGGGGGAATGTAAGGGGGTGAAGCACAATGAGAGTCTGGGGGCGGTTACCTTCTCGGCTCTGTGCCTGGAACCATTGAGCTGTGCTGCAGGTTCCCCAGGGGACAGACTTAGAGACTGGTACAGGAAGAAAGCCAGGCAGAGGGCGGGAAAGGCACGCAGGCAAGGGACAGAGCAGCGTGAGCAGAGATCAGAGCAGGGTGCAGCTGCGCTCCTGGAGAGGGAGAAATCGCCCGGTCAAAGGACAGATACAGGGAGATTGCCCAGACAGACTGCATCTTGTGAGTACATGAAAGCGGATTCTGCTGTGACTGGTGAGGGGCGCTTTGAGACCCATGTAGAGACATCGGCCCGTATAGAGACTGCAACCCCCTGATTCCTGGTACAGAGACTTAACAGTGCAGAGCCTCTGATTTCCTGGTACAGAGACTTAACAGTGCAGAGCCTCTGATTTCCTGGTACAGAGACTTAACAGTGCAGAGCCCCTGATTTCCTGGTACAGAGACTTAACAGTGCAGAGCCTCTGATTTCTGCTGTGCTGTAAAGGCTAAAGACTCCGAACTTGTGCATATCACGTTAACTCCCGAATCCCCAAGCAGCAGGCTCCTAGAGACTACTCAGCCCACGGACAACAGAGGAACGACAAGTGCCGCTGTTTCTCGGCGCCTAAGTTGGAGAAGACGACCCTTCAAGCAAGTCCTCATCAGACTGATAAGTGTTCTTTTCTCAGGAAAATCCTGCTTAATTCTGTTACACTGTTTGACTCCCATATTTTTACACTATTTTAATGCCAGTTATTTTCCATTGCTTCCTCCCTGCGAGGAGAACCTTATTACTGTTATTAAACCCCTCAACTGTTGGTCTGTCTGTTCCGTGGTGACATACTCAGTACCTGCATACTATTACATAACCTCCATTTTCTCTTATGTGTACGTAATCTATTTCACACAAAGTGAAGGGACGATGGCGGTCATACAAGGCATATCTATGCTCACCTGGACATGTGTCAGAAATAGTGAATTCATGAGGCTGTTATATGTGCATCATGAATTAATTATTTCTGACACCTGACTTGATGAGTATAGATCTGTTTTGTATTGAACAGCCATCGTCTCTTCAGTCTGCGTCCAATAGATCCTGCAGAACAGAATCAGTACGCAATGACATCAACAACCTTACCACTAACAACCTAAGTGGTTTGTAGAGGAAATACATAAGAGACAGTCAAGATACCAAAAAAATAAAGTTTATTAACAACAAATATTAGTAACATTTAAAACATAACTGGTGCAGACCAAAACCCAACAGGACATTTACACAATATTGTCCTGCCATGCTACACGTCCGATATCAGAATAAAAAAAGGCAGCAAATTGTGGCCAACTTCAGCAGTTGACCGCAGGGGGTGATGCTGGTAATCTGGCAATGGGTTTGCAACTGGTTCATCCAGCTCAATGTTGGCTTAGCCATTATGTAATTGTGGAGAACTACACAGGCTTTGACCACTTCATCGACTGTCTCCATTTTTAGATTAATGGCTGTTGCAAGAATGCGCCATTTTGAGACTAGAATCCCAAAGGTACACTCTACTGTTCTTCGGGCCCTGGTCAGTCTGTAGTTAAAGATCCTTTTAGTGTGGTTCCCAGTCCCGACTGGAATATGGCTTCAGTAGGTTTTTACACATCCGAAAGGCCTCATCCCCAACCATAACAAATGGCATCGGTGGACCTTGAGTGTTGGGGAGAAGTCATGGCTGTGGAAAATTTTTGCCATACACACGTCGGCCCATATCCGAGTTCTTGAAAGTCTGGGAATCGTTGCCACGGCCAAAAGCTCCAATGTCCACGGCAATGAAGTGACAGTCCGCATCTGCTATTGCCATGAGCACAACAGAAAAATATTTTTTTATAGTTGAAGTACTCCGATCCTGTTCTGGCGGGTTTGATAATGCGGATGTGCTTTCCATCCACCGCACCTAAACAGTTGGGGAAATCACACACACTCCAGAATTTCTCTGCCATTCCCATCCACATGTCCTCGGTGGGTAGGGGGATAAACTCATCCCGGAGAACATTCCACAAAGCCCGGCAGGTGTCCGCAACTATTCTGGACAGGGTGGAAATTCCAAGCCGGTATTGGAAGTGGACGGATGATAAGCTCTCTCCGGTTGCCAGAAATCTGTAATAAAATAAATAAAAAATAATTTACAAGCAATTCTATTTATGGTGTTGTTCTGCTAATGACATAAAGGAAAATACAAAGAATACATGTCAGACCAACTAAAATTATGGCATTTGTTTAGAATTGTTACGTACCTTAATGTAACCAGCAGACGTTCCTCTGGTAGAATCGCTCCACGGAGCTGGGTGTCCTGTCTCCGGATGGCTCCTTGGATACGACCAAGCAAATCCCGAAAAGAGTCTTGTGTCATCCTGGTATATTCCGGGAATTTGTCCGGGTTGGCATTAAGCTCGCCATATAGCGTGTGATAGTCTTCACGGCTCTCATGTAGTTCGATAATGGGGTGTCATCAAAAACGCCTACGCTGTGTCCTTCTCCATCTTTCGCGATTTCTGTGTTGCTCCCAAGCAAACGCACAGGCAAGAAACAGCTTGATGCTTAAATCCAGGTTGAAATAAAAGCTCTCCATGCGAAGATCCATCATGACACAGGATACAGTAGCTATCCCATAATACACGCCCTCTGTAGTCCCATTGGCGGTGTCAGGTTATCTAGATTTTTCTCCTGTAAAATTTTCCACCATGCGCACAAAAACCGCAAACGCATGACAAAACGCATGGAAAAGCGTGAAAACGCGGTGTTTTATTAACCGCATGCGTTCCCACATGCGTCTAAAAACGCTGCGTTTGTATGTGTTTCTATGCGTTTTTTCCTGCGGATGCAGATTAAACGCTGCGGATTCGAAAGCAAATGTGAAACTAGCCTAAGACAGTCCACATCCCTACAACTGTAACCCAGTATCATATCCATGTTTTCTGCAGTTACATCTTCTTTCTGAGATACTGTGACAGCGGCAATATACTCTTATATCTGTCATGGAATGTTATATTTAGTAAGAAGCCTATGTGGCCAACAACCTCAACATCTGCAGCAAGAGACCTTGACGCCATTCCATAAAATTCAAGAAGCTCCTAACGAAAAATTGCGTCCTCAGTAGTTGATTGAAAATATAACATAGATTCATTCTTCATCAAGGTTTGTTGGGGAAAACACAATATCTGAGGGGTCATGTATTATTGACAACAGGACATAGGATAGTGCAGGCTGAAACCCTGCTGTGGTGGGGAAAATAAGTATTTGATACATTGTGTAAGATTGTAGTAGCATCATACACAGTGAAGAGGCAGTGACCCACAAAGTTCCAACTCAAAAGTCTCTTTTAATGTGTTTCCTCACAGCATTAAAGTCCAATTCACATAAATGCATATACCGTAACTTCAGTGTATATTATCAGTATTCAGTTTACACCAGTTCATAGCAATAAAAATCATATGGCTTTAGATTGCGGTCCCTAAACAGGCCAGACTTCCCTTGTCCAGTTTCCCTGGGCGACCGCACACCATATTACAGTCTCTATACGTCTCCATACACACAGCCTCATATGTTGCAGACACTACACACGCCAACCTTCCTCTGACTAGTTCTTGTGGGTGTCCTGCATCGCTGTATCACAGTCTCTTTACTCACACAGCCGTACACAGTCCAGGATATCCTCCTGATAGCAGCCGGGCACCATATCCACCTGTTTGCAATCGTAACATATGCTAGTCCTCTTTCGGGCACAGGACTTCCACCTCTGGGCACAGGACTGTCAACATCCGAGACCAGTACCATCGACGACTTGCATCACTGTATATGCTGCGGGTGCCAGGCTATTCAGGTGCCCTGGGTCCTGGCTCTGCTGAGCTGTGCCTCCATGCACTCAGCTGTGCACCTCATGTAATAGGTTGCAGGGTTGAGTATGTCACTACGGAACAGACAGACCAACTGCTGAGGGGGATTTATTCTCCTCGCAGGGAGAGAACAGTAGAATACAAACTGAACAGATAACGGTGCAAAATATGGAAGTCAAACAGTGTAACAGAATTAAGCAGGATTTCGTGAGAAAAAGAACACTTATCAGTCTGATGAGGACTTGCTTGAAGGGTCGTCTTCTCCTACGTAGGCGCCGAGAAACAGCGGCACTTGTCGTCCCTGGGGGTTTCGGGAGTTAATGTGATAGACAGAGGGGATGCTAGGCAAACGGGGTCCCCTCGGCTCTGAGTCTTTAGCTTTAACAGCACAGCCTATCCCAGGAGAACGATGCTCAGTCTATTATTAAGTCTCTTAACAGGAATCAGGGGCTCTGCACTGATACCGTGGGTACCAGGGGTCACAGTCTCTGCACGGGCCACTGTCTCTGCACGGGTGTCAAGGCGCCCCTCTCCAGTCACAGCAGAGTCCGCTTTCATGTACTCACAAGATGCAGTCTTTCTGGGCAATCTCCCTGCATTTGTCCTCTGACCGGGAGCCCTCTCTCCTCCCCGGAGCGCAGCTGCGTCCTGCTCTGACCGCTGCACACGCTGCTCTTCCACTTGCGCACGCACCTTTCCCGCTCTCTCCCGGCTTCCTTCCTGTTCCCATCTTTTAGTCTGCCCCCCAGGGAACCTGTAGCACAGCTCAATGGTTCCAGGCACGGAGCTGAGAAGGTAACCGCCCCTGGACTCTTCTTGTGGTCCACCTCCTTACACTCACACACCTGACACACCCATACCCCTTACTGCAGAGCTTTTAAACATGCACAAACCTGTGGCCTTCAGCCACATGGAAAACCCGGACCGGAAATCCGTGACTCTCATGCACACCTATGGACTTCATCCGTCTGCATGCACATTCTGGGGAGCACAAACAACACCCCCTAGCTGTAACAGAGGCCACAGTCTCACAATTGCCAATTTTGCCAGTTTTCCCACCTACAAAGAATGGATAGATCTGTAATTTTTATAGTAGGTACTGTGACAAAGTCACTTGTAAAGTACTGGAGGGGAGATATGTGTCACTACTCTTAATGGCGTCAGTGATATAAAGCCAGAGTATTTTCCTCCAGCACTCTAAATGTTGTGAGGTGCAAGCTAAAGTTGCATAAATGGACTGTTTGTATGTGGACATTCATAGAGCAGGTGGGAGAATGTCCACCTTATCTGCACCTGCAACGCTGTCACCACTGTGTCCTGACAAGATCTGTGTGATGTCACAGTCATGTGGTCAATCACATGATGGAGGGAGGAGGCCACAAAAAAAGAGAAAGTACATGCACCCAAAATTGGGATCACCACACTAGTAATTTTGATACAAACATAGCAATTTTTATTGAAAACACCACACAAAAGCCATATTAAAAAACATTTATAAGCCCCCAAACAGGGTGGAGGATTAGGGTCCAGATAAACATGAGTTAAATGCTCAAAAAGGAAAACACTTCACAGTCAAATCCATTAATATATACGGTATGTCAAATAGACCAGGAATTAAAATTATATTAAATAGACAATATAAGCATGCTGTTATCCAGTTCAAGCAACAATATACAACAGCAGAACTCTAATAGAGTGCTCAGGGAATAAAAACCTTCAAGAAGCTACACCAAAGGTTCCCATATCTTACCCTGATGCTGCCAACTAAGTCACCCCTAAATCAATAACATGGCAGACTGTGCCAGTGTTGAGACCCACTCGTATCGACGCCTATAGCGTCTTCCTCAAGGTCAGCAGTATTGTAGTGGTGTAATACCGATACTTATATACATCAATTCAAAATTATCAATGCATACAAGGTGTGCAGATGATGGCGGCAAGGAATACCAGATGCGGCCGATCGGCGTGTTACAATTCCCACTGCGCAAGTCCCGATCTCCCTCCGTAACCGGAAGTGTGGCATGGAAGTCATGCACGTGCGCAGTAAAAGCAAATTGTCATGACAACACTCTTGGCATTCTCTTGATGAGCTTCAAGAGGAATGACCCGGCCTTCACAGTCACCAGACCTGAACCCAATCGAGATGTTTTGGGGTGAGCTGGACCGCAGAGTGAAGGCAAAAGGGCCAACAAGTGCTAAGCATCTCTGGCAACTCCTTCAAGATTGTTGAAGTGAAAACCATTTCCGGTGACTACCTCTTGAAGCTCATCAAGAGAATGCCAAGAGTGTGCAAAGCAGTCATCAAAGCAAAAGGTGGCTACTTTTAAGAACCTAAAATATAAGACATAATTTCAGTTGTTTCACACTTTTTTGTTAAGTATATAATTCCACATGTGTTAATTCATAGTTTTGATGCCTTCAGTGTGAATGAACAATTTTCATAGTCATGAAATTACAGAAAAATCTTAAAAATGAGAAGGTGTGTCCAAATTTTGGTCTGTACTGTACATGGGGAGTCACCTAGTAAATAGGATCAAAAGCTCCCCCTGGTGGCCTGGAGTGTGAGTGTGTTGCATGTTTGTGGTACCTGGTTACAGTTATCCCTTCTTGCCTTCAAGCGTAATATCACTCTCCCCGGGAGGAAAGCAATGCTACTGTGACGACCAGGACCCTGGGGCGCCACACATGTACTTTCTCTTTTTTGTGGTCTGCTTACAATGAAATGCATCTGGAGATCCCCTTGTTTATTTAAAGTGGATGGTGCCCATTCAAACTGTGTTTTGTGCTTATGATGGAGGGAGGAGTCACAAGGTCTGGGGCTTAGGTAGCTGGCTTTCAAAGGCCAGAGTGTCCTTTGTGCCTGGAGAAAAAGAACTCCAGGAAAGTGCTTGTGCCTGTGTTGTAGGCTAAAACCTGAACCATGTGTGTTCTGCTAGTGGTGAGCGGGAGAAACCCCGCTCTCGGAAGGACTATCACCATTTTGTTTTTGTTTTTGCCCAGAGGTCTGTATTTGTTTACTACATCTTGGTTTATGCAGCCTATAATAAACTAAAGGAAGTTCTTAAAGCCACAGTGTACCCGTTTCTACCTCTGTGTGCAGCTGAGTGAGCCGATCTACTACAGAACACTTCAACTGTGAGAGACAGGTTGTGACTTCAATAAATCTATTTTGCTTAGACTACTTTTTGAGTCCTCGGATTAGTCTACATATATATTGTGATTTTCTCTGAGAACTCTACAGTACTTGGAATAAGATCCCCCTGACCTTTTGGTACGATTATTCTTTTTTTGGGGCTATCTTATAGTTATTTAATATGTCATTGAACATGCTATCCTATAATCAATCAGAAGCTGAATCCATCTTAGCTCAGGTTAATATACCGAGCCAATTTTTGCATACTTCTACTGATCTACTGAAGACCCGTGATCTCGACAGAATTTACAGACGGAAGACTGCATTACAGTTGCATTATGTCACACTGGCTGAATATCATAAAGTTCAGCGTATTCCGCGGGGTCTTCGTGTCTCTCTCAGACCTACTCTTTTTTTCTGAAAAAACTGACTTTTGTGAGAAATTTGAAGCTATCCTCAACAAATGTTCTATGGACCTAATTCTCCTGACGGTTGACTATTTACACAAAGAAATTCCGATTATTGAAAATGAGATTACGAGTATAGAATCGCAACTTCGTAATACGATGTCACAGGATGAGTTCAATCACATTAAAACTCCAACTGACAAAACGATGGTCGAATTTCAATCACAATTACAGGAACGTAAAAGACTCAAATTTATCCGGGATTCGGATGATTATCAATGGGGTGAAGTATACCGGTGGACTAACAAGAATTCGGAAGCTGCTGAAAGAAGACCTTTTAGACGGTGGAATTCCTCCTACTCATCAGGCTCTGAAAGCGATGGCTCTCATTCCTCCTTTCGTTCATATCAGGGACGTGGACGGAGTTCTAAGAACAGGGGCAACAGACAGAATCCTTCCGGGATTGAATCCTCATCTACACGGATGCAGACCCGCTCTCAGGTATCAAGTGATCAACTTGTTTATAATATCTCATCACATGTTCTCTCCTCTATGGAACTTCATGTTTTACAAAAGGGTCTGTCATTCTGCCCGACTTCTCCATTTAATGACTTTACCCTGGATCAAGAGCTTAATCGTTTTTTTAGATCTCTTCCTCTTAAGGTACACTTCTCTAACATTATTCCATCACCATCATCATCTACTACTGTTTCTGGTAGTACTATAGACAATGTCACTGATGATACCACCCTTTCTCTTAGGAAATTGAATCTGGTACAACGTAGTACGTTTTCTCCTCCTAGGACCTATCATCCTGTTGAGACATTTATTTCTCTTGTTAAAAATGATGTACGTCACAAATTGATTGATATTCAACAGGGTCACCACCATATCAGGAGCAATATGTCTAGAGCTGAAAAGGGTGCTATTGATAGCTTACGGTCTAATAAACAATTGGTGGTTAAACCCGCCGATAAAGGCGGAGCGGTGGTGGTCATGGATAGAGAATATTATGTCAATGAGATCCGTTATCAACTAAGTGATTCTGACACCTATCTTCGGATCACCCATGATCCCACGTCAGACATCACTAAAGTAATTCACATATTATCCCATCGATTCTGTACACTAGGGGTTATTGATAATAAACTAGGCGAGTTTCTTATTAATCCTTATCCTATCTGCCCCGTTCTTTATACGTTGCCAAAAATCCACAAAAATCTCACATGCCCTCCTGGGAGGCCCATAGTGGCCTCTACTGGTTCTTTGCTTTCCCCTCTTGCTATGGTATTAGAAAAGATTTTATCTCCATTATTATGCCATATCCCCTCCTTTTTGCGAGATACTTCACATTTTTTGTCTGCGATTCGCGGTCTGGATATAGTAGCTGTGGATTGTTATCTAGTAACGCTAGATGTCAATAGCCTGTACACTAACATTAATAATAGCAGTGGTATCAAGGCTGTTGTGGCCTTTTTGAATGACACTACCGAGTTCCATTCCGATTTGAAGGAATTTTGTGGTGCATTATTGACACTTATTTTGACCAAATTTTTTTTTATGTGAAGATGAATTTTTTATTCAACTTAATGGCACTGCTATGGGCAGTAACGTTGCGCCCCATATGCCAATATCTTTATGGCTGATTTTGAATCCAAATTCGTCTATACACATGTACTCTTCCAGCAGTTTTGCCCACTCTGGAAGAGATACATTGATGACATTTTTTTGATATGGTGTGGAGACCTGGACTCACTTCTATCTTTTTATCAGTCCATTAATACGTCTGTTGACAAATTGACCTTTTCAATACAACATGACCAAAAATCCATTTCCTTCTTAGACACTTTGGTCACTATTAATGATGATAGGTCTCTATCCACTGACCTTTTTGTTAAATCTACTGATAAAAATAGCTTACTTTTTCCACTAGTTGCCATCCTCGCCATATTAAGCGATCTCTTCCGAGATCACAATATAGCAGGATAAATAGGATCGTGTCAGACCCCTCTTTACGCACTGTGAGACTGAATGAGATGGCATCGAAGTTCCGGAATCGGGGGTATCCCGATTCACTGTTAAACGTTCCATTGGATAATCCACCTTCAAGTATATCACAACAACGAGTTAATAGGATGGCCTTTGTCAATACCTATCACCCATTTATGCCCATGTTTCATGGTCTGATTCGTAAACACTGGCCCCTTTTAGGCTTATCTTATCCAAGTATTTCTGAGTTCCAGGTAGCCCCCACTTATATGCCATAAGAAACCACCCAATCTTCGTAATCTTTTGGTCTCAGCCGACATTGGTAGTTCTAAACTAGTTAAAAGACAAACCCTTTTGGCTACAGCACGAAAGGGCACATTTCCATGTCTTCATTGCCTTCAATGTTCTAACATCACTAGGGGCGATAAGTTCACCCATCCTAGATCTGGCAAGAGGTTTTCAATTCGCGGCTTCTTTAGCTGCGATTCTACTTATGTTATTTATCTCATTAAGTGTCCATGCGGTCTCGGATATGTTGGTGAGGCTACCCAACATATCCGGGACCGCATCTCACAACATAAGTCAACTATCCGGTGCAAAAAATTGCTTCTACCAATACCAGCCCATTTCATTTCACATAACCATAGCATTGCACAGCTGCGATACCAAATTATCGACAGTATCCCCGTAGCCAGAAGAGTCGGTAACAGGATCCTAAAATTAAAACAGTTGGAGGCATATTGGATTCATGTGCTCCAAACCTTGGAACCACATGGCCTCAATAGAGAGTATGAGACTTTTTATTAAATTCATACCATTTTGTGTTGCATTGTAGGTTGGTGAGATTTAAATACGTGATTCCTTAATTTATTATTTGTTCTGATTTTCTTTTATGGTTATTGTATACTGTGGTTTATTACATGTCCTTTGTTTTACATCAGATGTATGTACTATACTTTAATATTTGTCTTTTATTCTTTTCTCTTTAGACGTAATCCAGTGATCCATCACCCTTTAGTGTTATATCATTTTCTACAGGTTTGTGGTGTTTTGCATTCACTTTTACTTTCTTCTCTTCTTCCTTTTTGGACCTTATTCCTGTCCTCTTGAGCTCTGCCTTTTTAGTGCTTTTAGTACGATTCCTGGTTATTATAGGGCTCGTCTGTTTTAGTTAGCACTCTCTCCTTCTGTCTGTGTTGTCTTTTATCGGCTTTTCCTATTAGCGTTCTTTGCAGCATTATATCCCGCTGTGCCTGGCCATTTAACTCCCGTTTTTTTTCCTTGGTGACATTGCGTTAGCGCATACACACATATATATAATCCCCCCTGTTCTTGTAGCAGCGCCGCTACGTGTGTGCTGCCTTTCTCTTCCTCCTGTCTGCTCGACTGGCGCCTGCGCACATTCATGCTCCTCTATCCCCGTCCCACTTCCAGCTGTTCGCCTTCCTCTGCGCCTGCGGCCGTATTCTTTTCATTTCGGCACCTTTTTCCTCCCCTCCTTTCTTCCGGTTCTGCCTCTGCCCCACTTCCGTCGGCAGTATGCATTTGCGCATGCGGCCCGCTGTTGCCTCACAGCTCTTCTATTTCCGGGCCATAGGTCAGCGTACATTTAAATAGAGCGTCTTCCTCTTTCACTTTCACCTTTCTCCTTTAGCGGCAGTGCTTGGAACCACGGTGCCTCTCTCTACTAGGTATGTACATGCGGCTCTTGGGTTCCCTCCCGTTTTGCAGCATTTCGGGTGTGATGTTCATTGTTTTTCCTTGTTTTTCTTTTTTATTGCATCCCCTATAGCTTTGTCCCTAACCACCATACAGGTAACCTCTTTTCCTCACATTACCTGTATAAAAGACGCCTGTACACACAATCACACTCCAAATTCTCCACCATGGCCAAACCCAAACAGCTGTCAAAGGATACCAGGGACAAAATTGCAGACTTGCACAAAGTTGGGATTGTTATGATCCGGTGACCTTGGAGTAGCGTGAAAACTTTCACTGGAGTAGGTGGTAACTATACTGACCGCAAATCCTAATCTTAACACCGCAACTAGAAGTAGCCGTGGGGTGTACCTAACAAGCCCTAGACACCTCGTCACAGCCGGAGGACTAAATACCCCTAAAGATGGAAATAGGAATACTACCTTGCCTCAGAGCAGAACCCCAAAGGATAGGCAGACCCCCACAAATATTGACTGTGAGTAGGAGAGGAAAGACACACACAGTCAGAAAACAGGATTTAGCACAAGAGGCCAATCTAGCTAAAATAGGAAAGGATAGGACAGAGTTCTGTGCGGTCAGTATTAAAACCCTTCCAAAAATATCCACAGCAGATTATACAAAAATTCTTCCATCTAACTAAAGACGTGGAACGTATATCTGCAACTCCAGAGACTACTAAACTCAGAGCAGGAATACAATAAAAAAAAACAAGCACACAGCTTGTGTGCCATAGAAAAAGAAACAGACACTTATCTTTGCTGAATTGGCAGCTAAGCAGGAGAAGCCAGACAGGGATATAACACTTCCCAAGAAACATTGACAAACGGCAAGGACTAATGAGTCCTGCAAACCTAAATACCCCAGTCAGAACTGCAATCAGCAGATACACCTGTCCAGGACTGCATCCCAGAGACCACTGCATTACCACCTACAACCACCGGAGGGAGCCCAAAAGCAAAATTCACAACAGTACCCCCCCTTGAGGAGGGGTCACCGAACCCTCACCAGAGCCCCCAGGCCGATCAGGATGAGCCAGATGAAAGGCACGAACCAAATCAGCGGCATGGACATCAGAGGCAAAAACCCAAGAATTATCCTCCTGGCCATAACCCTTCCATTTGACAAAGTACTGAAGCTTCCGCCTCGAAAAACGGGAATCCAAAATATTCTCAACAACATATTCCAACTCCCCATCAACCAACACAGGGGCCGGAGGATCAACAGAGGGAACAACGGGCTCCACATATTTCTGCAATAAAGATTTATGGGTAGCAAAAGAGGCCGGAAGCGCCAGTCGAAAAGACACCGGATTAATAATCTCAGAAATCCTATAAGGACCAATAAACCGAGGCTTAAACTTAGGAGAAGAAACCTTCATAGGAACATGACGGGAAGTCAACCAGACCAGATCCCCAACCCGAAGCCGGGAACCAACACACCGACGACGGTTAGCAAAACGTTGAGCCTCCTCCTGAGACAACACCAAATTGTCCACCACATGAGCCCAAATCTGCTGCAACCTGTCAACCACAGAATCCACACCAGGACAGTCAGAAGGCTCAACCTGCCCAGAAGAAAAACGAGGATGAAAGCCAAAATTACAAAAGAAAGGCGAAACCAAAGTAGCCGAACTAGCCCGATTATTAAGGGCAAACTCGGCCAATGGCAAGAAAGCCACCCAATCATCCTGATCAGCAGACACAAAGCATCTCAAATAAGTCTCCAAAGTCTGATTAGTTCGCTCGGTCTGACCATTTGTCTGAGGATGAAACGCAGAAGAAAAAGACAAATCAATGCCCAGCCTAGCACAAAAGGCCCGCCAAAATCTAGAAACAAACTGGGAACCTCTGTCGGACACAATATTCTCCGGAATACCATGCAAACGGACCACATGCTGAAAAAACAACGGAACCAAATCCGAAGAGGAAGGCAATTTAGGCAAAGGCACCAAATGAACCATCTTAGAGAACCGGTCACAAACAACCCAGATAACCGACATCCTCTGGGAAACCGGAAGATCGGAAATAAAATCCATAGAAATATGCGTCCAGGGCCTCTCAGGGACCGGCAATGGCAAAAGCAATCCACTAGCACGGGAACAACAAGGCTTGGCCCGCGCACAAGTCCCACAGGACTGCACAAAAGAACGCACATCACGCGACAAAGAAGGCCACCAAAAGGACCTACCAACCAAGTCTCTGGTACCAAAAATGCCAGGATGACCAGCCAACACGGAACAGTGAACCTCAGAAATCACTCTACTAGTCCATCTGTCAGGAACAAACAATTTCCCCAAAGGACAGCGGTCAGGTTTGTCAGCCTGAAATTCCTGAAGAACCCGTCGTAAATCAGGGGAAATGGCAGAAAGAACCACCCCTTCTTTCAGAATACCGACCGGTTCTAAGACCTCAGGAGAATCAGGCGAAAAACTCCTAGAGAGGGCATCAGCCTTAATGTTCTTAGAACCCGGAAGGTACGAGACCACAAAATCAAAACGGGAAAAAAACAAGGACCATCGAGCCTGTCTAGGATTCAGCCGTTTGGCAGACTCGAGATAAATCAAATTCTTATGATAGGTCAAGACCACAATACGGTGCTTAGCTCCCTCAAGCCAATGTCACCACTCCTCAAACGCCCACTTCATAGCCAACAACTCCCGATTGCCGACATCATAATTGCGTTCAGCAGGCGAAAACTTACGGGAAAAGAAGGCACACGGTTTCATTAAGGAACCAACAGGATACCTCTGAGACAAAACGGCCCCTGCCCCAATGTCAGAAGCGTCAACCTCAACCTGAAACGGAAGAGAAACATCCAGTTGGCTGTTATGACCTGGTGGTTAGGAGCACCCGGAATGACCTGATAGTTAAAACTCACTCAGGACAAGCTCTGGGCTGTGGGAGCTCTGCTGACCGCAATCCCTAATCCTATCACACACACTAGAAATAGCCGTGGAGCGCTCCTGACGCTCCCTAGGCGCCTCGTCACAGCCTAAGAGCTAGCTAGCCCTAGAGATAGAAAATAAAGCCTACCTTGCCTCAGAGAAATTCCCCAAAGGAAAAGGCAGCCCCCCACATATATTGACTGTGAGTAAAGATGAAAGTCACAAACGCAGAAATGAAACAGGTTTCAGCAAAGGGAGGCCAGACTTACTAAATAGACAAGAGGATAGGAAAGGTAGCTGTTATGACCTGGTGGTCAGGACAATAATGGACCTGGTGGTTAAGAGCACACGGAATGACGTGATAGTTACTGATAATAAGGACAAGCTCTGGGACGTGGGAACTCTGCTGACCGCAATCCCTAAACCTATCAAACACACTAGAAATAGCCGTGGATTGCGCCTAACGCTCCCTATGCAACTCGGCACAGCCTAAGAAACTAGCTAGCCCTAGAGATAGAAAAATAAAGCCTACCTTGCCTCAGAGAAATTCCCCAAAGGAAAAGGCAGCCCCCCACATATAATGACTGTGAGTAAAGATGAAAATACAAACACAGAGATGAAATAGATTTAGCAAAGTGAGGCCTGACTTACTGAACAGACCGAGGATAGGAAAGGTTACTTTGCGGTCAGCACAAAAACCTACAAAAAGACCACGCAGAGGGCGCAAAAAGACCCTCCGCACCGACTCACGGTGCGGAGGCGCTCCCTCTGCGTCCCAGAGCTTCCAGCAAGCAAGACAACAAATTAAATAGCAAGCTGGACAGAAAAATAGCAAACCAAAGAAATACAAGCTGGAACTTAGCTTCTGCTGGGAAGACAGGTCACAAGAACGATCCAGGAGTGAACTAGACCAATACTGGAACATTGACAGGTGGCATGGAGCAAAGATCTAAGTGGAGTTAAATAGAGCAGCAGCTAACGAATTAACCTCGTCACCTGTGGAAGGAAACTCAGAAACACCCACCAGAGGAAGTCCATGGACAGAATCAGCCGAAGTACCATTCATGACCACAGGAGGGAGCCCGACAACAGAATTCACAACAGGTAGCTTTGCGATCAGCACAAAAAACTACAAAGACCACGCAGAGTGTGCAAAAAGACCTCCGCACCGACTAACGGTGCGGAGATGCCACTCTGCATCCCAGAGCTTCCAGCTAGCAAGACAAAATCATGATATCCAGCTGGACAAGAAAACAATGAACGAATTAGATACTATCCGGAACTTAGCTTTTGCTGGAGTAGACAGGTCACCAGAAAGATCCAAGAGCGAACTGAACCAATGCAGAAACATAGACAGCTGGCATGGAGTAACGATCTAAGTGGAGTTAAATAGAGCAGCCAACCAAAGGATAAACCACGTCACCTGTGTAAGGAACCTCAGAAGCAGCAGCTCCACTCACAGCCACCAGAGGGAGCCCATGGACAGAACTCACAGAAGTACCGTTCACGACCACAGGAGGGAGCTCGACAACAGAATTCACAACAGTTGGCGCAACACCGGAGCAGAAGTAAATCGACGTTTAAGCTCCTGAAAAGCAGAGACAGCCGCAGAGGACCAATTCGCCACATCAGCGCCTTTCTTTGTCAAATCAGTCAAGGGTTTAACCATGCTGGAAAAATTAGCAATGAAACGGCGATAAAAATTTGCAAAACCCAAAAATTTCTGAAGGCTCTTCTCGGATGTGGGCTGAATCCAATCATGAATGGCCTGAACCTTAACTGGATCCATCTCTATAGACGAGGGAGAAAAAGTAAAGCCCAAAAAAGAAACCTTCTGCACCCCAAAGAGACACTTAGACCCTTTCACAAACAGGGCATTGTCACGAAGGATCTGAAATACCATCCTGACCTGTTCCACATGAGACTCCCAATCATCGGAAAAAATCAAAATATCGTCCAAATATACAATCAAGAACTTATCAATATAATTCCGGAAAATATCATGCATGAAGGACTGAAAAACAGATGGAACATTAGTGAGCCCGAATGGCATCACAAGGTATTCAAAATGGCCTTCGGGCGTGTTAGACGCAGTTTTCCATTCATCACCCTGCTTAATACGAACAAGATTATATGCCCCCCGAAGGTCAATCTTCGTAAACCAACTAGCTCTCTTAATCCTAGCAAACAAATCGGTAAGCAAAGGTAAAGGGTATAGAAACTTGACCGTGATTTTATTCAAGAGGCGATAATCAATACAGGGTCTCAAGGAACCATCTTTTTTAGCAACAAAAAAGAACCCCGCTCCCAACAGTGAAGAAGATGGCCGATTATGCCCTTTCTCCAAAGACTCCTTAATATAGCTCTGCATGGTGGTATGTTCAGGCACAGACAGGTTGAAAAGTCGACCCTTAGGAAACTTACAGCCTAGGATCAAGTCAATAGCACAATCGCAGTCCCTGTGCGGTGGAAGGAAACTGGACTTGGGCTCATCGAATACATCCTGAAAATCAGACAAAAACTCTGGAATTTCAGAAGAGGAAGAAGAGGAGATTGACATCAAAGGAACATCATTATGAACCCCCTGACAACCCCAACTAGTCACAGACATGGACTTCCAATCCAACACAGGATTATGTACCTGCAACCACGGAAAACACAGCACGATAGCATCATGCAAATTATGGAACACCAGAAATCGACAATCTTCCTGATGGGCTGGCGCCATGCGCATGGTCACCTGTGTCCAAAACTGGGACTTATTTTTAGCCAACGTTGTAGCATCAATGCCCCTTAAAGGAATAAGGTTCTGCAAAGGCTGCAAGGGAAAACTACAACGCCTGGCAAACTCAAAGTCCATTAAGTTCAAGGCGGCGCCTGAATCCACAAACGCCATGACAGAAAATGATGACAATGAGCAGATCAAGGACACAGATAACAGAAATTTAGGTTGTACAGTACTGATGGTAAATGAACTAGCGATCCTCTTTGTCCTCTTAGGGCAGACTGAAATGACATGAGAAGCGTCGCCACAATAATAACACAACCTATTCTGATGTCTGAATCCTTGTCGTTCCGTTTTAGACAGAATCCTATCACACTGCATTGGCTCAGGAGTCTGCTCTGAGAACAACGCCACAGCGCGCACAGTTCTGCGCTCTCGTAAGCGCCGGTCAATCTGAATGGCCAGAGAGATAGAATCACTCAGGCCGAAAGTCGTGGGAAACCCCACCATGACATCTTTAACGGATTCAGAAAGACCCTTTCTGAAAATTGCCGCCAAAGCATTATTATTCCATTTAGTCAACACAGACCATTTTCTGAATTTCTGACAATACAATTCTGCCGCCTCTTGACCCTGAGACAGGGCCAACAAGGTCTTCTCAGCTTGATCCACAGAATTAGGTTCATCATATAATAATCCTAAAGCCTGAAAAAAGGATTCTACATTAAGCAAAGCCGGATTCCCAGATTCCAGGTAAAACGCCCAATCCTGCGGGTCGCCACGCAGCAGGGAGATGACGTTTTTAACCTGCTGAATGGAATCACCAGAGGATCGAGGTCTCAGAGCAAAAAAACAGTTTACAGTTGTTTTTAAAACTCAAAAATTTGGACCTGTCTCCAAAAAACAAATCAGGAGTAGGAATCTTCGGCTCTAAAACAGGAGTTTGAACAATATAATCAGAAATACCCTGTACCCTAGCAGAAAGCTGGTCTACACGATAAACTAATTCCTGAACATCCATGCTTGCACAAGGCTCATCAGCCACCCAGAGATAAAGAGGGAAGAGAAGATAAAGCAGACTGAAGAAAAAAAAATGGCTCAACACCTTTCTTCCCTTCTTCTGAGATGCATTTAACTCATTATTGGCCAGTTGTACTGTTATGATACAGTGACCTTGGAGTAGCGTGAAAACTTTCACTGGAGTAGGTGGTAACTATACTGACCGCAAATCCTAATCTTAACACCGCAACTAGAAGTAGCCGTGGGGTGTACCTAACAAGCCCTAGACACCTCGTCACAGCCGGAGGACTAAATACCCCTAAAGATGGAAATAGGAATACTACCTTGCCTCAGAGCAGAACCCCAAAGGATAGGCAGACCCCCACAAATATTGACTGTGAGTAGGAGAGGAAAGACACACACAGTCAGAAAACAGGATTTAGCACAAGAGGCCAATCTAGCTAAAATAGGAAAGGATAGGACAGAGTTCTGTGCGGTCAGTATTAAAACCCTTCCAAAAATATCCACAGCAGATTATACAAAAATTCCTCCATCTAACTAAAGACATGGAACGTATATCTGCAACTCCAGAGACTACTAAACTCAGAGCAGGAATACAATCAAAAAAACAAGCACACAGCTTGTGTGCCATAGAAAAATAAACAGACACTTATCTTTGCTGAATTGGCAGCTAAGCAGGAGAAGCCAGACAGGGATCCAACACTTCCCAAGAAACATTGACAACTGGCAAGGACTAATGAGTCCTGAAAACCTAAATACCCCAGTCAGAACTGCAATCAGCAGATACACCTGTCCAGGACTGCAGCCCAGAGACCACTGCATTACCACCTACAACCACCGGAGGGAGCCCAAAAGCAGAATTCACAACAGGGATGGCCTACAGGACAATAGGCAAGCAGCTTGGTGAGAAGGCAACAACTGTTTGCACAATTATTAGAAAATGGCAAAAACACAAGATGACTGCCAAAGTTCCTCAGTCTTTGGCTGCCAATGACCATCTGAAAGATCCAGGGGAGGCATGGGAGAAGGTCATGTGGTCAGATAAGACTAAAATAGTACTTTTTCGTATAAACTCCACTCGCCGTGTTTGGAAGAAGAAGGGTGAGTACAACCCCAAGAACACCACCCAAACCATGAAGCATAGTGGGGTAAAGATCATACTTTTAGGATGCTTTTCTGCAAAGGGGACAGAATGACTGAACCGTATTGAAGGGAGGATAGATGGGGTCATGTATCTTGAGATTTTGTTTAACAACCTCCTTTCTTTATTAAAAGCATTGAAGATGGGAAGTGGCTGGGTCTTCCAGCATGTCAATGACCCGAAACACATAGCCAGGGTAACTAAAGAGTGGCTCTGTAAGAAGCATATCAAGGTCCTGGAGTGGCCTAGCCATTCTACAGGCCTGAACCCAATAGAAAATCTTTAGAGGGAGCTGAAACTCAGTGTTGCCCAGAGACAGCCCCCGAAGCCTGAAAAATTTGGAGAAGATCTGTGTGGAGGAGTGGGCCAAAATCCCTGCTGCAGTGTGTGCAAACCTGTACCAAATATTAAGTTCTGTTTTTTTTTGTTGTATCAAATACTTACTTCATCCAATAAAATGCAAATTAATTATCTAAAAATCATACAATGTGATTTTTTTTATTTTTTTTTTTAGATTTTGTCTCTCACAGTTGAAAGTTGAAGTGTACCTACGATAAAAATTACAGACCTCTCCAGTCTTTGTAGGTAGGAAATCTTGAAATAATCAGCAGTGTATCAAATACTTATTTTCCCCACTGTATGTGTGGCACAAGCGATCAGATGATTGCAGCTTCAAGTCTCCTATGGGGAGAAACGGCATAATGAGAAAAAGTTAAAACTCCAGAATTACGTTTTTTTGGTCAATGCAACATTTCAATAAAATGCAATAACAGGCGATCAAAACATCGTATCTAGATCAAAATGACATCAATAAAAACATAAGCCCGGAGAGCAAAAAATCACCCCGCCCCAGATACCGAAAAATGTTGACACTACAGGTCTTGGAAAATGGCACCATTTTTTTTACACAAATTTAGATTTTTTGTTTCCATCACTTACCATTAGTAAAAAAAAACTATACCTGTTTGCCTGTTTGCTACCTGTGAACTCGGCATGACCTGAAGAATCAGAATGGCAGGTCAGTTTTAGCATTTAGTGTACACGGTAAAAAACAAAAAAACAGTTGTGAAATTGCACTTTTTTTGCAATTTTACCGCAATTAGATTTTTTTCCTGTTTTCCAGTAGGTTATGGCTCTGGGAAGATTTTAAACAACAAACAAAATGCAAAAACAGAAATTCCCAAGGTTCTGAATTGGCTAAGCAGGCATCTTTGCAAAATTGTTTGCAGCTTCCATGCCCTCAACACCTCCAGATGTGGATTGGAGGTGACTACTAGAGGTGCCCGGTGGCTTTCTTGCAAAGTTTTGTCTTGTAGGAGATGATACTTTGCCATTCTGGTTGCTCTTAAAATCTAGTTTTCAACTGTTCTTGGGTAGTAGCCATTATTCAAAAAGGCCTTTCTCAGGCCAACAAGGTGTTTGTCTCTAACTGTAGAGTTAGAACATATCTAATAGTATCTGATGGTGTGACTGTAGAAAACAAAGGAGTTTTTTATGTATTTGACATGAGGTTTGTTGGATGGTCAAATGGCTTCTGGTACAGTTACATGTCTATTTTATTGTTCTGTATCAGGCAGTGCAATTAAATGAGTCATCTTGATGAATCTGTCCACCACCCTCAATATTAGGCTGCCGTCACACTATCAGTATTTGGTCAGTATTTTATATCAGTATTTGTAAGCCAAAACCAGGAGTGGTTGATAAATGCAGAAGTGGTGCATATGTTTCTATTATACTTTTCCTCTATTTGTTCCACTCCTTGTTTTGGCTTATAAATACTGATGTAAAATACTGACCAAATACTGATAGTGTGACGGCAGCCTAAAGGTACCTTCACACATAACGATATTGTTAACGATATCGTTGCTTTTTGTGACGTAGCAACGATATCGTTAATGAAATCGTTATGTGTGACAGCGACCAACGATCAGGCCCCTGCTGGGAGATCGTTGGTCGCTGAATAAAGTCCAGAACTTTATTTCGTCGCTGGACTCCTGCTGACATCGCTGGATCGGCGTGTGTGACCGATCCAGCGATGTCTTCACTGGTAACCAGGGTAAACATCGGGTAACTAAGCGCAGGGCCGCGCTTAGTAACCCGATGTTTACCCTGGTTACCATCCTAAAAGTAAAAAAAAAAAAACACTACATACTTACCTACAGCCGTCTGTCCTCCAGCGCTGTGCTCTGCTCTCCTCCTGTACTGGCTGTGAGCGTCGGTCAGCCGGAAAGCAGAGCGGTGACGTCACCGCTCTGCTTTCCGGCCGCTGTGCTCACAGACAGTACAGGAGGAGAGCAGAGCACAGCGCTGGAGGACAGACGGCTGTAGGTAAGTATGTAGTGTTTGTTTTTTTTTACTTTTAGGATGGTAACCAGGGTAAACATCGGGTTACTAAGCGCGGCCCTGCGCTTAGTTACCCGATGTTTACCCTGGTTACCGGCATCGTTGGTCGCTGGAGAGCGGTCTGTGTGACAGCTCTCCAGCGACCAAACAGCGACGCTGCAGCGATCCGGATCGTTGTGGGTATCGCTGCAGCGTCGCTTAATGTGAAGGGGCCTTTACAGTGTTACTTGCTGATACGGATAGATCAGTGATAACATCTACAGATAAATGAGTCCATGGTCTACAAGAAATTACCAAAGGTTGGACCTGGACAAACGAGTATGTGCGGTTTTAGAACGTGCGCAATTGCTGCAGGAAACTAAATACTCCCAAACAGGGCCACCATCAGGGCATTACTGCCCTCACTGGCATATAGGGCAGAGGGGGCCCTGTTGTGAATTCCGTTCTTGGGCTCCCTCTTGTGGTTTCAAGTGGTATGGCTGCTCCTTGGATTTAGCTGTCTTCAGCTGCTTCCACTTATTGTCTTTTCTGCTCGGCTATTTATGCCTGGCTCTTCCTTCAGCCAGTGCCACTTGTAAATGGTTCCTGGTTGGATTCACATCTCTTTGGATTTCCCTGTTATCTTGACCAGTTCAGCAAAGCTATGTCCTTGCTTGCGCTTTTCTGTCCACAGGTTGTGGACTTATCCGTTCTGTGCTTGCTATGTTTGTCCAGCTTGTCAGTATGATTTAATTCTGTTGCTGGAAGCTCTGGGAAGCAGATTTACCCTCCACACCTTTAGTCAGGTGTGGAGATTTTTGTTATCTCTGCGTGGATTTTTGTAGTGTTTTATACTGACCGCACAGTATTCCATCCTGTCCTCTCTGTCTAGCTAGACTGGCCTCCTGTGCTCATCCTGGTTTCATTCTGTGTATGTCTTTTTCCCTCTCCTCTCACAGTCATTATTTGTGGAGGGCTAATCTATCCTTTGGGGATTTTCTCTGAGGCAAGATAGCTTTCCTGTTTCTATCTTTAGGGGTAGTTAGCTCTTAGGCTGTGACGAGGTGCCTAGGGAGAGTTAGGCGCATCCCACGGCTACTTCTAGTGTTGTGTTGAGCTTAGGGACTGCGGTCAGTACAGATACCACTTCCTTTAGAGCTCGTTCCATGTTGCTTCTAAACCACCAGATCAAAACAGTACAAGTGGCCAAAACTGAATTAAATGCATCTCAAAAGAAGGAAAAAAAATCTGAGCCATTTTTTTTTCTGTGCACTCTTTTGTCTTTTTTTCCTCTTGACATTTGGGTGGTGCAGGATTTGTGCTGTGGCATGGATGTTCAGCTTTTGTTTTCTCGTGTGGATCAACTTGCTGCAAGAGTACAGAGTATCCAAGATTATGTTGTCCAGACTCCGGCTTTGGAGCCTAAAATTCCTACTCCTGATTTGTTTTTTGGAGACAGATCCAAGTTTTTGAACTTTAAAAATAACTGCAAATTGTTTTTTGCTTTGAAACCCCGTTCTTCTGGTGATCCCATTCAGCAAGTTAAAATCATCATATCCTTGCTGCGTGGTGACCCTCAGGGCTGGGCATTCTCCCTTGAATCAGGGGATCCGGCATTGCTGAATGTAGACGCATTTTTTCAAGCGCTCGGATTATTGTATGATGAACCTAACTCTGTGGATCATGCAGAAAAAAAACCCTGTTGGCCTTGTGTCAGGGTCAGGAAGCGGCAGAATTATACTGCCAGAAATTTAGGAAATGGTCTGTGCTCACTAAATGGAATGAGGATGCTCTGGCTGCTATTTTCAGAAAGGGTCTTTCTGAAGCCCTTAAAGATGTTATGGTGGGCTTCCCTACGCCTACTGGTTTGAGCGAATCTATGTCTCTAGCCATTCAGATTGATCGGCGTTTGCGCGAGCGCAAAGCTGTGCACCATATGGCAGTGTCCTCTGAGCAGAGTCCTGAACCTATGCAATGTGATAGGATTTTGACTAAAACAGGACGGCAGGAATTCAGACGTCAGAATGGGCTGTGTTTGTACTGTGGTGATTCTGCTCATGTTATTTCTCATTGCCCTAAACGTACTAGGAGGGTCGCTAGGTCTGTTACCATTAGTACTGTACAGCCTAAATTTCTTTTATCTGTGACCCTGATTTGCTCATTGTCGTCCTTCTCTGTCATGGCATTTGTGGATTCAGGCGCTGCCCTGAACCTAATGGACTTAGAATTTGCCAGGCGCTGTGGTTTTTCCTTGCAGCCTTTACAGAGCCCTATTCCTTTGAGGGGCATTGATGCTACTCCATTGGCCAAGGATAAACCTCAGTACTGGACGCAGATGACCATGTACATGGCTCCTGCACATCAGGAAAATTGCCGTTTTCTGGTGTTGCATAACCTGCATGATGTTGTTGTACTGAGTTTTCCATGGTTACAGGAACATAATCCGGTGCTGGATTGGAAAACTATGTCTGTGACTAGTTGGGGTTGTCAAGGGGTACATAGTGACGTTCCTTTGATGTCAATTTCCTCTTCCCCCTCTTCTGAGGTCCCTGAGTTTTTGTCGGATTTCCAGGATGTATTTGATGAGCCCAAGTCCAGTTCCCTTCCTCCACATAGGGACTGTGATTGTGCTATTAACTTGATTCCAGGTTGTAAGTTCCCTAAGGGCCGACTTTTCAATCTGTCTGTGCCAGAGCATGCCGCCATGCGGAGCTATGTTAAGGAATCTTTGGAGAAAGGGCATATTCGGCCGTCTTCGTCACCATTGGGAGCGGGTTTCTTTTTTGTTGCTAAGAAGGATGGCTCCTTGAGACCCTGTATAGATTATCATCTTCTTAATAAGATCACGGTCAAATTCCAATACCCCTTGCCTTTGCTTTCTGATTTGTTTGCTCAGATTAAGGGGGCTAATTGGTTTACTAAGATTGACCTCCGAGGGGCATATAATCTTGTTCGTATTAAACTGGGTGACGAATGGAAAACTGCATTTAATTCGCCCGAAGGCCATTTTGAATACCTTGTGATGCCATTCGGGCTCTCTAATGCTCCATCTGTGTTCCAATCCTTCATGCATGATATTTTCCGCAATTATCTTGATGAATTCATGGTTGTATATTTGGATGATATTTTGATTTTTTCCAATGATTGGGAGTCTCATGTGAGGCAGGTCAGGATGGTGTTCCAGATCCTTCGTGATAATGCTTTGTTTGTGAAGGGGTCTAAGTGCCTATTCGGAGTTAAGAAGGTCTCTTTTTTGGGTTTTATTTTTTCTCCCTCGTCTATGGAAATGGATCCTGTTAAGGTCCAAGCTATTCATGATTGGATTCAACCCACATCTGTGAAGGGCCTTCAAAAATTTTTGGGCTTTGCTAATTTCTATCGCCGTTTCATTGCCAACTTTTCCAGTGTGGTTAAGCCCCTTACTGATTTGACGAAGAAAGGCGCTGATGTGACGAATTGGTCCTCTGCGGCTGTTGAGGCCTTTCAGGAGCTTAAACGCCGATTTACTTCTGCCCCTGTGTTGCGTCAGCCGGATGTTTCTCTTCCTTTTCAGGTTGAGGTCGACGCTTCTGAGATTGTGGCAGGGGCCGTTTTGTCTCAGAGAAATTCTGATGGTTCTTTGATGAAACCGTGCGCTTTTTTTTCCAGAAAGTTTTGCCTGCGGAACGCAATTATGATGTCGGCAATCGGGAGTTGTTGGCTATGAAGTGGGCGTTTGAGGAGTGGCGACATTGGCTTGAGGGAGCTAAGCACCGCGTTGTGGTCCTGACTGATCATAAGAATCTGATTTACCTCGAGTCGGCCAAGCGGCTGAATCCTAGACAGGCTCGATGGTCCCTGTTTTTCTCCCGTTTTGATTTTGTGGTCTCGAATCTTCCGGGATCTAAGAATGTTAAGGCTGATGCCCTCTCTAGGAGTTTTTCGCCTGATTCTCCTGGCGTTCTTGAGCCGGCTGGCATTCTTAAGGAAGGGGTGATTCTTTCTGCCATCTCCCCTGATTTGTGACGGGTGCTTCAGGAATTTCAGGCTGATAGGCCTGACCGCTGTCCTGTGGGGAAGCTGTTTGTTCCTGATGGATGGACAAGTAAGGTGATTTCTGAGGTTCATTGTTCAGTGTTGGCTGGTCATCCTGGGATTTTTGGTACCAGAGATTTGGTTGCCAGGTCCTTTTGGTGGCCTTCCTTGTCGCGTGATGTCCGTGCTTTTGTGCAGTCCTGTGGGACTTGCGCCCGAGCCAAGCCTTGCTGTTCCCGCGCCAGTGGGTTGCTTTTGCCTTTGCCGGTCCCTGAGAGGCCCTGGACGCATATTTCCATGGATTTTATTTTGGATCTTCCTGTTTCCAAGAAGATGTCTGTTATCTGGGTTGTTTGTGACCGGTTCTCTAAAATGGTCCATCTGGTACCTTTGCCTAAGTTGCCTTCCTCCTCAGATCTGGTTCCGTTGTTTTTCAGCATGTGGTTCGTTTGTAAGGCATTCCGGAGAATATTGTGTCTGACAGAGGTTCTCAGTTTGTCTCTAGGTTTTGGCGGGCCTTTTGTGCTAGGATAGGCATTGATTTGTCTTTTTTTTCGGCGTTTCATCCTCAGACTAATGGCCAAACTGAGCGTACTAATCAGACCTTGGAGACCTATTTGAGATGCTTCGTGTCTGCTGATCAGGATGATTGGGTGTCTTTCTTGCCATTGGCCGAGTTTGCCCTTAATAATCGGGCTAGTTCGGCTACTTTGGTTTCACCTTTCTTTTGTAATTTTGGTTTTCATCCTCGTTTTTCTTCTGGGCAGGTTGAGCCTTCTGATTGTCCTGGTGTTGATTCTGTGGTGGACAGGCTGCAGCAGATTTGGACTCATGTGGTGGACAATTTGACGTTGTCTCAGGAAAGGGCTCAACGTTTTGCTAACCGCCGTCGGTGTGTTGGTCCCCGGCTTCGTGTGGGGGATTTGGTTTGGTTGTCTTCTCGTCATATTCCTATGAAGGTTTCTTCCCCTAAGTTTAAGCCTCGGTTTATTGGTCCTTATAAAATTTCTGAAATTATTAATCCGGTGTCATTTCGTTTGGCTCTTCCAGCCTCTTTTGCCATTCATAATGTTTTCCACAAATCTTTGTTGCGGAGATATGTGGTGCCCGTTGTTCCCTCAGTTGACCCTCCTGCCCCGGTGTTGGTTGGGGGAGAGTTGGAATATGAAGTTGAGAAGATTTTGGATTCTCGTTTTTCGAGGCGGAGGCTTCAGTATCTTGTCAAGTGGAAGGGTTATGGCCAGGAGGAAAATTCTTGGGTTGTTGCCTCCCATGTCCATGCCACCGATTTGGTTCGTGCTTTTCACTTGGCTCGTCCTGATCGGCCTGGGGGCTCTGGTGAAGGTTCGGTGACCCCTCCTCAAGGGGGGGGGGTACTGTTGTGAATTCCGTTCTTGGGCTCCCTCTTGTGGTTTCAAGTGGTATGGCTGCTCCTTGGATTTAGCTGTCTTCAGCTGCTTCCACTTATTGTCTTTTCTGCTCGGCTATTTATGCCTGGCTCTTTCTTCAGCCAGTGCCACTTGTAAATGGTTCCTGGTTGGATTCACATCTCTTTGGATTTCACCGTTATCCTGACCAGTTCAGCAAAGCTAAGTCCTTGCTTGCTCTTTTCTGTCCACAGGTTGTGGACTTATCCGTTCTGTGCTTGCTATGTTTGTCCAGCTTGTCAGTATGATTTAATTCTGTTGCTGGAAGCTCTGGGAAGCAGATTTACCCTCCACACCTTTAGTGTGGATTTTTGTAGTGTTTTATACTGACCTCACAGTATTCCATCCTGTCCTCTCTGTCTAGCTAGACTGGCCTCCTGTGCTCATCCTGGTTTCATTCTGTGTATGTCTTTTTCCCTCTCCTCTCACAGTCATTATTTGTGGGGGGCTAATCTATCCTTTGGGGATTTTCTCTGAGGCAAGATAGCTTTCCTGTTTCTATCTTTAGGGGTAGTTAGCTCTTAGGCTGTGACAAGGTGCCTAGGGAGAGTTAGGAGCATCCCACGGCTACTTCTAGTGTTGTGTTGAGCTTAGGGACTGCGGTCAGTACAGATACCACTTCCTTTAGAGCTCGTTCCATGTTGCTCCTAAACCACGAGATCATAACAGGGCCCGCATCGGGCCCCGTCTCATCTGCTCACCGGGCCCCTACCGGCAGGCTAAACCGCCTTTAGTGGCGCTGCGGCAGCAAAGCTATTGAGGTGCGGGCCTGTGCCCGCACGTCAATAGTTAACAGCCGTCAGCCAATCGGAGGCTGGCAGCTGACGTCAGCCGCAGGGCGCATGTTACCGGCGTCTGACGTCATTGTCAGTCACTGGCAAGTACGCGCTTCAGCTGAGTGGAGGGAGCTTGGCTTTCGCCGCAGGAGCGCGGCCAGGTAAGAACTTTTTTTATTATTATTGAGAGCTACGATCTGGGGGGTGTTATGAAAGGTAATTCAGTACCACAATGGACATAGAGGTCAGCGCACATACAGTGACCTGGCAATAACCCAAAAAACAAGAACGAGCTCTGAGACGTGGGAACTCTGTTGACCGCAATCCCTAATCCTCTCCAACCATACTAAAGGCAGCCATGGATTGCGCCTAACGCTCCCTATGCAACTCGGCACGGCCTGAGAAACTAGCTAGCCTGAAGATAGAAAATAAGCCTACCTTGCCTCAGAGAAATACCCCAAAGGAAAAGGCAGCCCCCACATATAATGACTGAGTTAAGATGAAAAGACAAACGTAGAGATGAAATAGATTTAGCAAAGTGAGGCCCAACTTTCTGAACAGAGCGAGGATAGGAAAGGTAACTTTGCGGTCAACACAAAACCCTACAAAAACCACGCAAAGGGGGCAAAAAGACCCTCCGTACCGAACTAACGGCACGGAGGTACACCCTCTGCGTCCCAGAGCTTCCAGCAAGCAGTAAAAAACAAATAGACAAGCTCGACAGAAAAAAACAGCAAACAAATAGCAAAGAGGAACTTAGCTATGCAGAGCAGCAGGCCACAGGAACGATCCAGGAGGAAACAGGTCCAATACTAGAACATTGACTGGAGGCCAGGATTAAAGCACTAGGTGGAGTTAAATAGAGCAGCACCTAACGACTTCACCACATCACCTGAGGAAGGAAACTCAGAAGCCGCAGTACCACTTTCCTCCACCAACGGAAGCTCACAGAGAGAACCAGCCGAAGTACCACTTGTGACCACAGGAGGGAGCTCTGCCACAGAATTCACAACACTACCCCCCCTTGAGGAGGGGTCACCGAACCCTCACCAGAGCTCCCAGGACGACCAGGATGAGCCATATGAAAGGCATGAACAAGATCGGGAGCATGGACATCAGAGGCAAAGACCCAGGAATTATCTTCCTGAGCATAACCCTTCCACTTAACCAGATACTGGAGTTTCCGCCTTGAAACATGAGAATCCAAAATCTTCTCCACAATATACTCCAACTCCCCCTCCACCAAAAGCGGGGCAGGAGGATCAACAGATGGAACCATAGGTGCCACGTATCTCCGCAACAATGACCTATGGAATACGTTATGTATGGAAAAAGAATCTGGAAGGGTCAGACGAAAAGACACAGGATTAAGAACCTCAGAAATCCTATACGGACCAATAAAATGAGGTTTAAACTTAGGAGAGGAAACCTTCATAGGAATATGATGACGAGAAGATAACCAAACCAAGTCCCCAACCCGAAGTCGGGGACCCACACAGCGTCTGCGATTAGCGAAACGTTGAGCCTTCTCCTGGGACAAAGTCAAATTGTCCACTACATGAGTCCAAATCTGCTGCAACCTGTCCACCACAGTATCCACACCAGGACAGTCCGAAGACTCAACCTGCCCTGAAGAGAAACGAGGATGGAACCCAGAATTGCAGAAAAACGGTGAAACCAAGGTAGCCGAGCTGGCCCGATTATTAAGGGCGAACTCAGCCAAAGGCAAAAAGGACACCCAGTCATCCTGATCAGCAGAAACAAAGCATCTCAGATATGTTTCCAAGGTCTGATTGGTTCGCTCGGTCTGGCCATTAGTCTGAGGATGGAAAGCCGAGGAAAAAGACAAGTCAATGCCCATCCTACCACAAAAGGCTCGCCAAAACCTTGAAACAAACTGGGAACCTCTGTCAGAAACGATATTCTCTGGAATGCCATGTAAACGAACCACATGCTGGAAAAACAATAGCACCAAATCAGAGGAGAAAGGCAATTTAGACAAGGGTACCAAATGGACCATCTTAGAGAAGCGATCACAGACCACCCAAATGACTGACATCTTTTGAGAGACGGGAAGATCTGAAATAAAATCCATAGAGATATGTGTCCAAGGCCTCTTCGGGACCGGCAAGGGCAAAAGCAACCCACTGGCACGAGAACAGCAAGGCTTAGCCCGAGCACAAATCCCACAGGACTGCACAAAAGTACGCACATCCCGCGACAGAGATGGCCACGAAAAGGATCTAGCCACTAACTCTCTGGTACCAAAGATTCCAGGATGACCAGCCAACACCGAACAATGAACCTCAGAGACAACTTTATTCGTCCACCTATCAGGGACAAACAGTTTCTCCGCTGGGCAACGATCAGGTTTATTAGCCTGAAATTTTTGCAGCACCCACAGCAAATCAGGGGAGATGGCAGACACAATTACTCCCTCTTTGAGGATACCCGCCGGCTCAGATACACCCGGAGAGTCGGGCACAAAACTCCTAGACAGAGCATCCGCCTTCACATTTTTAGAGCCCGGAAGGTATGAAATCACAAAGTCAAAACGGGCAAAAAACAACGACCAACGAGCTTGTCTAGGATTCAACCGCTTGGCGGACTCGAGATAAGTCAAGTTCTTATGATCAGTCAAGACCACCACGCGATGCTTAGCTCCTTCAAGCCAATGACGCCACTCCTCGAATGCCCACTTCATGGCCAGCAACTCTCGATTGCCCACATCATAATTTCGCTCAGCAGGTGAAAACTTCCTGGAAAAGAAGGCGCATGGTTTCATCACCGAGCAATCAGAACTTCTCTGCGACAAAACAGCCCCTGCTCCAATCTCAGAAGCATCAACCTCGACCTGGAACGGAAGCGAAACATCTGGTTGACACAACACAGGGGCAGAAGAAAAACGACGCTTCAACTCTTGAAAAGCTTCCACCGCAGCAGAAGACCAATTGACCAAATCAGCACCTTTCTTGGTCAAATCGGTCAATGGTTTAGCAATACTAGAAAAATTGCAGATGAAGCGACGATAAAAATTAGCAAAGCCCAGGAACTTTTGCAGACTTTTCAGAGATGTCGGCTGAGTCCAATTATGGATGGCTTGGACCTTAACAGGGTCCATCTCGATAGTAGAAGGGGAAAAGATGAACCCCAAAAATGAAACCTTCTGAACACCAAAGAGACACTTTGATCCCTTCACAAACAAAGAATTAGCACGCAGGACCTGAAACACCGTTCTGACCTGCTTCACATGAGACTCCCAATCATCCGAGAAGATCAAAATGTCATCTAAGTACACAATCAGGAATTTATCCAGGTACTCTCGGAAGATGTCATGCATAAAGGACTGAAACACTGATGGAGCATTGGCAAGTCCGAATGGCATTACTAGATACTCAAAATGGCCCTCGGGCATATTAAATGCAGTTTTCCACTCATCGCCTCGCTTAGTACGCACAAGATTATACGCACCACGAAGATCTATCTTGGTGAACCAACTAGCCCCCTTAATCCGAGCAAACAAATCAGATAACAATGGCAAGGGGTACTGAAATTTAACCGTGATCTTATTTAGAAGGCGGTAATCTCTACAAGGTCTCAGTGAACCATCCTTCTTGGCTGCAAAAAAGAACCCTGCTCCTAATGGCGACGATGATGGGCGAATATGCCCCTTCTCCAAAGACTCCTTCACATAACTCCGCATAGCGGCGTGCTCAGGCACAGATAAATTAAACAGTCGACCTTTTGGGAATTTACTACCAGGAATCAAATCGATAGCACAATCACAATCCCTATGCGGAGGTAGGGTATCGGACTTGGGCTCATCAAATAAATCCCGGTAATCAGACAAGAACTCAGGAACCTCAGAAGGGGTGGATGACGAAATAGTCAGAAATGGGACATCATCATGTACCCCCTGACAACCCCAGCTGGACACAGACATGGATCTCCAATCTAATACTGGATTATGGACTTGTAGCCATGGCAACCCCAACACGACCACATCATGCAGATTATGCAACACCAGAAAGCGAATGCACATGGTCAGCTGGGTCCAGTACTGAGGCTTATTCTTAGCCAAAGGCGTAGCATCAATTCCTCTCAGTGGAATAGGACACTGCAAGGGCTCCAAGAAAAACCCACAACGCCTAGCATACTCCAAGTCCATCAAATTCAGAGCAGCGCCTGAGTCCACAAATGCCATGACAGAATACGATGACAAAGAGCAGATCAAGGTAACAGACAGAAGAAATTTTGACTGTACCGTACCAATGGTGGCAGACCTAGCGAACCGCTTAGTGCGCTTAGGACAATCAGAGATAGCATGAGTGGAATCACCACAGTAGAAACACAGCCCATTCAGACGTCTGTGTTCTTGCCATTGAACTCTGGTCAAAGTCCTATCGCACTGCATAGGCTCAGGTTTAAGCTCAGGTAATACCGCCAAATGGTGCACAGATTTACGCTCGCGCAAGCGTCGACCGATCTGAATGGCCAAGGACATAGACTCATTCAGACCAGCAGGCATAGGAAATCCCACCATGACATCCTTAAGGGCTTCAGAGAGACCTTTTCTGAAAATAGCTGCGAGCGCACCTTCATTCCACTGAGTGAGTACGGACCACTTTCTAAATTTCTGACAATATACCTCTTTTTCATCCTGACCCTGACATAGAGCCAGCAAATTCTTCTCTGCCTGATCCACAGAATTAGGCTCATCGTACAGCAATCCGAGCGCCAGGAAAAATGCATCGATATTACTTAATGCAGGATCTCCTGACGCAAGAGAAAATGCCCAGTCCTGATGGTCGCCACGCAAAAAATAAATAACGATCCTAACTTGTTGAACTGGGTCACCAGAGGAGCGAGGTTTCAAAGCCAGAAATAGTTTCCAATTATTTTTGAAACTCAGAAATTTAGTTCTATCTCCAAAAAACAAATCAGGAATAGGAATTCTCGGTTCTAACATAGAATTCTGAACCACAAAGTCTTGAATACTTTGTACTCTTGCCGTGAGCTGATCCACACATGAAGACAGACCTTTAATGTCCATTGCTACACCTGTGTCCTGAACCACCCAAATGTCTAGGGGAAAAAAAAGGCAAAACACAGTGCAAAGAAAAAAAAATGGTCTCAGAACTTCTTTTTTCCCTCTATTGGGAATCATTAGTACTTGGGGCCTCCAGTACTGTTATGAAAGGTAATTCAGTACCACAATGGACATAGAGGTCAGCGCACATACAGTGACCTGGCAATAACCCAAAAAACAAGAACAAGCTCTGAGACGTGGGAACTCTGTTGACCGCAATCCCTAATCCTCTCCAACCACACTAAAGGCAGCCGTGGATTGCGCCTAACGCTCCCTATGCAACTCGGCACGGCCTGCGAAACTAGCTAGCCTGAAGATAGAAAATAAGCCTACCTTGCCTCAGAGAAATACCCCAAAGGAAAAGGCAGCCCCCACATATAATGACTGTGAGTTAAGATGAAAAGACAAACGTAGAGATGAAATAGATTTAGCAAAGCGAGGCCCAACTTTCTGAACAGAGCGAGGATAGGAAAGGTAACTTTGCGGTCAACACAAAACCCTACAAAAACCATGCAAAGGGGGCAAAAAGACCCTCCGTACCGAACTAATGGCACGGAGGTACACCCTCTGCGTCCCAGAGCTTCCAGCAAGCAGTAAAAAACAAATAGACAAGCTGGACAGAAAAAAACAGCAAACAAATAGCAAAGAGGAACTTAGCTATGCAGAGCAGCAGGCCACAGGAACGATCCAGGAGGAAACAGGTCCAATACTAGAACATTGACTGGAGGCCAGGATCAAAGCACTAGGTGGAGTTAAATAGAGCAGCACCTAACGACTTCACCACATCACCTGAGGAAGGAAACTCAGAAGCCGCAGTACCACTTTCCTCCACCAACGGAAGCTCACAGAGAGAACCAGCCGAAGTACCACTTGTGACCACAGGAGGGAGCTCTGCCACAGAATTCACAACAGGGGGGCCCGGGGCAGAATGCTGGAGACACGGGGCGGGGGCAGAATGCTGGAGACTCTGGGGCAGAATGCTGGAGACACTGGGGGCAGAATGCTGGAGACACTGGGGGCAGAATGCTGGACACACTGGGGGCAGAATGCTGGACACACTGGGGGCAGAATGCTGGAGACATAGGGGGCATAATGGAGATGCAGGGCATGATTGGATAATGGGGCAGGATGGAGACAGATGGGGCAGAATGGGGAGATCATATGGGGCAGAATGGATACTCATGAGAGCAGGATGGGAGAACATATGGCTGACGCCAGGAATGAGACACACGGGGGCCAGGATGGCGAATATTATTACCATAGGGGCTAATTAAGGGATATTATTACTGTAGTGATGTATTTATTTTACTTTTTGAGTATACTGTTTTAAATGGGGGGGGAGGTCCAGTTATTGTGTAGAGTGATACTATGTCGCCTTTTCTTCATGTGGCGTAATGTAGAAGTTGGGAAAAATGAATGAATGTGTTCTACAAGCGGAGCTCGAAATAACTGTGTTATTTCCTGCAGAGATGAGCCTTGGCTGGATAATAAATTGATGGCGATCTTTGCTGGATGAAAGATGAAAAACAAAGATGAACGACTTCGTCTAGAGACGTCACTGGTGAGTCAGTGTGTTACCTATACGCCGACACTATACACTGTATACTATATACAGAGGTCCTCTGTATAATGTCACCAGTGATCACTGTGTTACCTATACATTATATACAGTGCTCCTGTGTATATCACCACCAGTGATCACTATTACCTGTACACAGACATTGCATACTAAGTACAGATCTCATGTGTATAATGGCACTGATGGTGATAGTATTGTGTTTTTTTATTATTACTGATCAGTATTGTAGTATTCAGTCACTATGTGGTGGTAATATGTGGTCTGGACATGGTGTTGCAGTATTTGTCCCTTGTATGTGTTATTTGGTCACTATGTGGTGGTAATATGGTGTCTGGTCATGCTGCGGTGGTAATTGTTCCTTGTATGTGATATTATTCGGTCATTGGTGGTAATATGTGGTTTGGGCATGGTGTTGTGGTATTTGTTCCCTGTATTTGATATTATTCGATCACTGTGGTGGTAATATGTGGTCTGGACATGGTGTAGCGGTATTTGTTCTTTGAATGTGATATTATTGGTCATTTTAAAAATTGAAAAATAAATAAAAATATACCTAAATTGTATTGCATATTTTAACAAATATTTAATAGGTTACAGTAGAGTAGGGCCCGGCTAAAAGTGTCTACCGTGTTATGGTGGCGGCTTAAAAAATCTTTTGGCCAAAACAAAAGCTGCTGGCTAGATGTGTGATCTGGTGATGGAAACTGTTAATGTGTGATAGGTGAGAAGTGGAGTTTTCCAAGAGAGAGCGGTTGGTCTTTGGACAGTTCGAGGAGTGTAGCATGGAGGCGGGGCTGGGGTGGAGCCTGGGCGGAGTCTCAAGGGGGTCCTGAAAATTTTGCCAGTATGGGGCCTGTTGTGAATTCTGCTCTTGGGCTCCCTCCGGTGGTTGTTGATGGTAATGCAGTTATTCCTGAGCAGCAGTCTTGGACAGGTGTTTCTGCTAATTGCAATTCTGACTGGGGTATTTAGCTGTGCAGGACTCATTAGTCCTTGCCAGTAGTCAATGTTCCTTTGGAAGTGTTGGTCCTCTGCATGGCCTCTCCTGCTTGCTGACAATTCAGCTAAGATAAGTGTGTGCTTAATTTTTTGACACACTGCTGTGTGTTTATTTTCTGTGCTTATCTTGTTTCTATTTTGTTCCTGCTAGACTGTGCCTGATGTTTTTCTCAGTCTAGTTGGACTCGCTGGAGTCGCAGATATACTCTCCACATCTTTAGTTAGGTGGTGGAGTTTTTGTATTTTTCTGCTGTGGATATTTTGTAGTGTTTTATGCTGACCGCATAGTATCCTGTACTTTCCTTTCCTATCTAGGTAGAAGTGGCCTCCTTTGCTTATCCCTGTTTTCTGTCTGCGTTTGTCTTTTCCTCTCCTACTCACAGTCATTATTTTGGGGGGGCTACCTATCCTTTGGGGATCTACTCTGAGGCAAGAGAGTTTTCCTATTTCCATCTTTAGGGATATTTAGTCCTTAGGCTGTGTCGAGGTGTCTAGGTCTGGTTAGGCACACCCCACGGCTACTTCTAGTTGCGGTGATAGGATCAGGGTTTGCGGTCAGTAAAGTTACCACTGCTCCAGCGAAGACCTTTTCATGCTGCTCCAAGGCCACCTGATCATAACAGGGGCCCCAAAATTTCTAGTGGCAGCCCTGCTCCCAAACACTGGTGCACCCCAGACCACCAAAAATGACGAATATGAAGACCTGTGGTGGCTTTTCTACCAGATTGTCCAGCAAAGACCAAATCATGATGTTCACTCAAAATTTTAAGATGGAGGTTCACAGGAATAAACAGTTTACCAGAAGGACCCTCTACGACCTCTTTCTCAAGATCAGAATATGTAATAGCAATAAGCACCCCTTTCTGTCATATAGGAAATGAAAAGCAATTACCTCCTCTCACCGTAAAACAACAAGCTAAAGCTTCTTATCCCCCCACCCTATAAGTCACAAAAAAGTTTAATTTGGTAAAGAATAATGCTTATATTCCCTGTCTAGGTGTCAGACATTTTGCAGATTCCAAATGCAAAAGAGTTTTATGATTGGTGATTACCATAACTGGATGAACTGCACCCTTCAAAAAATGATGCCACTACTCAAAGTCCCACTTTATTGCCAAGAGTTTCCCATTACCAATGTAATAGTTTCTCTCAGCAGATGACCATTTTTTGGAAAAGTATTCACACGGATGCCATTTACTTGGAGATGAACCCTGCAACCAGTGGTGTAACTACCGCGGTCGCAGCGGTCCCCACTGCGACGGGGCCCGGCAGGTCAGGGGCCCGGCAGGTCAGGGGCACCGGCCGACACCATGTTGCAGTGCAGGAGATACCTCCCACATGGCAACAGTCCGACGCGTATCTAGGGAGGGGCAGGGCGCAGCCGGCAGGGGGGGGCGCAGTCGGGCCGCCTAATGTGGCGGTCCGCAGCGTCTCCCCGGTGGCTGCATTCTGCCGCCCCCCGCACTGGGAGTCAGCTGTTCTCTGCGCCGACTGTCAAGCTGACAGCTGGCACAGAGAAGCCGCAGAGCGCCGACTCCCAATGTGTGCAGAGGTGGAGGGGAGCCCTGCAGAGTGGCTGCGGCAGGCAGGGAGAAATCCCTGCAGCTCCGCTGCCCAGCGATCTGTCTTCCTGCTTCCTCTCACACAGACGCACCGCTGGATGACGTCATCAGTCAGCGGCCGGCTGTGTCAGAGCAAGGCGATGAGATGCTGCGGCAGAGCGCGAGGAGAGGTGAGAGGTGTGTGTGTGTGTGTTGCACTCTGCAGGGGAATGTGCAGAGAAGTAAATGGTGTGTGTGTGTAGGGGGAGGAGAGGGCAATGATGGGGATGGTGGTGGAGGAGGAAATGATGGAAGTGGTGGAATGGGCAAGGATGGGGATGGTGGTGGAATGGGCAAGGATGGGGATGTGGTGGAGGAGGAAATGATGGAAGTGGTGGAATGGACAAGGATGGGGATGGTGGGAGAGGAGGAAATGATGGAAGTGGTGGAATAGGCAAGGAGGCGTATCTAGGGCAGTGGCGTATCAAGGGGGGGGCAGCCGGTAGGGAATTAATAAATAGGGAATTAATTAATTGGGAAAATGTGAATTTGGGTGGAAAATATTGGCATGGTGGTGGGGGGGGGGCATTTGAAAGTTTGCACCGGGGCCCATAACTTTGAAGTTACGCCACTGCCTGCAACAATACAGCCCCATCCCCCAACTTCAGATGCATCTACCTTTATAATGAATACCTTATTAACATTAGGCTGTATTAGAATCGGCGCAGAAGCATAACATCTCTTTAACCCCTTTACCCCCAAGGGTGGTTTGCACGTTAATGATCAAGCCAATTTTTACAATTCTGACCACTGTCCCTTTATGAGACTATAACTCTGGAACGCTTCAACGGTGATTCTGACAATGTTTTCATCAGCACAATTTTTGAACCAAATTTTTTTTTGTTAGGGAGTTATTATAAGGGTTAAAAGTTGACCATCAATTTCTCATTTTTACAACACCATTTTTTTTTTAGGGACCACATCACATTTGAAGTCATTTTGAGGGATCTATATGATAGAAAATAACCAAGTGTGACACCATTCTAAAAACTGCATCCCTCAAGGTGCTCAAAACCACATTCAAGAAGTTTATTAACCCTTCAGGTGTTTCATAGGAATTTTTGGAATGTTTAAAAAAAAAATGAACATTTAACTTTTTTTCACAAACAATTTATTTCAGCTCCAATTTATTTTAATTTACTAAGGGTAACAGGAGAAATTGAACCCCAAAAGTTGTTGTGCAATTTGTCCTGAGTACGCTGATACCCCATATGTTGGGGTAAACCACTGTTTGGGCGCATGGCAGAGCTCGGAAGGGAAGGAGTGCCGTTTGACTTTTCAATGCAAAATTGACTAGAATTGAGATAGGACACCATGTTGCGTTTGGAGAGTCCCTGATGTGCCTAAACAGTGGAAACCCCCAATTCTAGCTGAAACCCTAACCCAAACAAACCCCTAACCCTAATCCCAACCACACCCCTAACACCAACACACCCCTAACCCTAATCTCAACCCAAACCACACCCCTAACCCTAATCCCAACCATAACCCTAACCACACCCCTAACCCTGACACTCCCCTAACCCTAGTCCCAGCCGTAAATGTAATCCAAACCCTAACCCTAGCCCCAACCCAAACCCTAGCCCCAACCCTAACGCTAGCCTTAACCCTAACCCTAGCCCTAACCCTAGCCCTAAACCTAACCCTAACCCTAATGGGAAAATGGAAATAAATACATTTTTTTATTTTTTCCCTAACTAAGGGGGTGATGAAGGGGGGTTTGATTTACTATTTATAGCGGGTTTTCTAGCGGATTTTTATGATTGGCAGCCGTCACACACTAAAAGACGCTTTTTATTGCAAAAAATATTTTTTGCATTACCACATTTTGAGAGCTATAATTTTTCCATATTTTGGTCCACAGAGTCATGTGAGGTCTTGTTTTTGTGGGACGAGTTGACGTTTTTATTGGTAACATTTTTGGGCATGTGACATTTTTTGATAGCTTTTTATTCTGATTTTTGTGAGGCAGAATGACCAAAAAACAGCTATTCATTAATTTCTTTTTGGGGGGAGGGCGTTTATACCGTTCCGCATTTGGTAAAATGAATAAAGCAGCTTTATTCTTCGGGTCAGTACGATTACAGCAATACCTCATTGATATCATTTTTTTATGTTTTGGCGCTTTTATACGATAAAAACTATTTTATAGAAAAAATTATAATTTTTTGAATCGCTTTATTCTGAGGACTATAACTTTTTTATTTTTTCGCTGATGATGCTATATTGTGGCTCGTATGTGGGAAAAAGTTGAAAAGTTTCAGGGGGCCGAATACTTTCGCAAAGCACTGTATAGTTCTAAGTGCTAATAAATAATAAAAAATCGTTAAAAGAAAAAAAATGTGTAGTTATTTTGTAATCTTGAAACTTTTTTTAATTCGTTCAACATTTTTTTCATTGATATCCTTGTTTTGAGTACTTTTATTGCATTTTTAAGGGAGGTCCAGTGACTAGCGTTGAGCATTCCGATACTGCAAATATCGGGTATCGGACGATATTCGCTGTATCGGAGTTCCGATACTGAGTTCCGATACTTTTACTTTTACTATAAGTCCCATCGGGCTATGCCTGCTACAATGACAGTGATTGACACATTAGCCAATGATGGGACAGTAGTAGTCCCATCATCCGGCTAATGTGTTGAATGTAAAAAATAACAAAACACAAAAATACATACTACATGGGACATACTACATTCATACAGCATACATACTACATACATACAACACACATACTACATACATATGTCATACATACATACATACTACATACATACAACATACATACTACATACATACTATGTACATACTACATACACACATACTACATACATTCAACATACTACATACATACTACATACATACATACAACATACTACATACATACACACAACATATATACTACATACATACATACTACATACATACAACATACATACATACTACATACATACATACATACATACTACATAAATACAACATACTACATACATATTACATACATACTACATACAATACATTCATACATTACATACAATACATACATATAGACATACAGTACATATAACATAGATTACATACTCACCATCACTTGTCACTTTGTTCCCTGAAGCCAGTGTCATCTGTAAAAAATATGAAAATAACAAACAAACAATATACTCCCTGATCCGTAGAAATCCACGAGTGTCCCACGATGACCTCCCATGGAGAACGGCAGAATCAGCTGATGCGACCGCTCTCTAGGGGCTCTAGGAATACAATGATGGAAGGAAGGTATCCTTCCACACTGTATTCCTCTGCCGCTGTAAAAAAAAAGTCCCTAGTCTCACTTTTGGCATTGCTGTGTGAGAAATTTCCCACACAGCAAATGCCATAAAGTGAGACTCTGAACCAGGGCCGGACCGGCCATCGGGCACTTTTGTCAAATGCCAGAAGGGCTTGTGCCAGTAGTGGGCCACTGCACTCTTTCCCCCCCACCAGTGCTGCCGCCGCATTCAACTATACCACGCCGGTACATCAATGCAATGATGGAGGAGAGAGCGTCCGCTGATGCTCCCGCTGATGCTCCCTCTCCCATCATTCCCCGCTCTGCCTCTGACACTGCGGGTGTGCGATGATGTCATATCATTGCGCACCTGCTGTTTCCCGGGCAGACTGCAGCCGCCGAGACAGGAGCAGGGAGCAGTGCGGGCAAGAGGAGAGGTGAGGAGTGTGTTTTTTGTTGTTGTTTTTTTACTGGACTGTGGGGCCATTATCGTGGGGGGGTAGGAGAGATGAGATGTGGGCTGTGCTAGTCTGTCATTGCCTCAGTTACAGTTGTGTGGGCTGTGCTGTATATACTACTGGCTGTGCTGTATATACTACTGTGTGGGCTGTGCTATATATAATACTGTGTGGGCTGTGCTGTATATACTACTGTGTGGGCTGTGCTGTATATACTACTGTGTGGGCTGTGCTGTATATACTACTGTGTGGGCTGTGCTGTATACTACTGTGTGGGCTGTGCTCTATATACTACTGTGTGGGCTGTGCTGTATACTACTGTGTGGGCTGTGCAGTATACTACTGTGTGGGCTGTGCTGTATATACTACTGTGTGGGCTCTGCTGTATATACTACTGTGTGGGCTCTGCTGTATACTGTGTGGGCTGTGCTGTATACTACTACGTGGGCTGTGCTGTATACTACTACACGGACTGTGCTGTATACTACTACACGGGCTGTGCTATGTTATGCAGGCAGTGCTATATACTATGCGGGTTGTGCTATATACTATGCGGGCTTTGATATATACTATGGGGGGTATATTATATTCTATGGGGAAGGCCGTGTTATATACTATGTGGCTGTGTTATATACTATTGCGGGGGTATATTATATTCTATGGGGGAGGCTGTGTTATATACTATGGGGGGTATATTATATTCTATGGGGAGGCTGTCTTATATACTATGGGGGGCTGCATTATATTCTACGGGGGGCTAAATTATATATTATGGGGAGGTGGGCTGTATTATATTCTATGGGGGGCTGTATTAGATTTTATGAGGGATAATTGCATCATACTCTTTGATGGGGCTGCATTATATTCTATGGGGAGGTGGGCTGTATTCTATTCTATTCGGGGCTACATTATATTCTATGGGGGGCTGTATTATATTTATATTCTATGATGGGTGATTGCTTCATACTCTATGAGGGGGCTGCAATAAACTATGAGGGGGGCTGCATTATATTCTATGGGGGTTACATTATACTCTGGGGTGGGTGCATTATACTCTGGGGTGGCTGCATTATACTCTGTAGGCTGGTGGCTGCATTATACCGTATGTGGGCTGCATTATACTGTATTGAGGACTATGGGGAATACGTTATACTATATGAAGAACTATGGGGTGCATTAGACTATGGGAAGTGAATTGTACTACATGGATGACTATGGCGGTGCATTATACTATATGGGGCACTGTGAGGAGTGTATTATGCTATATGGAGGACTATGAGGAGTGTATTATACTATGTGGAGGATTGAGCAGTGTATTTTAATATATGGAGGACTATAGGGAATGTATTATACTATATGGAGGGAGGACTGTGGTGTACATTATAATATGTGGAGGACTATGGGGTGTATTTTACTAAACAAGTAAAATGCTGCATATTCAGACTGTTTTTGCTGGAACAAAAATCCTTGTTCTCAGCAGCACATCGCCGGTGTAAACTGTAGATGTGCTGCTAATAACATGATACTGTATGGGGATCTGTTAGTGATCTATTAGTGATGGTTCTGTCCCATCATTCTTTCTCAAACGGTGGAAAGAGGCGGGGAAACAAGCATTGAACAACTTCAGTATTGTCGATCAAACTCATTTAGCGGCCTGAACTCAGCGCGTGTAAATATAACCGAAATGCTTTTGTGTGATGTGCAATATGTTAGCATTTGGGGCCCCATTTTAAACTTTGCCTAGGGCCCCACTTTGCCTAAAACCGGCCCTGCCTACAAGTGTACAAAGATATTATACAGTCACCATGTGACAAGTGGGCCTGTGTAGCTTCAAATGCCAGGGCTGAATTTTAGCCCCAGTCCGGCCCTGCTCTGAACTGAGGTAACCTCTCAGTGATGCACTGCAGGAGCCATTGTCTCCTGTCAGTGTGTCACTGGAGGTCCTATAGAGCAGTGACGTCACCCGATGTCACTGTTCTATAGGGGAGATCGTCGTGGGACACTCGTTATTCATTGGACTACGGCGGACAGGTAGTATACGGTTTATTATTTTACTTTTTTTTTTGCAGGCGCTGAAGTATGGTAAGTAGGGTTAAATGAAGAATATTAAAGTACTTTTTTCTGGCTGTGTCTTTATTTTTTTTAACTCTTTCACTACACTAGGATTAATAATGGATAGGCATCTTATTGATGCCTCTCTGTTGTGAATTCTGTTGTCGGGCTCCCTCCTGTGGTCATGAATGGTACTTCGGCTGGTTCTGTCCATGGACTTCCTCTGGTGGGTGTTTCTGAGTTTCCTTCCACAGGTGACGAGGTTAATTCGTTAGCAGGCTGCTCTATTTAACTCCACTTAGATCTTTGCTCCATGCCACCTGTCAATGTTCCAGTATTGGTCTAGTTCTCTCCTGGATCGTTCTTGTGACCTGTCTTTCCAGCAGAAGCTAAGTTCAGCTTGTATTTCTTTGGTTTGCTATTTTTCTGTCCAGCTTGCTATTTTTATTGTTGTCTTGCTTGCTGGAAGCTCTGGGACGCAGAGGGAGCGCCTCCGCACCGTGAGTCGGTGCGGAGGGTCTTTCTGCGCCCTCTGCGTGGTCTTTTTGTAGGTTTTTGTGCTGACCGCAAAGTAACCTTTCCTATCCTCGGTCTGTTCAGTAAGTCGGGCCTCACTTTGCTAAATCTATTTAATCTCTGTGTTTTTATTTTCATCTTTACTCACAGTCATTATATGTGGGGGGCTGCCTTTTCCTTTGGGGAATTTCTCTGAGGCAAGGTAGGCTTTATTTTTCTTCCTTCAGGGCTAGCTAGTTCCTTAGGCTGTGCCGAGTTGCATAGGGAGCGTTAGGCGCAATCCACGGCTATTTCTAGTGTGTTTGATAGGATTAGGAATTGCGGTCAGCAGAGTTCCCACGTCCCAGAGCTCGTCCTTTATTATCAGTAACTATCAGGTCATTCCGTGTGCTCTTAACCACCAGGTCCATTATTGTCCTGACCACCAGGTTATAACAGTACAGGTGGCCCAAAGTACTAATGCATCTCAATAGAGGGATAAGAAAAGTTCTGAGACCATTTTTTTTTCTTTGCAATGTGTTTTGTCTCTCTTATCCCCTTTACCTCTGGGTGGTTCAGGACACAGGAGTAAACATGGACTTTCAAGGTCTGTCCTCTTGGATGGATAATCTCACTACAAGGGTACAAAACATTCAAGATTTAGTGGTTCAGAATCCGATGTCAGAGCCTAGGATTCCAATTCCTGATTTGTTTTTTGGTGATAGATCTAAGTTCTTGAATTTCAAAAATAATTGTAAATTGTTTCTTGCCTTGAAACCTCGCTCCTCAGGTGACCCTGTTCAAGAAGTAAAGATCATTATTTCCTTGTTACGTGGTGACCCTCAAGACTGGGCATTTTCCCTTGCGCCAGGAGATCCGGCATTGCGTGATGTTGATGCGTTTTTTCTCGCGCTTGGATTGCTTTATGACGAACCTAATTCAGTGGATCAGGCAGAGAAAATCTTGCTGGCTCTGTGTCAGGGTCAGGATGAAGCGGAGATATATTGTCAGAAGTTTAGAAAGTGGTCTGTGCTCACTCAGTGGAATGAATGTGCCCTGGCAGCAATCTTCAGAAAGGGTCTCTCTGAAGCCCTTAACGATGTCATGGTGGGATTTCCCATGCCTGCTGGTCTGAATGAGTCTATGTCCTTGGCCATTCAGATCGATCGACGCTTGCGTGAGCGTAAAGCTGTGCACCATTTGGCGGTACTATCTGAGCATGGGCCTGAGCCTATGCAATGTGATAGGACTTTGACCAGAGCTGAACGGCAAGAACACAGACGTCGGAATGGGCTATGTTTTTACTGTGGTGATTCCACTCATGCTATCTCCGATTGTCCTAAGCGCACTAAGCGGTTCGCTAGGTCTGCCACCATTGGTACGGTACAGTCTAAATTTCTATTGTCCGTTACTCTGATTTGCTCTTTGTCATCCTATTCTGTTATGGCATTTGTGGATTCAGGCGCTGCCCTGAATTTGATGGACTTGGAGTATGCTAGGCGCTGTGGTTTTTTCTTGGAGCCCTTGCAGTATCCTATTCCATTGAGAGGAATTGATGCTACGCCTTTGGCCAAGAATAAGCCTCAGTACTGGACCCAATTGACCATGTGCATGGCTCCTGCACATCAGGAGGATATCCGCTTTCTGGTGTTGCATAATCTGCATGATGTGGTCGTTTTGGGGTTGCCATGGCTACAGGTTCATAATCCAGTATTGGACTGGAAATCTATGTCTGTGTCCAGCTGGGGTTGCCAGGGGGTACATGGTGATGTTCCATTTTTGTCTATTTCGTCTTCCACTCCTTCTGAAGTTCCAGAGTTTTTGTTGGATTATCGGGATGTATTTGATGAGCCCAAAGCCAGTGCCCTACCTCCTCATAGGGATTGCGATTGTGCAATTAATTTGATTCCTGGTAGTAAGTTTCCTAAGGGCCGATTGTTCAATTTATCTGTGCCAGAACACGCCGCTATGTGGAGTTATATAAAGGAATCCTTGGAGAAGGGTCATATTCGCCCGTCATCATCACCGTTAGGAGCAGGGTTCTTTTTTGTGGCCAAGAAGGATGGTTCTTTGAGACCTTGTATTGATTACCGCCTTCTTAATAAAATTACAGTCAAATTTCAGTATCCTTTGCCGTTGCTGTCTGATTTGTTTGCTCGTATTAAAGGGGCTAGTTGGTTCACCAAGATAGATCTTCGAGGGGCGTATAATCTTGTGCGTATTAAACAAGGCGATGAATGGAAAACAGCATTTAATACGCCTGAGGGCCATTTTGAGTACCTGGTTATGCCATTCGGGCTTTCCAATGCTCCATCAGTATTTCAGTCCTTTATGCATGACATCTTCCGAGAGTACCTGGATAAATTCCTGATTGTGTATTTGGATGATATTTTGGTCTTTTCGGATGATTGGGAGTCTCATGTGAAGCAGGTCAGAATGGTGTTCCAGGTCCTTCGTGCGAATTCCTTGTTTGTGAAGGGGTCAAAGTGTCTCTTTGGAGTTCAGAAGGTTTCATTTTGGGGGTTCACTTTTTCCCCTTCTACTATCGAGATGGACCCTGTTAAAGTCCAGGCCATTTACGATTGGACTCAGCCGACATCTGTGAAGAGCCTGCAAAAGTTCCTGGGCTTTGCTAATTTTTATCGGCGCTTCATCGCTAATTTTTCTACTGTTGCTAAACCGTTGACTGATTTGACCAAGAAGGGTGCTGATGTGGTCAATTGGTCTTCTGCAGCTGTAGAGGCTTTTCAGGAGTTGAAGCGTCGTTTTTCTTCTGCCCCTGTGTTGTGCCAGCCAGATGTTTCGCTCCCGTTTCAGGTTGAGGTTGATGCTTCTGAGATTGGAGCAGGGGCTGTTTTGTCGCAAAGAAGTTCTGATGGATCGGTGATGAAGCCATGTGCTTTCTTTTCTAGAAAGTTTTCGCCTGCTGAGCGTAATTATGATGTTGGTAATCGTGAGTTGTTGGCCATGAAGTGGGCATTCGAGGAGTGGCGTCATTGGCTTGAAGGAACCAAGCATCGCGTGGTGGTCTTGACAGATCACAAGAATTTGACTTATCTTGAGTCTGCCAAACGGTTGAATCCGAGACAGGCTCGATGGTCGTTATTTTCTCCCGTTTTGATTTTGTGGTTTCGTACCTTCCGGGCTCTAAGAATGTGAAGGCTGATGCCCTGTCAAGGAGTTTTGTGCCTGACTCTCCGGGTGTTCCTGAGCCGGCGGGTATTCTCAAAGAGGGGGTAATTTTGTCTGCCATCTCCCCTGATTTGCGGCGGGTGCTGCAAAAATTTCAGGCTGATAGACCTGACCGTTGCCCAGCGGAGAAACTGTTTGTCCCTGATAGATGGACTAGTAGAGTTATCTCTGAGATTCATTGTTCAGTGTTGGCTGGGCATCCTGGAATCTTTGGTACCAGAGATTTGGTGGCTAGATCCTTTTGGTGGCTGTCTTTGTCACGGGATGTGCGTTCTTTTGTGCAGTCCTGTGGGACTTGTGCTCGGGCTAAGCCCTGCTGTTCTCGTGCCAGTGGGTTGCTTTTGCCCTTGCCGGTCCCGAAGAGGTCCTGGACGCATATTTCTATGGATTTTATTTCGGATCTCCCCGTCTCTCAAAAGATGTTGGTCATTTGGGTGGTTTGTGATCGCTTTTCTGAGATGGTCCATTTGGTACCTTTGTCTAAATTGCCTTCCTCCTCTGATTTGGTGCCATTATTTTTCCAGCATGTGGTTCGTTTACATGGTATCCCGGAGAACATCGTTTCTGACAGAGGTTCCCAGTTTGTTTCGAGGTTTTGGCGATCCTTTTGTGCAAGGATGGGCATTGATTTGTCTTTTTCCTCGGCTTTCCATCCTCAGACAAATGGCCAAACCGAACAAACTAATCAAACTTTGGAAACATATCTGAGATGCTTTGTTTCTGCTGATCAGGATGATTGGGTGTCCTTTTTGCCGTTGGCTGAGTTCGCCCTTAATAATCGGGCCAGCTCGGCTACTTTGGTTTCGCCGTTTTTCTGCAATTCTGGTTTCCATCCTCGTTTCTCTTCAGGGCAGGTTGAGTCTTCGGACTGTCCTGGTGTAGATACTGTGGTGGATAGTTTGCAGCAGATTTGGACTCATGTGGTGGACAATTTGACATTGTCCCAGGAGAAGGCTCCACGTTTCGCTAACCGCCAGCGCTGTGTGGGTCCCCGACTTCGTGTTGGGGATTTGGTTTGGTTGTTGTCTCGTTATGTTCCTATGAAGGTTTCCTCTCCTAAGTTTAAGCCTCGTTTCATTGGTCCGTATAAGATTTCTGAGGTTATCAATCCTGTGTCATTTCGTTTGGCCCTTCCTGCTTCTTTTGCCATCCATAATGTGTTCCATAGGTCGTTATTGCGGAGATACGTGGCGCCTGTGGTTCCATCCGTTGATCCTCCTGCCCCGATGTTGGTTGAGGGGGAGTTGGAGTATGTGGTGGAGAAGATTTTGGATTCTCGTGTTTCGAGACGGAAACTCCAGTACCTGGTCAAGTGGAAGGGTTATGGTCAGGAAGATAATTCCTGGGTTTTTGCCTCTGATGTTCATGCTGCCGATCTGGTTCGTGCCTTTCATTTGGCTCATCCTGGTCGGCCTGGGGGCTCTGGTGAGGGTTCGGTGACCCCTCCTCAAGGGGGGGGGGTACTGTTGTGAATTCTGTTGTCGGGCTCCCTCCTGTGGTCATGAATGGTACTTCGGCTGGTTCTGTCCATGGACTTCCTCTGGTGGGTGTTTCTGAGTTTCCTTCCACAGGTGACGAGGTTAATTCGTTAGCAGGCTGCTCTATTTAACTCCACTTAGATCTTTGCTCCATGCCACCTGTCAATGTTCCAGTATTGGTCTAGTTCTCTCCTGGATCGTTCTTGTGACCTGTCTTCCCAGCAGAAGCTAAGTTCAGCTTGTATTTCTTTGGTTTGCTATTTTTCTGTCCAGCTTGCTATTTTTATTGTTGTCTTGCTTGCTGGAAGCTCTGGGACGCAGAGGGAGCGCCTCCGCACCGTGAGTCGGTGCGGAGGGTCTTTTTGCGCCCTCTGCGTGGTCTTTGTGTAGGTTTTTGTGCTGACCGCAAAGTAACCTTTCCTATCCTCGGTCTGTTCAGTAAGTCGGGCCTCACTTTGCTAAATCTATTTCATCTCTGTGTTTGTATTTTCATCTTTACTCACAGTCATTATATGTGGGGGGCTGCCTTTTCCTTTGGGGAATTTCTCTGAGGCAAGGTAGGCTTATTTTTCTTCCTTCAGGGCTAGCTAGTTCCTTAGGCTGTGCCGAGTTGCATAGGGAGCGTTAGGCGCAATCCACGGCTATTTCTAGTGTGTTTGATAGGATTAGGGATTGCGGTCAGCAGAGTTCCCACGTCCCAGAGCTCGTCCTTTATTATCAGTAACTATCAGGTCATTCCGTGTGCTCTTAACCACCAGGTCCATTATTGTCCTGACCACCAGGTTATAACACCTCTCCATTATTAACCCGGCTTAATGTCACCTTACAATAGCAAGGTGACATTAACCCCTTATTACCCCATATCCCACCACTACATGGGAGTGGGAAGATAGGGGCTAAGTGCCGGAATTGGCGCATCTTACAGATGCGCCATTTCTGGGTGGCTGCGGACTGGTATTTGTAGCTGGGGAGTCCAATATCCATGGCCCCTCTCTAGGCTATGAATATCAGCCCGCAGCTGTCTGCGTAGCCTTTCTGGCTATAAAATATAGAGGGACCCCATGTCATTTTTTGGGGGGTCCCCCTATTTTAATAGCCTGTAAAGGCTACGCAGACAGCTGCGGGCTGATATTCATAGCCTGGGAGGGTCCATGGGTATTACCCCCTTCCCAGGATACAAATATTGGCCCCCGGCCGTCGGCTTTTCCTCTCTGGTGCCGTTTTTTTCCTTTTTTTCTTTAAATTAAACGCTCATTAAGGCCTCTTTCACACTTGCGTCGGTACTAGTCCGTCGCTATGCGTCGGGCCGACGTACCGACGCATGTTGTGAAATTTGTGCACGGCGTGGGCAGCAGATGCAGTTTTTCAATGCATCCGCTACCCATTCTGAAGTCCAGGGAGGAGGGGGCGGAGTTTCGGCTGTGCATGCTCGGTAGAAAATGCCGGACGTGACGGACAAAAAAACATTCACTTGAATGTTTTTTCGTGCCGACGGTCCACCAAAACACAACGGATCCGTTGCACAACGGATGCGACGTGTGGCCATCCGTTGCTAATACAAGTCTATGGGTAAAAAACGCATCCTGCGAGCACATTTGAAGGATCCGTTTTTTCCCAAAACGACGGATTGCGACGGATTGCTAAAAACGCAAGTGTGAAAGTAGCTTAGAATCATCGGCCTTTCTATTATATATCTACAGTCATGGTCAAAAGTATTGGCCAATTTTATGTGTACCTGGTAGCCACTTTACGGCATCTCTCTTATACCAGGTCCTACGCTTGCCTTACCTCGCTGAGAATAAACGTCTCCATCTGAATGGGTACATGTGAAACCTCTTCCTAGACTAAAATTCTCTCTCTCTATGGAGGGGTATTGGACTTGCTGTAATTAAAACACCTGTGGCTAGAAGGCGGAGTGCACGATCAGAAGGCTAGAGGATACATTTCAAAAACCTGACCTGCACATCCAAACATAGACTAAGTGTGAACAGGTGCTGAACCTAGAGTCGCCAACTCGTATATAGTTAAATAAATAAGGCAGCACACTGCAGCGCTAGAACATGCAAACTTGAAATACGAAATTTGAACTGCATTAGTGCACTAGAAATATGATAAATGAGAGCGTTTAGTGCATAAAAATGGCCAATTTTATGTGTACCTGGTAGCCACTTTACGGCATCTCTCTTATACCAGGTCCTACGCTTGCCTTACCTCGCTGAGAATAAACGTCTCCATCTGAATGGGTACATGTGAAACCTCTTCCTAGACTAAAATTCTCTCTCTCTCTATGGAGGGGTATTGGACCTGCTGTAATTAAAACACCTGTGGCTAGAAGGCGGAGTGCACGATCAGAAGGCTAGAGAATACATTTCAAAAACCTGACCTGCACATCCAAACATAGACTAAGTGTGAACAGGTGCTGAACCTAGAGTCGCCAACTCGTATATAGTTAAATAAATAAGGCAGCACACTGCAGCGCTAGAACATACAAATTTGAAATACGAAATTTGAACTGCATTACTGCACTAGAAATATGAAAAATGAGAGCGTTTAGCGCATAAAAATGGCCAATTTTATGTGTACCTGGTAGCCACTTTACGGCATCTCTCTTATACCAGGTCCTACGCTTGCCTTACCTCGCTGAGAATAAACGTCTCCATCTGAATGGGTACATGTGAAACCTCTTCCTAGACTAAAATTCTCTCTCTCTATGGAGGGGTATTGGACCTGCTGTAATTAAAACACCTGTGGCTAGAAGGCGGAGTGCACAATCAGAAGGCTAGAGAATACATTTCAAAAACCTGACCTGCACATCCAAACATAGACTAAGTGTGAACAGGTGCTGAACCTAGAGTCGCCAACTCGTATATAGTTAAATAAATAAGGCAGCACACTGCAGCGCTAGAACATACAAACTTGAAATACGAAATTTGAACTGCATTACTGCACTAGAAATATGAAAAATGAGAGCGTTTAGCGCATAAAAATGGCAAGCGTAGGACCTGGTATAAGAGAGATGCCGTAAAGTAGCTACCAGGTACACATAAAATTGGCCATTTTTATGCGCTAAACGCTCTCATTTTTCATATTTCTAGTGCAGTAATGCAGTTCAAATTTCGTATTTCAAGTTTGTATGTTCTAGCGCTGCAGTGTGCTGCCTTATTTATTTAACTATATACGAGTTGGCGACTCTAGGTTCAGCACCTGTTCACACTTAGTCTATGTTTGGATGTGCAGGTCAGGTTTTTGAAATGTATTCTCTAGCCTTCTGATCGTGCACTCCGCCTTCTAGCCACAGGTGTTTTAATTACAGCAGGTCCAATCAGGGCCGCCATCAGGGCATGACGGCCGTGACCGGCGTATGGGGCCCGGTGAGCAGAGGGGGCCCGCATCGGGCCCCGTCTTATCTGCTCACAGGGCCCCTACCGGCAGCCGCAGGCTGAACCGGGCCCTTAGCGCCGACGCTGCAGCTGTTTAAAGCTATTGACGTGCGGGCGCGGGCCCGCACGTCAATAGTTAACAGCCGCGGCGCCGCCAGCCAATCTGAGGCTGGCAGGCGCTGACGTCAGCCGCAGCGTGCGTGCATGTCGCCGGCGTCTGACATCATTGTCAGTCGCCGGCGAGTGCATGCACGCTGCAGCTGCGTGGAGACTTCGCCCGCCGCAGGACCGCGGCAGGTAAGAAGAACTTTTTTTTTTTTTTTTCTTGAGAGCGGCGATCCGGGGGCCCAGGGAAGAACGCTGGGGCAGAGTGTGCTGGACGCAGAGGGGGCAGAGTGTGCTGGACGCAGAGGGGGCAGAGTGTGCTGGACGCAGAGGGGGCAGAGTGTGCTGGACGCAGAGGGGGCAGAGTGTGCTGGACGCAGAGGGGGCAGAGTGTGCTGGACGCAGAGGGGGCAGAGTGTGCTGGACGCAGAGGGGGCAGAGTGTGCTGGACGCAGAGGGGGCAGAGTGTGCTGGACGCAGAGGGGGCAGAGTGTGCTGGACGCAGAGGGGGTAGAGTGTGCTGGACGCAGAGGGGGCAGAGTGTGCTGGACGCAGAGGGGGCAGAGTGTGCTGGACGCAGAGGGGGCAGAGTGTGCTGGACGCAGAGGGGGCAGAGTGTGCTGGACGCAGAGGGGGCAGTGTGTGCTGGACGCAGAGGGGGCAGAGTGTGCTGGACGCAGAGGGGGCAGAGTGAGCTGGACGCAGAGGGGGCAGAGTGCGCTGGACGCAGAGGGGGCAGAGTGCGCTGGACGCAGAGGGGGCAGAGTGCGCTGGACGCAGAGGGGGCAGAGTGCGCTGGACGCAGGGGGGGCAGAGTGCGCTGGACGCAGAGGGGGCAGAGTGCGCTGGACGCAGAGGGGGCAGAGTGCGCTGGACGCAGAGGGGGCAGAGTGCGCTGGACGCAGAGGGGGCAGAGTGCGCTGGACGCAGAGGGGGCAGAGTGTGCTGGACGCAGATGGGGCAGGATGGATACGATGGAGACAGATGGGGCAGGATGGGGAGATCATATGGGGCAGAATGGATACTCATGAGGGCAGGATGGGAGAACATATGGCTGGAGCCTGCAATGAGACACACGGGGGCTAGGATGGCGAATATTACCATAGGGGCTAATTAAGGGATATTATTATTGCAGTGATGTATTTATTTTATTTTTTGAGTATACTGTTTTAAATGGGGGGAGGTCCTGTTACTGTGCAGAGTGATACTATGTCACCTTCTTTATGTGGTGTAATGTAGAGGCTGTGAAAATTAAGTAATGTATTCTGCAAGTGGAACTCAAGATAACTGTGTTATTTCTGCAGAGACGAGTCCTGGCTGGAAGAAATGATGGCGGTCTGTGCTGGATGAAAGATGAAGGACTTCACCTAGAGACGTCACTGGTGAGTCAGTGTTAACTATACACTGACACTATACACTGTATACTATATACAGAGCTCCTGTGTATAATGTCACCGGTGATCACTGTATTACCTGTAGACACTGCTTACTAATTACAGATCTCCTGTGTATAATGGCACTGATGGTGATAGTATTGTGTTTTTTTTTTTTATTACTGATCAGTATTGTAGTATTCAGTCACTATGTGGTGGTAATATGCGGTCTGGTCATGGTGTTGTGGTATTTGTTCCTTGTGTTTGATATTATTCGGTCACTGTGGTGGTAATATGTCATCTGGTCATAGTGCTGTGGTATTTGTTCCTTGTATGTAGTATTATAGGTCATTTTAAAAATTGAAAAATAAATAAAAATATACCTAAATTGTATTGCATATTTTAACAAATATTTAGTAGGTTACAGTAGAGTAGGGCCCGGCCAAAAGTGTCTACCGTGTTCTGGTGGCGGCTTAAAAAATCTTTTGGCCAAAACAAAAGCTGCTGGCTAGATGTGTGATCTGGTGATGGGAACTGTTAATGTGTGATAGGTGAGAAGTGGAGATTTTCCAAGAGATGGCGGTGGGACTGTGGACAGTTCGAGGGGTGGAGCCTGGAAGCGGGGCTGGGGTGGAGCCTGGGCGGAGTCTCAAGGGGGCCCCAAAAATTTTGCCAGTATGGGGCCCCGAAATTTCTAGTGGCAGCCCTGGGTCCAATACCCCTCCATAGAGAGAGAGAATTTTAGTCTAGGAAGAGGTTTCACATGTACCCATTCAGATGGAGATGTTTATTCTCAGTGAGGTAAGGCAAGCGTAGGACCTGGTATAAGAGAGATGCCGTAAAGTGGCTACCAGGTACACATAAAATTGGCCATTTTTATGCGCTAAACGCTCTCATTTTTCATATTTCTAGTGCAGTAATGCAGTTCAAATTTCGTATTTCAAGTTTCTATGTTCTAGCGCTGCAGTGTGCTGCCTTATTTATTTAACTATATACGAGTTGGCGACTCTAGGTTCAGCACCTGTTCACACTTAGTCTATGTTTGGATGTGCAGGTCAGGTTTTTGAAATGTATTCTCTAGCCTTCTGATCGTGCACTCCGCCTTCTAGCCACAGGTGTTTTAATTACAGCAGGTCCAATACCCCTCCATAGAGAGAGAGAGAGAATTTTAGTCTAGGAAAAGGTTTCACATGTACCCATTCAGATGGAGACGTTTATTCTCAGCGAGGTAAGGCAAGCGTAGGACCTGGTATAAGAGAGATGCCGTAAAGTGGCTACCAGGTACACATAAAATTGGCCATTTTTATGCGCTAAACGCTCTCATTTTTCATATTTCTAGTGCAGTAATGCAGTTCAAATTTCGTATTTCAAGTTTGTATGTTCTAGCGCTGCAGTGTGCTGCCTTATTTATTTAACTATATACGAGTTGGCGACTCTAGGTTCAGCACCTGTTCACACTTAGTCTATGTTTGGATGTGCAGGTCAGGTTTTTGAAATGGTCAAAAGTATTGACACCCCTGCAATTCTGTCAGATAATACTCATTTTCTTCCTGAAAATGATTGCAAACACAAATTATTTGGTATTATCTTCATTTAATTTGTCTTAAATGAAAAAACACAAAAGAGAATGAAGCAAAAAATTGATCATTTCACACAAAACTCCAAAAGTGGGCCAGAAACTTGGTAGTCTTTAGACTTCATAATGCCATGCACACGGTCAAGCAGTCCAGTGCCAGAGGCAGCAAAGCAACCCCAAAACATCAGGGAACCTCCGCCATGTTTGACTGTAGGGACCGTGTTCTTTTGTTTGAATGCCTCTTTTTTTCTCCTGTAAACTCTATGTTGATGCCTTTGCCCAAAAAGCTCTACTTTTGTCTCATCTGACTAGAGAACATTCTTCCAAAACGTTTTAGGCTTTTTTAGATAAGTTTTGGCAAACTCCAGCCTGGCTTTTTTATGTCTCGGGATAAGAAGTGGGGTGTTCTTGGGTCTCCTACCATCCAGTCCCTTTTCATTCAGACGCCGACAGATAGTACGGGTTGACACTGTTGTACCCTTGGACTGCAGGGCAGCTTGAACTTGTTTGGATGTTAGTCGAGGTTCTTTATCCAACATCAGCACAATCTTGCGTTGAAATCTCTTGTCAATTTTTCTTTTCCGTCCACATCTAGGGAGGTTAGCCACAGTGCCATGGGCTTTAAACTTCTTGATGACACTGCGCACGGTAGACACAGGAACATTCAGGTCTTTGGAGATGGACTTGTAGCCTTGAGATTGCTCATGCTTCCTCACAATTTGGTTTCTCAAGTCCTCAGACAGTTCTTTGGTCTTCTTTCTTTTCTCCATGCTCAATGTGGTACACACAAGGACACAGGACAGAGGTTGAGTCAACTTTAATCCATGTCAACTGGCTGCAAGTGTCATTTAGTTATTGCCAACACCTGTTAGGTGCCACAGGTAAGTTACAGGTGCTGTTAATTACACAAATTAGAGAAGCATCACATGATTTTTCGAACAGTGCCAATACTTTTGTCCACCCCTTTTTATGTTTGGTGTGGAATTATATCCAATTTGGCTTTAGGACAATTCTTTTTGTGTTTTTTAATTGAAGACAAATTAAATGAAGATAATAATACCAAATAATTTGTGTTTGCAATAATTTTCAGGAAGAAAATGAGTATTATCTGACAGAATTGCAGGGGTGTCAATACTTTTGACCATGACTGTAGATATATAATAGAAAGGCTGATGATTCTAAGGCTACTTTCACACTTGCGTTTTTAGCAATCCGTCGCAATCCGTCGTTTTGGGAAAAAACAGATCCTGCAAATGTGCTCGCAGGATGCGTTTTTTACCCATAGACTTGTATTAGCGACGGATCGCGACGGATGGCCACACGTACTTTTGGCCATGACTAGATAGATATATCTATAGATACATAGATGTATCTATCCATATATCTGGCTGCTTTCACACATCAGGTTTTTGCCGTCAAGCCTAATGCGGCGAGTTTTGAAAAAAAGGATCCGTTTTTTTCTCATAGAGTTGTACGAGCGCCGGATTGCGCCTGATGGCCACATGTTTCATCCGTTTTTTGCCAGATCCGTCTAAAAAAGCTGTTTCCGCCGGACAGAAAACACATACAGAGGAACGTTTTTTTCTGTCCGGTTAAAAAACGCTCAGCAATGGATCCGGCGAAAAACGTATGAAACTGAGATGTGAAATGATGAATCCGGCCTCCGAATCCATTTTTTTCATGCATGTTTCCATTCAAATCATGCACATTTTCCGTTTATTTATTTCCAAAAACTGCATCAAAACCGCGCAAAAACGAACCAAAAACTGCATCAAAACTGCACCAAAACCGCATAAAAAACTGCATCATAACTGCACCAAAAACTGCACCAAAACTGCATCAAAAGCCGCACCAAAAACCGCACCAAAAACTGTATCAAAACTGCACCAGTTTTTGATGCAGTTTTTTTGTGCAGTTTTTGTGCAGTTTTTAGTGCCGTTTTGATGCGTTTTTGATGCAGTTTTTGGTGCGGTTTTTGCGCGGTTTTGATGCAGTTTTTGAAAATAAATAAATAAACGTAAACTGTGCATGATTTGAATGGAAACATGCATGAAAAAAACGGATTTTCGCCGGATCCATTGCTGTGCGTTTTTTCACCGGACAGAAAAATCGTTCCTCTGTATGTGTTTTCTGTCTGACCGAAACAGCTTTTTTGACAGATCCGGCAAAAAACGGATGAAACGTGTGGCCATCAGGCGCAATCCGGCGCTAATACAACTCTGTGTGAAAAAAACGGATCCGGCGGAAAAAAACGGATCTGTTTTTTCAAAACTCGCCGGATTGTGCCTGACGGCAAAAACCTGATGTGTGAAAGCAGCAAGATATATGGATAGAAACATCTATGTATCTATAGATATATCTATCTATAAATATATCTAGATATATAGAAATATATCGATAGATATATCCATAGATATATAATAGAAAGGCTGATGTTTCTAAGGCTACTTTCACACTTGCGTTTTTAGCAATCCGTCGTTTTGGGAAAAAACGGATCCTGCAAATGTGCTTGCAGGATGTGTTTTTTACCCATAGACTTGTATTAGCGATAGATCGCGACGGATGGCCACACGTCGCGTCCGTCGTACAACGGATCCGTTGTGTTTTGACGGACCGTCGGCATGAAAAAACGTTCAAGTGAACGTTTTTTTGTCCGTCGCGTCTGTCATATTCTACCGCGCATGCGTGGACAAAACTACGCCCCCTCCTCCCCGGACTTCAAAATGGGCAGCGGATGCAGTTTTTCAATGCACAAATTTCACAATGTGCGTCGGTACGTCAGCCCGACGCATAGCGACGGACCCGTACCGACGCAAGTGTGAAAGAGGCCTTAATGAGTGTTTAATTTAAAAAAAAGAAAAAGGAAAAAAACGGCGTGGGCTCATGCACAATTTTTTGCGCCAGAGGGGGAAAGCCGATGGCCGGGGGCCAATATTTGTATCCTGGGAAGGGGGTAATACCCATGGCCCCTCCCAGGCTATGAATATCAGCCCGCAGCTGTCTGCGTAGCCTTTACTTGCTATTAAAATAGGGGGACCCCCCCAAAAAAATGACGTGGGGTCCCTCTATATTTTACAGCCAGAAAGGTTACGCAGACAGCTGCAGGCTGACATTCATAGCCTAGAGAGGGGCCATGGATATTGGCCCCCCTGGCTACAAATACCAGTCCGCAGCCGCCCCAGAAATGGCACATCTGTAAGATGCGCCAATTCCGGCACTTAGCCCCTCTCTTCCCACTCCCTTGTAGCCCTGGGATATGGGGTAACAAGGTGTTAATGTCACCTTGTTATTGTAAGGTGACATTAAGCCGGGTTAATAATGGAGAGGCGTCAATTAGACGCCTATCCATTATTAATCCCAGTGTAGTGAAAGAGTTAAAAAAAATATAGACACAGCCAGAACAAAGTATTTTAATATTCTTCATTTAACCATACTATCAGTGCCTGCAAAAAAAGTAAAATAATAAACTGTATACTACCTGTCCGCCATAGTCCAATTAATAACGAGTGTCCCACGACGATCTCCCCTATAGAACAGTAACATCGGGTTATGTCACTGCTCTATAGGACCTTCAGTGACACACTGACAGGAGACAATGGCTCCTGCAGTGCATCACTGAGAGGTTACCTTAGTTCAGAGTCTCACTTTATGGCATTTGCTGCGTGGGAAATTTCTCACACAGCAATGCCAAAAGTGAGACTAGGGACTATTTTTTTACAGCAGCGGAGGAATACAGTGCGGAAGGATACCTTCCTCCCATCATTGTATTGCTGGAGCCCCTAGAGAGCGGTCGCATCAGCTGATGCTGCTGCTCTCCACGGGAGATCGTCGTAGGACACTCGAGGATTTCTGCGGATCAGGGAGTACTGTATATTGTTTGTTATTTTCATATTTTTTACAGATGACACTGGCTTCGGGGAACAAAGTGACAAGTGATGGTGAGTATGTAATCTATGTTATATGTACTGTATGTCTATGTGTATGTATTGTATGTAATGTTTGAATGTATTGTATGTAGTGTGTATGTAGTATGTTGTATGTATGTAGTTTGTATGTACTATGTTGTATGTATGTTGTATGTAGTAAGTATGTAGTAAGTATGTAGTATGTATGTAGTATGTAGTATGTATGTATGTAGTATGTATGTATGTATGTAGTATGCATGTTGTATGTATGTTGTATGCATGTAGTATGTTGTATGTAGTATGTATGTTTGTGGGGTTTTTTTACATTCAACACATTAGCCGGATGATGGGACTACTACTGTCCCATCATTGGCTAATGTGTCATTCACTGTCATTGTAGCAGGCATAACCTGATGGGACTTGTAGTCCCATCGGACGATGCCTGCACACATACACAACCCCCGAGAGGCCCGCACAGACCCCCGGCAGCCTGCACAGACCCCCGGCAGACCACACAGACCCCCGGCAGGCCCGTACAGACCCCTGGCAGGCCCGCACAGACCCCCGGCAGGCCCGCACAGACCCCCGGCAGCCTGCACAGACCCCCGGCAGGCCCACACAGACCCCCGGCAGCCTGCACAGACCCCCAGCAGGCCCGCACAGACCCCCGAGAGGCCCGCACAGACCCCCCACGGTCCCGCACAAACCCCGCCGGCACACACAGACACGCAGTCTCCGCCCACGAACCGCCCACACTCTTCCCTCCTCCGGAACTGGATGTGCAAAGGAAAGAAAGGGCTTATTTTCATTCCGATATTTGTGTCCCATTGACTTGGATTGGTTTCCGGTATTAGTATCGGCGATACCCGATATTTTTTGGGTATCGGTCTGATCCAATCCGATCCGATATTTCCCAATATCGGAAGGTATCGCTCAACACTACCAGTGACTAAAAACTCGTAGTTCTGGAATTTTATTTTTACCAACTGCTTCACCGTATGGGTAACTAATTTCATATTTTAGATCAAATGGTAAAACTGGAGAGACAAAAAAGCACAAATAGGGACTTATCTGATAACTAAGTGGTGTAAAATATTATATGTACACTCACCTGTGAAAGTCACAACTCCTATAGAAACATATAAAGGCTGTGGCAGGACCACCAATGAATGAGGAATATGGTGGCTCAGAGTCCACGCTGCCCAAGTTTAAAGATACGATTACACACCAAGTTGATGCATGAATGCAGTTTATTGTCAACGCGTTTCAAGGTTTGCAAACCTCTTCATCAGGACCAAACCACAATGATCACCACTATTGTGTCCTATCATGTTAGGAAGGGATTCGTAGGATACAGAAGCTTAGAAAAAAAATGTATGGGTTTATTTTTGCATATGAGAAAAACAAATGAAAATGGAAACTGTGGACCAAAAATGGATCAAATTCAGATTCAGCGCTGAAAGAAGTCAATACTTTTTTTTCTTCTTATACGCAAAGAAAGGACAACTGTCTCATTGAAGCACCGAGAATAGTTTCCATGACTTCTTAGTGGAGGATCTCTCCTTTCTCTGAAAGGAGCTGAGAGTGCGATCTGCGCGACTATATGTGATCACCACCCTTCTTCGTGCCAGCAGGGGCAGGAAGGACTTGTGGCTTCCACGACTTTCATCTAAACATATGTTCTCTCGATCTAGATAGGGAGAGGTCCTAGTGACAACCTGACAATCGCATGCACGGACGGTTTGTGGCTGGGTATAGGATGGTGAGATGATCAATATATAGCGGTTTCTGCCTTATATATGTACTTATATCATGTTCTGACAAGTGCCGTCGTTATGACACAGAGATTTGCTATGTGACTAACACGGCTTGAAGAACAGAGTAAAAAAAAAGGAAATTGTGGGCAAGACTTGCAAAAAGTCAAACATTTTCGCAATTTTACGTCAGATCCTTGTAACACCCAGACACATACTATCTATCTATTTATATGTCAATCCTGAATGTCTCTAGAGAAGTAGTAGTGCCTCAAAAACAACACTCACATAGAATCTAATCAACAACGTCCATGATGGTATAATAGCCCATGGACAAAAAGTGAAAAAGGCAAAAAGTTCAATAAAAAGTTATATCTTTATTACAAAAATAATTAAAGAGACCAAAACAGTGACAGGGCTAAAAAAACCTCCATAGGGGAGGACCAGCTATACATGTAAAGTGTTAATAACAAATATAACACTAGCAGGCCATGTAGGTACAATACCAAAAACAATAAATATGTGCCAAAGCTGCAGCGGGTGGTAAAACAGAAAAAGTACCAGCAGGTAGATGTATGGGAGAGCTTACCGCGACAGTACGTGGCGTCCGGTGTCCTCCCCTCCCGCCCGGCGTGTGACACACGCCCCCCGAAGAAGCGAGCAGCGAAACGGCGCCCGTCAGGCGGGAGGGGAGGACACCGGACGCCACGTACTGTCGCAGTAAGCTCTCCCATACCTCTACCTGCTGGTACTTTTTCTGTTTTACCACCCGATCCATATTATGGCTCTTACCGCTTCATACTGCCACTCTGTTATTCTCAGCTGCAGCATTTGCATCCTGCCAGGTATATCTACAGCACGGCACCTTTATCCCACTTGTGGTCATATAGAGACGTTTATTGCTAGCCTGTAGCCTGTCACCTGGTATATCGCATTATTATTTTTTCCTAGCATCTTTTAGCTGCAGTTTGGGAACACATTTATTGTTTTTGGTATTGTACCTACATGGCCTGCTAGTGTTATATTTGTTATTAACACTTTACATGTATAGCTGGCTACTACAGTTTTTGTACCTATAGTCAGGTTGGTGAGACTGAGCTTCCGCTTCTTATATACCTGTTTTCTACCGCTTGCAGTGATATTTATTTATTCCTATTCCTACGCATTAGCACATTTACACTCATGTTGTCTTATACTGCAAGGAATTTCACAGTGTATCAGTTGCATCTGTTATACGACTGGTCCTCCCCTATGGAGGTTTTTTTAGCCCTGTCACTGTTTTGGTCTTTTTAATTATTTTTGTAATAAAGATATAACTTTTTATTGAACTTTTTGCCTTTTTCACTTTTTGTCCATGGGCTATTATACCATCATGGACGTTGTTGGTTACTATCTATTTATATGCATATATATATATATATCTTCTGTATATGTAAATGCGTGTGTGCATATATGCAAATTCATTACATATATATCTACTGTATATATAAACACGTGTGTGCATAAATACAAATATATATATATACGGTACATATATATATATATATATATATATATATATATATATATATATATATATCAACAAAACCCCACACAAAAAGTAAATGTGGTTGAACAAAGATGCCCCCGGAAGAAACTGTCCGTGAAACGCGCGTCAGGGTGAGGGGACACCGATAACACCTCTCGTGGCTGATTTATACCTTACAGATAATAATTATTAATTCCATTTGCCTATTGACAAGCTTTGTACCTGGCTGCCAGCACTCTATTATTATAGCTATAACTATTGGTAATTTTCTTATTCAGCAGTTCCCTGCCCTTTTTACGAGTACATAACATTTTCTCTTGTCTCTATATTATATGGTTTCATTGTGCATTATTATTGATACTACAGCAAAAGTGTTTTTGGAGGATTATATTCTTGCAATGTGCCATAAGTTTGGTTTATTTATCTTGTTACTTGGCTAGGGGGAGACATTTAAGTATTTCCCCCCACCTCTGTTATTCAGTATATCATATTTTTCCTCCTCCCTTGTTCGGCGTCCCTTTTACGGCATTTTGCTTTTTTTATGGTATGTTTTTAATATATATTTTAATAAAAATCTATACTTTTTTTTAATCTCTTCTTTGTTCTCCCACATTTACCTTATGTTTGGGGTTTTGTTATTTCTATAGCGAAGTGCCTTTTCTTACATAGAACATTTTTTGTGATTTGAATGCATACAGTACATACAGTGTATATATATGTAACCGCACCTAATTTACTTTTCGATTTATTTTGTTCTGCACTTTAAAAAAAACTCACTTGAATTGTTTGTCCACCTTTAGGCTGTGTGCACACGTTGCTGATTTTTCGCAGTTTTTTCGTGTTTTTTCGCGATAAAAATGCTATAAAACTGAAAAAAAAAGCATACAATATGCATCCCATCATTTTGACTGAATTCTGCATGTTTTCTGCACATGATGCGTTTTTTTCCGCGAAAAAACGCATCGCGGTAAAAAACGCAGCATGTTCATTAATTTAGCGGGTTTTTTTTGCGGATTTCCCACTATAAAATGCATTGGGAAATGTCCGGAAAAAAACGCATAAAAAACGCACCAAAAACGCGCAAAAACCGCTTGCAGAAAATTTCAGGTTTTTCTGAGGAAGTTTCTGCAAGAAATCCTGAACCTGTGCACATAGCCTTAGGGAACTTTTTTTTTTTTTTTACTGAAATGCATGTGTTTTGGGGTAAAAGTAATATTCAGTTGGGTTTCAGTAAAAAAAAAAAAATAGACAGTGCAGGCAGATGGCAAACACTTAAAGGGAACCTGTCACCCCGTTTTTGAAAGATGAGATATAAATAGTGTGAAATAGGGGCAGAGCTGGGCTTTACATTAGTGTCCTTTTGGTGCCTTTATTCCCCCGGGATGCTGCTGAAATACCTTTGTGAAGTGTCCGTTTTGTCCTGTCAGTCAAGTTGGTCAGGTCGAATGGGCGTTGTAAAATAGCGGTTCCTCCCCCACCTCATGCAATTCCCTGCGAAGTTTAGTTCCGCCGTTGGCGTTATGTTTAGCGCTTGCGCAGTGAATTTGCCTCCGGCAATCTGTGGGCAAAGCATAATTGACATCATTGCGCATGCGCGGGCCTTCACTTTAGCCGGGGTGCCCCGGAAGTTGTCATATCGGCAAAGTGTTATTCTGGATGCCGTATCTCATCCCACACTGCGAGCGTAAGTTTTGTGCCAAGATCGCTCGCCTGCCTTACGCTCGCAGTGTGGGATGAGATACGGCATCCAGAATAACACTTTGCCGATATGACAACTTCCGGGGCACCCCGGCTAAAGTGAAGGCCCGCGCATGCGCAATGATGTCAATTATGCTTTGCCCACAGATGGGCAAAACATAATGCGCAGGCGCCGGAGGCAAATTCACTGCGCAGGCGCTAAGAAAAAGCGCGATCTGTGCTATTCACAGATCGCGTTTACGAAAGACAAGCCGAGAATCAGGGGGAGGAACCGCTATTTTACAACGCCCATTCGACCTGACTAACTTGACTGACAGGACAAAACGGACACTTCACAAAGGTATTTCAGCAGCATCCCGGGGGAATAAAGGCACCAAAAGGACACTAATGTAAAGCCCAGCTCTGCCCCTATTTCACACTATTTATATCTCATCTTTCAAAAACGGGGGTGACAGGTTCCCTTTAACTCTTTTCTGTCTTTTTTGAGCTCTCAGCTGATTTCTGGCCATAGACCATGTCAGTGTTCATGGTGTTGGGAAAAAAGGAGCCTGTAAAAGCCATACGATGCAAAACGTTAAATGAAACCCAATTGTATAAATTTTTATTTTTTTTTAGCCCAGCCCCAAAACATATGCATTTAAGTAAAAAAAAAAAATTCTCCCCAACAGTAGACATCCCCTTTAAGCTTTTTTTTCTTTTGCTGTTGGTCCACGATTCTAGCTGGGTGAGGAGTTTTATTCTGTGAGAATGTTTTCCCATATCTCCACCATGCATTTCGTCTGAATGATTCATATTGGCGCCCTGGGCGTCTGCCCACCCTCTTTTTATCAAAGTCTCACCAACTGTTTCTATCTGACTCATCAGAGGTGTGAACGCAGCAGAGATTTGTATGAATTTATCATGTGGCTGTAAGGAGCGACATAAGACACAGACATTACCACGGACCAAGCCATTTATTGAGGATCAATAATTTATTACCAATGCTTTTTACTGCAGCATGGCGCTCATAATGCATCACTCACATCAGCCCAGTCATAGGCTCATACAGTCATGGAAGGAGAAGTTAGCTACTCCCTCAGTCGCCGAGGTCAACTTGTAACAACACTACCCAGAACTCCTAAATCCTACAGCAGCTCTATGGGGGTGACAGCTGTATTATGTAAGAATGTGTGCACCTCCATACTCCACCAGCTCCAACCACCAAATTAGTATGGATATTAAAACACTAGAAAAAGAAGGTTGTAATTCCAGCTCTTTAAAAAATTCCAATTTTTATTCATCCACTTTAAAATTCCAATATTGGTGGGTGCTAGTGATGAGCGAGTATACTCGTTGCTCGGGTGGTCTCCAAGTATTTATGAGTGCTCGGAGATTTTGTTTTTGTGGATGCAGCTGCCTGATTTATGGCTGCTAGACAGCTTGAATACATGAGGGTATTCCTTAGCAACCAGGCATGTACTCAGGCTGGCTAGCAGCCGTAAATCATACAGCTGCATCGACAAAAACTAAATCTTCGAGCACTCACAAATACTCAGAGACCACCCGAGCAACGAGTATACTCGCCCATCACTAGTGGGTGCTCCTCGTGGCAGGGAAAGAGAGATATCCCCCTTTCCCTGCCATGAGGAGCACTCACCAATATTGCAATTTTAAAGTGGATTAATAAGATTTAACTTTTTTAACGAGCTGGAACTACAGCCTTCGTTTTCTACTATTTATCACGTCTCATCTGGACGGTGTTCCGTGCACCTGTGGTGGCTGTCAGTGAGCTGGCTTCAGCACTTTTCTTTATATATATTAAAACACTGCAAGTTGTACTATAACCTTGGAGGTAAGAAAAGGTGTGCAAATTGTATAACGGAAAAAGTGCACAGGTGAAATATACAATCCTGTCATCAATTAATTGTAATATCATCATATACTGATTCCACATACAGGAATAATCACTATACTCATAGTACACTAGTTATATTCTTGTACATAGGGTCGGTATTATAGTAGTTATATTCCTGTACATAGGAGCAATATTATAGTAGTTATATTCTTGTATATAGGGAGCAGCATTATAGTAGTTATATTCTTGTACATTGGGGCAGTATTATAGTAGTTATATTCTTGTACATAGGGGCAGTATTATAGTAGTTATATTCTTGTACATAGGGGGCAGTATTATAGTACAGGGGGGCCATTTATATGGATACACCTGGGTGGGCTATTTATAAAGTTACATCCAAAATGGCCAACTACAAAATGGCCGCCATGGTCACCACCCATCTTGAAAAGTTTCCCCCCTCCCATATATTAATGTTCCACAAACAGGAAGATGATAACACCAACAATTTCCATTTTATTTAGGTGTATCCATATACATGGCCCACCCAGGTTTATCCCCATATATGGCCCACCCTGTAGTTATATTCTTGTACATAGGGGGCAGTATTATAGTAGATATATTCTTGTACATAGGAGGCAGTATTATAGTAGTTATATTCTTGTACATAGGAGGCAGTATTACAGTAGATATATTCTTGTACATAGGGGCAGTATTATAGTAGTTATATTCATGTATATAGGGGCAGTATTATAGTAGTTATATTCTTGTACATAGGGGCAGTATTATAGTAATTATATTCTTGTACATAGGAGGCAGTATTATAGTAGTTATATTCTTGTACACAGGGGCAGTATTATAGTAATTATATTCGTGTACATAGGGGCAGTATTATAGTAGTTATATTCTTGTACATAGGGGCAATATTAGTTATATTCTTGTACATAGGGGGCGGTATTATAGTAGTTCTATTTTTGACCATAGGGGCAGTATGATAGTATATAGTGCATCTTATGTAAACATCAGTAATAACTATAATTGTTCATAAAACATGTTCATTAGTAAACCATCCTTCTGTATCTGTGTATACTTTGTTCTTGGGCAGACTCGGGTACTTGGAGCAGATCATGCAGAATCTTTCCCTCCAGTCAGTGTAGACTTTGACACCATATCTTTGTCTCCAGTAGAAGAACTCTTGGTATCGTTCTGGGGTCATTGTGTTTAAAAATTCCGCCAGATGTTTCAGTGACGGAAAGTCTGCTACATGGATAAAGGAGTTGGAAGGTATAAACTTTTCATAGTTTTTTCTTGGTGGACCCAGCACGATTGGGACGGCACCAGCCAGAAAGGCATTCCTCCACAGCTTCTCTGTGATGTAGTCTTTATGAACAGAGTTCTCCAGCGCTAGATAAAAAAGGTATTTGGAAATCATTGGAAGGAGACATGAGGAACATAAAGGTTTCCTACTGGCTTTACCATACACATCCACCTTGAGGTATGAAGAAAACTCTTTGTAAAAGATGGCTCTTTCTTGAGTCCGGCGATAATGACTGACCACCCAGGAGACTAAACCATCCTTTAGAGTAGCATTCAGTTGCATGGCCAAGTTCGGAACCACCCTTCCATATGGCACAAAGATGTCCGAATCCTCTCGGTAAGTCAATGTCCAGTTAAATGTGTTATTCCATTTCATGAGCCCATTAGTATTTGAAGGCGATTCTAGAGTCGCCCAAACCCACATCTGCTGAGACGGTCTAGGTCCAGTAGGCATCTGATGACCTACAAGGTCCAGTTCTATGTGGTGGAAGACAACCACATTACTGCGGTTGAACATATTCCGGTCGTCCGTCAGTCTACAGTTTTTGATGTTGTAGTTGTTTAAACAAATATCTCCTGAGAGGTTCATGGGCTTGTGAAAAGGCCAATGCCAAATCAATATGGTGATATCATCGCTAGAAGAAAGTGAGCTTCTGTCAGAGTCAAAGAAAAGAACAAAACGAATGTTCCAGGCCAATACAGCCAAAGCAAAGATGCTTCCTAATGCTGACCTTTGCCTTAATCTCCAAGCTATAGCCATTTGACCTGAGGAAGGGCAGGAGATCCTGGTTAGAAAGACAACTGGTAAAGACCATTAAGGAACCCTACTGAGCATGAGAACGAGAATCTACTCATTGCTTTCTATCCCTCCATTTCATGGCAGCATCCTCACCCCTGGGAGAAGCTCTTATGTCCTACCTTGATGAGCAGTCACTGTGGTAACCGGTTCACAGAGTGGTGTGTTTATGGAGCTCTGCAATGTCATTAATCAGACTTGAGGCTGGTGGCAAAGGCTTCCTAGTAGTCGGGTGTTCCTGTGGGGTGCCAACAGGGCTTCTCCCTGCCAACTGTGGGGCACCGGACAGGCAGAGATTGCAGGAAGGTGCTCAGCGGAGAGCTGGGGAGAGGTGTTAACAGGGTGTCACAGCTGCCATCACTCTCAGTTCCTTCTGCTTTTTAGCTGCCTATGCCCTCCTCCTTCCTTTCCACAAAACTTTGTGTTACTCAGATTTGTACCCACAGTGTTCCGCTGAAGATATGACTGTAATCAACTGAGCCAGTCATACAGATACTTTAGCATACACACCTCGGGTGCTGCAGAACCTCATTATCCACACAGCAGCTGCTGCAGAACCTCATCAGGCACCTTACCTGCTGCAGAACCTCATAATACATCTCAGCCGCTGTAGAGCCTCAACAAACATCTCAGATGCTATAGAATCTTATAATGTATATTTCATGTGTGACTGCTGCAGAATCTCCTAAGACACACCTTAGCACCTTCAAAACCTTAGTATGTGACTGCAGGGGTTGTCTGTAGAACCAGAGTGGCCATTGGGCAATTTAAGCAAATGCCAGATGGGCAAGTCCTGCAGTGGGCAGCAACACCTCAGGAATGCCAATACTGTCAGTAGCTGTGGCTCAAGGGTCCGCCATGTACTCCAGCATGCCATAGGATGCAATGTGAAGACATCACTGCATCACCGACTGTATACAAGTTATTAAAGGAGAGGGAGGCTGCGTTGGGCAGGGAACCAGGATTAGGGAAGTATTGTAAACTATTTGATTATTATGGGACCCATGAATCGGGGTGGGAACCTTGATGGCATTGTGTGGGGGAATGTACTGTGGAGGCATCATATTGTGTATAGGGGCCTATGGGGCATCAAACTGGGTATTAGGTGGTTGTGGGGGAAAAATACTGTGTATAGGGTGGCTGTGGGGAAAACATACTGTGTATGAGGGGCTACAAGGTTTCCTACTGTGTATAGGGGCTATAGGGCATCATACTGTCAATAGGGGGCTATCATGCATCATACTGTGTATAGGGTGGCTGTGGGGGAAACATACTGTGCATAGGGTGGCTGTGGGTACAACATACGGTATATAAGGGGCCACAGTGTATCCTACTATGTATAGGGGCTATGGGGCATCATACTGTCAATAGTGGGCTATGATGCATCATACTGTGTATAGGGTGGTTGTGGGGGAAACATACTGTATATAAGGGGCTACAGGGTATCCTACTGTGTATATGGGCTATGGGCAGGGCCGTAACTACAACCGGGGCAGCCGGGGCACAGCCCCGGGGCCCCAACCACCCAAGGGGCCCCAAACTGATGGTAAATTTTTTTTAAAAAATGTTCCAAACATATTCACTGAATATTTAACTTCTAAAACTTGCATCATAAACAAAATCTATTAAAGGTCTTGCGGAACGTGGTGAAGCCTGTGTGTTGTATACAACAATGCGTAGCACGCTCCACCACCTTCCGCACAACCTCTAGTGATCGAAATGTTGTGGGGCCCCACTATGAAGTTTTTGCCCCGGGGCCCCGAAGTTTATAGTTACGGCACTGGCTATGGGGCATCATAGTGTCAATAGAGGGCTATGATGCATTACACTTTGTATAGAGTGGCTGTGGGGGAAACATACTGTGTAAAGGGGACTACAGGATATCCTACTGTGTATAGGGGCTATGGGGCATCATACTGTCAATAGGGGGGCTATGATGCATCACACTATGTGTAGGGCAAACGATACCTCAGCAGTTAGTACGGTAGCCATGCAGCACTGGAGTCCTGGGTTAATTTCCCAACTAGGGGAACATCTGCAAGTAGTTTGTAAGTTCTCCAATGTTTGTGTGGGCTTCCCCCTTCTGCATCATTATAAGGAGGTACCAAATCATTATCATTTTAAGGAAGCAACAGGAGGGGATTATTTATACAGGGTGCTGCTTTATAACTGTAAAGATGCACAGATGAGCATTACTACTATGAGGAAGTACAGAGGGAACACATTACTGTAGGGGGCCCTGTTATTGTGTGGGGCACAGCAGGAGGATGCTATTACTGTGCAGGGAACAGTGGAGGCATTATTATTGTCTCAGGCAAGGGTGGGAAAATAATGTTATGGAGGGCAGAAATTAATTCTGTTAAAATTAATATTAACATACTAATTATGATTATTTTATATTGATATTAATTGTATGACTTAATATTGATCAGAATTAAGTATGCTGACATCCCCCTATATACCATATAAGCCAACACACAGCCCCTTATACACTAGTGGCCAAAATTGTGGATACACTTCAAATTTTTGACATTTTTTAAAGTTTTTAGCATGCAATCATACAAAGTGTTTACAACCATAATGTCACAAGTAGTCTAAGGTAGATTAGAACGCCTCTACATAGAAAAAAGGTTACCATAATAAAAAATATCTCATTACATCCATAAGAACAGCAGAATGGTCGAATCAAAATATCACGTCCTAATATGTTAATTTCATGCTATCCCTATGTGTTCTTTCTTTAGTAGCGTGTAGGGTATCCTTTAGCATCGATAACAGCTTTGCATCTCCTTGGCATTGATTTAACAAGACTTCTCAGGTTCTCTGTGGTTATAACATGGTACCAGGAACTGATAACAACTGCAATCAATGCCTGTTTGTTGCTCAGTCACTTACTAGAAACCAATCGCTTTAGTCTTGACCACAGATTTTCGATAGGGTTCAGATCAGGACTGTTTCCTGGCAAGGAAAGCACAGAAATTTGTATGCTTTCAAATCATTTTAGACATTGCCTTGCAGTGTGACATGGTGCTCCATCCTGTTGAAAAATAATTTTGGTCTGTTCCTTGCCAAGGTCGCGAATTTATGGGATGAGCTTTGGTTCAAGGACATCATGAATATATTTCGAAACATTTACAGTTCACTCAAGGACCTGTATTCTCCAAATTCCATGCCAGGACATACAGCCCCATATCATAACACTCTCAGGATTTATCATTGTAGCTGTCATACACTCTGGAAGACTGTCTTCCTTTGGCCTTCTCTAAACATAACCACACCGTCACTACCAAAAATTGATATTCTTGTTTCATCGCACCAGATTACTTTCTTCCAATCTTCAATTGTCCAGCTGAGATGTTCTTTGGCCCAGGAAATTCTCTTATTTCTCTGCTTAAGATTTAGGAATGGCTTTTTCCTTGGTGTTCGTGCTTTCAGACCAGCATAAAGTAATTTGCGACGTACTGTTCTATCTGACAGCAAAACTCCTCCATCATGCAAGCACTGATTGAGTTCCTTGGCTGATCCTCTTCTGTTTTGCAAGGCTAACCTAACAAAGCTTCTGTCTGTTTTTGGAGTTGTGACGCCCCAGGGTCCTGGTCATCACAGTGGCATTGCTTTCCTCACTGGGAGAGTGATGTCACGCTTGGAAGCGATGAAGGATTCCTTTTATCAGGTAATCACAATGCACACAACATGTTCATACTCCAGGCCAGAAGGGGGAGCTCTAAACCTGGGTTATGGAGAACTTCCGTATATTCTGGTCTGGAGGGAAAGGAAGTCAGTCTGTCAGAGGACAGAGAAGAGAGCAGTCAGACATTGAGTGTCGGAAGGACTGAAGGAGCCATGTAGTCAGAGTAGCTGCAGCTCCTGGAGAAAGAGAGAGAATACGGAAGGAAGAATGGCGTTTAGTGGGCGTGCAGGAGAACGAAGCACAGGAGAGTGACATTAAGGGACAACAGCTGCGACTGAGCTATCTCCCTGACAGAGTGCAGATTCCGGTAGCCGAAAGACCGAGATTGTGAGGAACTCTAAGACTTACAGCAGAAAGTGGCAGGACAGCTGGATTACACAACACCTGTTTGCCCTAACACCCAGGAAGCACAGTGGCACATAGAGCCTGGGTCGTGATAGAGACCCTGTAAAAAGGCTCGAGCCATCTGTCATACGGGTTTGTGTCCCACCTTTATGGAGGACAGAGAGAACTGTGAGGATCTTATCAGAAGCCATATGCAGTAAGGGACTACAACACCACTGCGCTAAGAGGAAGGCTTTTATCTCTACCTGGTAAGGAGGACTCTGGATTCGCTTCCAAGTTGGCCGGACCCTGCCTGTACCTGTGATCTGGTGCCCTGGTCTGCGGTTGCCTGAAGCCTTCAGTAAACCAGGTAGAGAGACTGCACCTCTCACCATCTTCACCTATGGTGACCTACTTCACCTGTGGGAAGTTATACCATCTAGCTGCCATAACACCACCCCAGAGGACCCCTTTATGCAGAGTCGGTCCCCACTGACCGAATACCACAGGTGGCGTCACGAACACAAACTTTATTCAATTCCCTTTTACATGGGCGCCCAGGGCCACGGACTGGGTCGCAGCCACCGTGACATCCCTTTTGACTACCGGACCCGGGACCGAGTACCACACGGCCCTGGCGGGCGTTCCAGAGTTGTTGCCTTTTTCCTTCCTCTTCCACTCTTAGTTTTGATTCTGCAACTATTAGCAAAACGTGAACACAGTTTTTGCACTCCAGAAGCAGTGACTCCACCACCCATCGTCCTAGCAATATCTCTGTAACTGTATCCCTCCTTCCTCACAACAACAACCGTAGCTCTCTTTTTTAGAGACCAATCAGACCTCTTTGTGGCTGGCATGATTAAAATCTAAAAAACCCAATCATTCAGGAGTTTGTGAAGTCAAAATAGAGATTTATAATTATTCAGTTAATAAAATTAAATTTAAATATTAATAAAATAGAAGAAATAAAAATTCTCAATAATTTGTAAAGAAATTAAATCCTGTAGGACCTATACCGAAAGGATCAAGTGACAACTGTAGCTTTAAAACACTATTTATAATTTAATGCGGACATAAAGAAAAGTTAACATATACGTTTTTTTTTGGACTATAAGATGCACTTTTTTCCCCAAAATTTTTTGGGGAAAATGGGGGTGCGCCTTATAGTCGGAATATACTTACAAATACTTTGGCGGCAGCAAGAGTCGGGCAATTCTGCGGCAGTCCTGGTCTGACGATCACACTCCCCTCTCTAGTGCTCTGTGGTGCGGTGTGGGTTCCGCCGGCATTTTCTGAAAGCCCAGAGGCCCCCACACATCGATTGCTGCGATGCGCTGGCCTCTGGGAAAATGGCCGCTGGAGGGGGTGCATGTTCAGATTAAGATCTCGGGATGAGATCTTGTTGCCGAGATCTCAATCTGCTGCGATGCTGTGGCCTCCGGGAAAATGGCCACCGGGGGCGGCATATGCTCAGATTGAGATCTCGTCCCTAGATTTTGGGAGACGAGATCTCGGGATGAGATCTCATTGCTGAGATCTCAATCTAAGCATGTGCCGCCCCCCAGAAGCCATTTTCCCGGAGGCCACCGCATCGCTGCAATGGATATGTGGGGGCCTCCAAGCTTTAAAAAAAATGCTGGCGGAGCTCCCTGCACTACAGAACATCACTGCCGCACCTGTCGAAACCTGCTGCACCAGCCACACTAGCCTGGGATGGGATTTCCCGGAGGCCACCGCATCTGCCGCACCAGCCTGGGACCACCGAACATCCCGTAACCACGCTCTACCAGCGTTGCTGATCCCACCCTGTAACCTGAATTCGGACTGTAAGACGGACTCCCATTTGACACATTAATTTTTTTCCCCTATTTTGCTTCTGAAAATTTGGGGTGCGTCTTATGGCCCGGTGCGTCTTATAGTCCGAAAAGTACAGTAACATTTTTGAATTTTACTCACAGAGAACAAAATCCAGTATTTCTTGTCAAAATTATAAAAACTACTGACAAAATATCAAAAACAAGTCTCCCGATATCTTTAGTAACAGATTGCATGCCTGGGCTATAAATATAATTATGTAATCAAGCAAGTAAGATCGCCGAAAGTTCCAGAAGCCTCGAAAATTATTAAAAACTTCAAGTGTATCCACAATTTTGGCTACTAGCTTATACCGTACCAAAAGGAGAGCAATTCAGATCAATGATTTATAAAACAAACTTTAATTGCCATAAATAATACAAAAACATATATCAAAATATTACATTATCTAATGACTAGAGCACAGGATGAATGTCCCAGGAATGCTGGAAAAGCGCCCATCCCCCCACTCCCCCAGATGTAAATACCCTTGTAATGGCATGCATAAGAAAAAGCACCTACACTATCCAACCAAGATCACCCTAAAGCAGTGGGATTCTATAGTAATGCCATTAAGTATGGTGGTGGAAAAAGGGTGCTAGCACTTACCACTACACAGAGGTAGGGGGGGGGGGCGGTCGGGCGATGGTCCCCAACGCACGTTTCGTGGCCACCAGTGCCACTTCCTCAGGGGGATAACCATGTACTGCCCAACAGGACCTTAAAATAGCCCTTGGCCCCGGTCACATGGTACACAGCAGCCAATCACAGTGGCGCCATCGGCACATGTGCACTGTGTCCGGCAAGTCCCAGCAGTGGAAATCAGCGTCAGACCAGGTGTGCACGCCCAGGGCAAAGAAAAAATGTCCGGAGCGCACACACCGAGCCCTAAGACGCCGGTCCACACAGGGACAGGACGAATCACAGCGCAATGCGCACGGCCACTGGTGAGGGAAAATACTAAAAGTGCACAATATAAGTATAAAAGCTACTCCCTCCACATCCACTACTCATAGCTACTACTAATACAGGACAATTGGGAACTCATGGTTCCACCATGTCCGAGTCCTCTTACGTAAAAGTTCCTTAAAACGATGTACCACCTCCTGCAACTCTTTGGAGGACCCCTCAACCACCCCGTCAGCATTGTCAAGACAGACATCATTAATCTGTGCTCGCCAGGTGCAGTCACGCGCACGGAAGTCCATGCCTAAGAATGGGAAAGCTGTGAAAAACAGCTTATACCGTAGGAGCCATCACATAACCTCCTATAGACAGTATGAACCCTATATAGTCTGCTATATAGAGTATGATCCTCCACATAGCTACCTACACATAGCCTCCTATATACCATATGATCCTCCACATAGCATTCTATATACTGTATGAGCCTGCACATAGCCTCCTATATACAGTATGAGCCTGCACATAGCCTCCTATATACAGTATGATCCTCAATATAGCTTTCTACAGACACTATGAGCCTACACATAGCCTCCTATATACAGTATGATCCTCCACATAGCCCCCTATATACCGTATGAGCCCGCACATAGCCTTCTATATACAGTATAATCCTCAATATAGCTTCCTACAGACAATATGAGCCCGCACATAGCCTCCTATAAACAATATAATCCTCACAAAGCTTCCTACAGACAATATGAGCCCACACATAGCCTCCTATATACGTATGATCCTCCACATAGCCTCCTATATACCGTATGAGCCCGCACATAGCCTCCTATATACAGTATGATCCTCAACATAGTTTCCTACAGACAATATGAGCCTGCACATAGCCTCCTATAGACAGTATGATCCTCAACATAGCTTCCTATAGACAGTATGAGCCCACACATAGCCTCCTATATTTCCTGTTGATCCTCCACATAGCCTCCTATATACCGTGTGAGCCCGCACATAGCCTCCTATATACAGTATGATCCTCAACATAGCTTCCTACAGACAATATGAGCCCGCACATAGCCTCCTATATACAGTATGATCCTCAACATAGCTTCCTATAGACAGTATGAGCCCACACATAGCCTCCTATATACCGCATGATCCCCACATAGCCTCTGATACTGATATACAGCATGAGCCCCACATATCCTTTTATATAAAGCACCAGTACCCCTATATACAGTATGGGCCCCACACAGCCCCCTATATGCATACAAATATTCTATACACATGTAAAAAAAATAACCACCACCACATACTTACCTTACTTCCATCTCCCCGGCGATCAGCTCTCTACGTTGATCTGTCTCTCTGCAGTGCACAACTGACGCGATGAAATGACATCATTGCAACTGTTGGATCACATACTGGAGGATGTGGTCTATCTTCCACCACCAGTGTATTCACCATTGTCTGCATCCCGAGGAGAAGGGCAACAGTGAGAGGTGGCAGCAGATGGATAGCGGGCCGGAGAGTACACGTGCAGTCTTTGGGCCACTGTTTCAGCCCTGCGGTTGTCTCTGTCCACAGGTCACACTTTGCCCAGGTCTGTCTAGGGCACTGATTATAGTACCACTAGATGGGTTGTATAGAGGTGGGGAATGGCAGGAGGGATAGGAGAAGCAGTAAGATGTCTGTGTGTCTTGCAATCCCGAGTTATGGACTACTGTATAAGTTGGTAATATTTGGTTATGGTCTGGCAGTATTATATTTTCTTATATTGCAATATTGATATTAACATGATCTTGGTCCAGTCGTGTTTGTTATAAGGCTTTTCCACCTGAGTAAATTGTTGGCAATGACCACAGTGTGCCGCATCCTAATGTGTGTGTAGTTTAGACACCATCAAGATTTGGCACCACTTTTTGGTTGCAGCAGTTGTCACGTGATCACTGGTGTACAATTTGCATATTTGGAGTCAGGTGCCGACTAGAACAGAATATTGAGCGAAGCGGCTGAGACTCTGGTTGGCACGTGACCACAAAGTGTGAGAATTGTAAACCCTCGATCACCTGACAGCTGCTGTAAATGGTAAATATATTACACACCATAATGAGTCAGCCGTCTGCACTGCAACTTGCCAAAAACGTATACAGGGGTGTACAATCCTTCTAATGATCAGTATGATGGCATTATTCTGTCGCTGTATGGCGGCATTATGTAGTCATGATGTAGCAGTATTATTTAATCTTATATATCAATATTATTGGTCATGTTGGTGGTAAATCTGCATTTCCTCCATGCAAGATAATATTAGTAACAGAGACCCCTATCTGGAGAATGAGGGGGCAGCATCAGCCTGGGTGCATTTCAGTTCCCGCCTGAATGTCAGTTTGAAGATTTTCCTACATTCAGTGGTGAAAATAATGACATGACAGAATCGGCAACGATGTAGTGATCTATAGAAGTCGTCGGTAAAAACACAGTTTCCATATACTTCCCCTTCAAGAGCAGCATTTTCTTTACTTTTTGGCATTGCTGTGTCCTGTAGTCTGTGCCCTCCTGACTTCCTTCTGCTGCTGCATCCTGGCAAAGATTGGCATCTGCAATACACACAGGAAACCAAAGTAGGTCACGAATATTGTAGCCTCCGTGGGTGGGTCACATCTCATGAACTTTTAATGCCCTTCACTGGTTAGATTGATCTGAAGAAGAAGAAGAGGAAGCAGAAGAGGATGGATCCCAGCACCTCCCAATATATCACACAGGTCTGCAAAAAGATATATATTTTTTTAAAGTGCCAAGGTTTTTTTAATTGGTTTTGGATATTTTGAAGCTGCAAAATTAAAAAATCCCATTACTTGTGCTGAATTGGTTCTAGTTTTTGAGATAATTAATTCCTGAAAATAATGTGTTCCCCCAAAGTGAACTGTGCGTGATAACAACTGCAATAGCTTTCAGTTTTTCTACTCTTTAGCGGTATCTTAGGTAATGAGCTATCCCATATAATTATTTTGTATTTCAATTTGTAGGTTTTCAATGCTATAAAAGAGACTTTTTGAAGCCAAAATTCTACTGTAATTAATTAACAATTTTCGTAACCAGCAGATGGAAAGCCGATGGCTGGGGGCCGATGTTTATAGCCTGGGAAGGGTGTAATACCCATGGAGCTTCCCAGGCTATTAATATCAGCTCACAGTTATATAATTAGCCTTTACCGGCTATTAAAATGGGGGACCCCCCAAAAAATGATGTGAGGTCCCCCTATAATTAATAACCAGCAAAGGCTATGCACACAGCTGCGGGCTAATATTAATAGCTTAGGAAGGGGCCATGAATACTACCCCCAAGGCTAAAAACATCAGCTATCAGCCGCCCCAGAAAAGGCACATCTCTAAGATGCGCCAATTCTGGCACTTAGCCTCGCTCTTCCAGCTTGTCCTGTACTGGAGGCAAGTGGGGTGATAGTGGGGGGTTTGATGTCACCTGTCATGATCCGTTCCAGGGTTTAATCCTGTCTGCCCTTTTTCCTGGGTGGATCATGTTAACTTTGCTCTGCCTCATTCTGGGTTCAGGTGTGCTATTTAGCTCCGATGCATATTGCTGGCGGTGTCAACTATAGTTCTGTCTTCGGCGTGTGAACCTGACTCTGGTAGCTCTTCATCTGTGCCGCTGTGATCCCTGACTAGCCCCGTGTCTGTTGACTCCCTCTGTCTGCCCTTTTCCCAGTGTTTGCCTGTTTCTTGGCTTGATTCTCTGGTTTATGACTTGGCTTGTATTTGGACTCCCTTCTGCCTTCTGTCTTTGTCTTATCCGTTTCTGACCGTTGGTGAACCCCCTGGCTTGTTCTTGACCATGTATACTGCTGTTACTATTGGTACTTCTGCTTCTAACATTTTTTTGACTTGGCTTGTCTAACCACTCTCTCGCCATTTGGTGGCGTCTGTGCTGCTGCTCTGTGTGTGCAGTCTCACTTCCCTCTCAAGCTCCCCCTGGTGGAGGTTGCACTATACTGCACTGCAGTGTCGGGGTCGTCACGACAATACCCTTCATCCACCAGTCATTCCAAATCAGATTAAAAGCAGTGGTACCGGAGTGAAGAATGAGTCAGACACAATGCTGGTTCAAACTCAGTGTCTGCTTATGCTTCCACACGTAGTGGTAACCTCACAGCAACTGAACTCTTTATTTCATATACACAACATTATATGGTCTATTGGGGGAAGGTGTGCATAGGGCAGGGTTAGGCGGGGTTTAAGCAATGTATCTAGTATTCAGTCCCTCTGGTTGGCCTGACGTCATATGATAGATCCTCCTTCCTCCACGTCACTTTAAGTTTCCATTTCTCCAGGGACGATACTTCAGCTTCAGAAACGAAAGTAGATTCTTGGCAAGTACAAAAACTAAGGCAAAGGTGAATACTGGCAGCCATCTTAAATACAGTTAAATTTGCATTTGGCAAGCAAAGGGAAAAACTTATTGTTTCACAGCATAAGAATATATAAAAGTACAAAAGTGTATAAAGACATATATTTTCACCTTGACAATCCCCCCTAAACACTAAGTTTTTCCCTAAAAAGAAAGATCCTTCGAGACTGTCCATGTGATGGGGAAAGGGGAGGTGGATTTTTTCATCCAGACACCTCAGAAGCTCTCCCCTTGTGAGAGGCCTCCAGGCAGCTGAACCCTTCACTAGCTTCACATGGAGTTCTCCCGCTGTCCCTAAACTAAATCTCTTAGCACCTGAGAGTAAGGGGTTTTGTCTAACATCTTGAGGGGGCGTACTTAGAGATTTCCCCTGGATCAGTGCCATTGTACTCTAGTGGGTCTACCTCTTGGTTGAGGAAGGTGCCAGTCGGAGTTGCCTCAGTGATAACCTTTTTATACAGGGGAATAACACAACAGAGGATTATCGATCCAACTACAAGGAGAGCAATCAGTATCAAACAAGCTTGTTGAATGAATCCTTTGAGCCCACCCAACCAACTGGAAAAGAAAGATGTGTCTACTCCAGCATTAGATTTTAATTCTGCTGCTAACCCATTTATCTTTTTAAGGGCTATCATGGTCTTTCCATTTACCCCAGAGTTCTGAGGGATATAGGTACAACATTCCTCTCCCACCATCCCACAAATTCCTCCTTTCTCAGCTAAGATCATATCAAGGGCTAGTCGGTTTTGGAGGGTCATTCTAGTGTTAGGGCCTAACTCCTCAACTATACCCTGGAAAGCATCACAGATAAAATTGACAAACCTTTGTTCACTGTACATTTTTATTAATCTGATTAAAGAAGCAAAGCTAGCATAGATCTGGTTCTGGGCTTTAAATTGGTCAGGCACCCCCCTTGGCACTCCAATGCCATCGACATATACCAATGGATCTTCTTCATAACTCATGTGGAGCTGATCGAGACTTCTCCTCTTTCTGGTATATTCATCAGGTGTCTCCGGATCCCAAGGTAAAATATTGAACTGCATAGTTAGTTTAACAAGGGTGCATTGACCTGTCCAGGCATTAGGCAACCTAGGATGGAGCTTACCATCTCCACATAACCAATAAATATCGTACATATACTGTGTATGATTAGCTAGCAAATCAGTATCCAGGGAACTGTTCTCTTTGCAGAAACCTGTCTCGAAGACCCCTACTGGTGTACCTGTAGTGTCGTGGGAATTATAGCAGGTATAATTATCAGCTAACACAGTTATCCCTCCTGGGACCTTTAGTTTAGGTGCTTCATGAATTAGTGGGACATAATCTGAGCAATCAGTGGGGTTTAAATCCTTCAACAGATTCATAACACAGGCAGTAGTATTGTCATCAGGAAAAAGCAATGCATGTGTGTATAGATATATATTCGCTGCAGCACAAGCAACACATCCTACAGAGATACTCTGGACTCTTACATTGTATCTTACCCATTCTAACCATAAATTTGTCCTTGGGGCTGTTTGTGTTCCTATGGAGAAAACTTCTTGCCAACTAAGACCTGGAATGGGGATTACTTCGTTAACTATATTTTGCAAACGTTCACCTGGGCCTGGTTTAGGTGTACTGGTAACAGGGGCCTTGGTTGGTCTAAAGCTAATATCCTGGAGCTGTATATGGCCTAAATTCCCATAGTATCCACTATTAAACACATTATGAAAATATCTTCCCAGCACAATTGTTATCTCTGGTAACACATATATAAAACTGGATAATTCCCTCTACCACCCGCTGAGTCTCGGGGCACTTGACTACATTGCAGAAATCAAATCACCAGATATTTACCGGGGCCGTTAGGTTTACCCAGAGAATAGTAGCACCGGTATTCTTATTTACAATAGGGGCCGAGGAGGTAGGGGTGAGGATGACCCCTGGCCCTAGGACCAAAAACAACAACAACATTTTCCTTCGATCACCACTGTGACTAAGCGCTGGTTTGGACTCTTTTGCAGTGTGAAGCGTAGATCCAGGTGCTCTTTCCTTCAAGTTTTACTGACATAGCTTTTCACGACCATAAAACCACCAGGCTTCAAGTTATGACAAATATCGGTTTCTGCTGAATCTGGAAGGGAAGAAGAAACTAAAACATGGGTGTTAGCAACATTTTTTTTTTTACTAAACTGAATAACATATTGAACAGCATGGTCAGTTTCCTCTGACAACTACTGAGACTGAAAATTTGCAACTGAGAACCTAGCACCAAACAATATCTCCTATGGGGACAGGCCATGTTTTGAAATAGGGGTAGTACGAATGTGTAAGAGCCCTGGCCATGGAGCCGTAGTCTCCTGCATCATTTTGGTCAATTGTCCCTTCAGTGTGCCGTTCAGCCTCTTAACTTTCCCACTAGATTGTGGATGGTACGGAATATGGAGGGCTACAGTGGATCCAAGCATTGTCAGAACCTCCTGATACACATGAGCCTTGGTCACTTTCAACAACTTCTGGAACACCATATCTGCATATAACTTCCATCACCAGTTTCTTTGCTGTGGTCTTTGCAGTCACGTTGGTAACGGGGAATGCTTCTGGCCAACTGGAGAACATGTCGACAACCACCAGACAATATTCATACCTTCCAGACTTCGGCAACGTGATGAGGTCCACCTGGAGCCTTTGGAAAGGATAGTCGGGCTTAGCAAGATACTTCGGGGGTACACGTTGAAGTTGACCGGGATTGCAGATCTGACAGATACCTCGATGTGTGGGCCCATGCGCCCACGTGACAATAGCAGGGTACACCCGCTTAGGGAGACACACAAGTTGGCCCTTTTTCCAGCGACCATTGTCCATACGTGCTCCATCAGCTTTCCACTGCTTCACTTCTTCCTTTGGAGACATTCTCTGCATCGTCATTAAGCGGTCTCGCGGGGTCCGACAGAAAACCTCAGTCTGGCATAGATCATCAGGTTCCTGTAGAGTCAGTGTTTCTTGTAACTGTTTACGCTGAGAGCGTGTGGTCACCATAGCTGGTATGGTCTGTTCAACGGGCAGAAGAGCAGCGGCTTTTGCTTGCATATCCGCACAGGCGTTACCAACAGTCTGTGGCCTGTTCCATAGTACCGCGCTCCTTAACTTTGATAATGGCCACCTGGGTAGGTAATTTGATTGAGTCCATGAGGGCTTTAACAGCTTCAGCATTCTTAACTGAGTCCCGGCAGTAGTAACAAATCCTCGATTGGTCCATAGAGCTCTGAAATCATGAGCAATACCAAATGCATACTGTGAGTCCGTGTATATATCAGCTCGCCTGTCTTTGGCCAGAACACATGCAGTAGACAGATCCTGAAATTCTGCTTCTTGTGCTGACAGGGAGGGAGGGAGTGCAGCTCCGTGCACTACAGTGTCTTCCATAGTAACAGCGTATCCTGTGTGAAATCTGCCAAAATCATCAGCATATCTTGAACAGTCTTTCAGGGCTTTGTAGAGAAATTGCATTATGCGGGATGTGTCCGGTATTCACTGACAACAATAAGTACATAGTCCAAGAAAACGTTGGAGTTCAGTCTCATCCTTTGTAGCTGACGGCTATTTTCCTTTCTTCTGTGAGGTGTCTGGCACCCTGAAGGAGACAGTGACCCAAAAATATCACTTGACCAAGGCAGAACCGAAGTTTCGAGGCCGAAACCTGACAGTTCAGATCTGCCAGATACTTGCGAAAACTAACAGTGGCAACAATGGCTTCCTGCTCTGTCTGTGTACACAACAAAAAACAAAAAATAATTACCCACATACTGAAGCAGCATAACATAAGGATATTCTAACTGCCAGGGTTAAACACACTATCCCCCCTATTTTTTTTTATTTTTTATAACACATCTCATTATACTCATCTACATAGGGGTTATATAACATGTATTTATGTATAAGTGCACCTGAGCAGACCTAGAGAGTTGGTGAGCCAAGTTGATGGTCAGATGGTATTTCATCTGACCATCAACTTGGCTCACCAACTCTCTAGGTCTGCTCAGGTGCACTTATACATCCATCATATTGTCTTTGTCTGTAAAATGGGAAAGGTTTGTTCTCAGGGTCAGCCAATTATTTTAGCGTAGCTAGCTAGTCAGAGGGCTTCCAGGGATAATACTCCTGTATCTGTTTTACACTACCTGATGTGGTTGGTTCTCTGGTGGTGGGGTTGACTAGATGACCGGTTGGGGGTGACATGACATGCTGGTCTACAGCTCCTTCCCAAAAGGATTACTGTCAGCCTACTCCCAAAATTAATGTCCCCACTACCCACTATCCTGTGTCAGCTTCTTATATCACTACATGTGATCTTATCTGGACAGGAATCAGTGTAATTCACTTAGGTTGGGTTGCAACACAGCTTATACAAGTATTTCTCCAGTCTGGGTTTGTCTGACCGCAATGTTTACAAGTCCATCTGTCTTTTGTTGGTCTGAGAATTAACATGGCAAGGGAGATTTCCAGACACAGGGTTAAAATGGATATTGGAGCGTAAGACTGGATTTGTGTAAGGGAGGGGGCTGGAGCTGGAATCTGTTTCTTGGGCCACTGATAAGGAACCGAGCTGCGTGCTGTGTCCTAGAAGCTGCGGCGGGGGGGGGGGGAGGGGGACTAGAGGGCGAGTAAAGATCGCTGCAGCTGCTGATACAGAATAGGTTACGTTCTTCTGAAAACTTTGGCCCCCCTTTCTCTGGCCCGCAGCACAAAGAGGAGAAATAAAAAAAAAAAAAACAATTCGCGCAGGGGTTCACCCCTCCCATTGACTACAAACACACAGATAAGAATTTACAGCATTCCTCAACACAAAAGAAGAAAAACAACAACGCAGCTATTTGACTCCCCCCTCCCATGGGGTGTTTTGGAAAACCACAGTAACGGAATACAGCAATTCTCAGACTCAATTAATTTCTACAAAACCTTCACACAATTCATATACCAAAACACCTTAGAAAAACCAATGATTGAGGTATTTTATAACCAAACACGGGCTCTGCATCCTTTCATCTTTCCTCTCCATCAACCTTTTTCCATTCCTCATTCTTTAAACCTCGCGCAACTCGCAGATGAGCTTGCGCTTGTTCTAACAGTCCTTTATCTTTCAATATTCTTGACTGCCTTCTTGCCCTCCCGTGACTCTACTATTGTCTTGACTTCCACAGCATCCTCATCTAATCTGTGGGGCACGGACTTCTTCTTTAAGAGACGTAACATGACTCACAGAATACTACGCCCTTCTGCAGTAGGCCGCTGACAGCGACAGCAACACTTGTGTCCTAACACGGAGCCTCGCGCTCCACGTGTTATGAATAAAGAGCCTCGCGCTCAATATTTTTCCCTAACCTGAACACCAGTGATTACAGTCTGCCCTGTCACGATATTCTAAACGTTGGGAGGCTGTCTCCTAGTGAGACCCCTCCACTGTGTTTCTGGTGGTCCCCCTCTTGGGACGTCTTAATTACCGATATGTGCAAGTGTGTACAAGTGTTTCTGGTGGTCTCCCTCTTGGGACGTCTTAATTACCGATGTATGTGCGTGCAATATCACAGAGGCCACGTCTCCTATCCCTTCCTCTAAGCCGCCGCCAATCCACAAACTTCTCAATCTTTCCCTCTATCACTACTAGGCAACAGTCACGGGTAGGGTGGTTGAATGGAGTACAATGACCGGTGGAGGAGGTGTGGTGTACACGAGGACGCGCAGAGTGCGACGTCTCTCAGTTGCTGGTTTGAAGCGTGGCACGGGATCGCGCTCGGTCTCACCACTCGACCGGTCACTCCCCAGACCCAAGGAGACCACAGACTAACCAATAATGGCTGAAACACTAGCAAGTGTGACACATACATAGTATGTGATCTCCACTTACCGTGTTTAGAGGGTGATCAGTCCTCGAGGTCAGCCACTACGGGTGTCGTCCACAGACGTCCAGGCATGGGTCCAGGGGTTCTCGGATCGCAGGCCACGCCCCACGTTGGGCGCCAAATTGTCGGGGTCGTCACGACAATACCCTTCATCCACCAGTCATTCCAAATCAGATTAAAAGCAGTGGTACCGGAGTGAAGAATGAGTCAGACACAATGCTGGTTCAAACTCAGTGTCTGCTTATGCTTCCACACGTAGTGGTAACCTCACAGCAACTGAACTCTTTATTTCATATACACAACATTATATGGTCTATTGGGGGAAGGTGTGCATAGGGCAGGGTTAGGCGGGGTTTAAGCAATGTATCTAGTATTCAGTCCCTCTGGTTGGCCTGACGTCATATGATAGATCCTCCTTCCTCTACGTCACTTTAAGTTTCCATTTCTCCAGGGATGATACTTCAGCTTCAGAAACGAAAGTAGATTCTTGGCAAGTACAAAAACTAAGGCAAAGGTGAATACTGGCAGCCATCTTAAATACAGTTAAATTTGCATTTGGCAAGCAAAGGGAAAAACTTATTGTTTCACAGCATAAGAATATATAAAAGTACAAAAGTGTATAAAGACATATATTTTCACCTTGACAGCAGCAGCATGACATCACCTTTGTATTGTCAGGTGACATCAAGCCCAGAGGTTAGTAGTGAAGAGGCGTCAATAAGACTCCCCCATTACTAACCCCAGTCACATTCAGGGCTGCCATCAGGGCATTACTGCCCTGACTGGCGTATGGGGCCCGATGGGCAGAGGGGGCCTGCATTGGGCCTGTCTCTTCTGCTCATCAGGCCTGGGCCCCAGCGGCAGGCTTTTATCAGTACAGTAATTGAACCTGCGTCCGAGACGCAGGTTCAGCTACTCCATTGCTTTGCGGGCCCGCACAGCAATGGTTAAAGCAGCCAGCCAATCGGAGGCTGGCAGCTGACATCAGCGCGCACGTCGCCGGCGTATGATGTCATTGTCATTTGCCGGCGAGTGCGCGCTAAAACACTGGGAGGGATCTTCTTCGTAGGATCGCAGCCAGGTAAGGAGAAAGGGGTTTTGTTTTTTTTTATTATTTTTATTGAAAGCGGCAAGCCGCAATGTTTCACCGGCAGGATGGAGATACATGGACCATGTGTCTCCATCCTGCCCAGCGCAGAATGGAGACAGGGGGCAGAATAAAGACAGGGGGCAGGATTGGAGACACGGGGCAGAATGGAGACACGGGGCAGGATTGAAGACACAGGTGCAGAATGGAGACACGGGGCAGAATGGAGACAAGGGGGCAGGATTGAAGACACAGGGACAGAATGGAGACATGGGCAAAATGGAGACACAGGGCAGAATTGTGACACGGGGCAGGATTGGAGACACAGGGGCAGAATGGAGTCACTGGGGCAGAATGGAGACACGGAGGCAGAATGGAGACAAGGGGGCAGGATTGGAGACACGGGGCAGAATGGAGACATGGGGCAGAATGGAGACAAGGGAGCAGGATTGGACACACGGGGGCAGAATGGAGACATGGGCAGAATGGAGACACGGGGCAGAACGGTGACACGGGGCAGGATTGCAGACACAGGGGCATAATGGAGACACTGGGGCAGAATGGAGACACGGGGGCAGAATGGAGACACGGGCCAGAATGGAGACATGGGGGAAGAATGGAGACAAGGGGCAGAATGGAGACACGGGGCAGAATGGAGACACGGGGGCAGGATTGGAGACACGGGGCAGGATTAGAGACACGGGGCAGGATTGGAGACAAGGGGGCAGAATGGAGACACGGGTCAGGATTGGAGACACGGGACAGAATGGCGACACAGGGCAAGATTGGAGACACAGGGACAGAATGGAGACACGGGCAGAATGGAGACACAGGGCAGAATGGATACACTGGTGCAGAATGGAGACACGAGCCAGAATGGAGACACAGGGGCAGAATGGAGTCACTGGGGCAGAATGGAGACACGGAGGCAGAATGGAGACAAGGGGGCAGGATTGGAGACACGGGGGCAGAATGGAGACACGGGGCAGAATGGAGACAAGGGGGCAAGATTGGAGACACAGGGGCAGAATGGAGACACGGGCAGAATGGAGACACGGGGCAGAATGGTGACACGGGGGCAGGATTGCAGACAGGGGCAGAATTGAGACACTGGGGCAGAATGGAGACACGGGGGCACAATGGAGACATGGGCCAGAATGGAGACAAGGGGGCAGGATTGAAGACACAGGGACAGAAAGGAGACATGGGCAGAATGGAGACACAGGGCAGAATTGTGACACGGGGCAGGATTGGAGACACAGGGGCAGAATGGATACATTGGCGCAGAATGGAGACACGGGCCAGAATAGAGACACGGGCAGAATGGAGACAGGGGGCAGAATAGAGACAGGGGGCAGGATTGGAGACACGGGACAGAATGGAGACATGGGCAGAATGGAGACACAGGGCAGAATTGTGACACGGGGCAGAATTGGAGACACAGGGGCAGAATGGATACATTGGCGCAGAATGGAGACACGGGCCAGAATAGAGGCACAGGGGCAGAATGGAGTCACTGGGGCAGAATGGAGACACGGAGGCAGAATGGAGACATGGGGCAGAATGGAGACAAGGGAGCAAGATTGGAGACACGGGGGCAGAATGGAGACATGGGCAGAATGGAGACACGGGGCAGAACGGTGACACGGGGCAGGATTGCAGACACAGGGGCATAATGGAGACACTGGGGCAGAATGGAGACACGGGGGCAGAATGGAGACATGGGCCAGAATGGAGACATGGGGGCAGAATGGAGACAAGGGGCAGAATGGAGACACGGGGCAGAATGGAGACACGGGGGCAGGATTGCAGACACAGGGGCATAATGGAGACACTGGGGCAGAATGGAGACAAGGGGCCAGAATGGAGACATGGGGGTAGAATGGAGACAAGGGGCAAAATGGAGACACGGGGCAGAATGGAGACACGGGGGCAGGATTGGAGACACGGGGCAGGATTAGAAACACGGGGCAGGATTGGAGACAAGGGGGCAGAATGGAGACACGGGTCAGGAATGGAGACACGGGGCAGAATGGAGACAAGGGGGCACGATTGGAGACACAGGGACAGAATGGAGACACGGGCAGAATGGAGACACAGGGCAGAATGGATACAGTGGTGCAGAATGGAGACACGAGCCAGAATGGAGACACAGGGGCAGAATGGAGTCACTGGGGCAGAATGGAGACACGGAGGCAGAATGGAGACAAGGGGGCAGGATTGGAGACACGGGGGCAGAATGGAGACACGGGGCAGAATGGAGACAAGGGGGCAAGATTGGAGACATGGGGGCAGAATGGAGACACGGGCAGAATGGAGACACGGGGCAGAATGGTGACACGGGGGCAGGATTGCAGACAGGGGCAGAATGGAGACACTGGGGCAGAATGGAGACACGGGGGCAGAATGGAGACACGGGCCAGAATGGAGACACGGGGACAGAATGGAGACAAGGGGGCAGAATGGAGACATGGGGCAGAATGGAGACACGAGGCAGAATGGTGACACAGGGACAGGATTGGAGACACAGGGGCAAAATGGAGACACTGGGCAGAATGTAGACACGGGGCAGAATGGAAACACGGGGCAGAATGGGGACACGGGGCAGAATGGAGACACGGGGCAGGATTGGAGACACAGGGCAGAATGGAGACACGGGGCAGAATGGAAACACAGGGCAGAATGGAGACAAGGGGGCAGGATTGGAGACATGGGGGAAGGATAGGAGACATGGGGAAAGGATAGGAGACACAGGCAGAATGGTGATACAGGGCAGAATGGAGACACGGAGGAAGGATAGAAGACACGGGGGAAGGATAGGAGACACGGGGACATAATGCAGACATGGGGAAGAATGGAGACACGGGGGAAGGATAGGAGACACGGGGGAAGGATAGGAAACACGGGGACAGAATGCAGACATGGGGCAAAATGGAGACGTGGGGGCTGGATTGGAGACACGGAGGCAGGATTGGAGACACGGGGGCAGAATTGGGACAAAGGGGCAGGATTGGAGACACGGGGCAAAATTGGGACAAAGGGGCAGGATTGAGACACGGGGCAGAATGGAGACATGGGGAAAATGGAGACACAGGGCAGAATGGAGACAAAGGGGCAGGATGGAGACACGGGGGCAGAATGGAGACAAGGGGGCAGGATTGGAGACAAGAGGGCAGAATGGAGACACGGGGCAGAATGGAGACAAGGGGGCAAGATTGGAGACATGGGGGCAGAATGGAGACACGGGCAGAATGGAGACACGGGGCAGAATGGTGACACGGGGGCAGGATTGCAGACAGGGGCAGAATGGAGACACTGGGGCAGAATGGAGACACGGGGGCAGAATGGAGACACGGGCCAGAATGGAGACACGGGGACAGAATGGAGACAAGGGGGCAGAATGGAGACATGGGGCAGAATGGAGACACGAGGCAGAATGGTGACACAGGGACAGGATTGGAGACACAGGGGCAAAATGGAGACACTGGGCAGAATGTAGACACGGGGCAGAATGGAAACACGGGGCAGAATGGGGACACGGGGCAGAATGGAGACACGGGGGGGGCAGAATGGAAACACGGGGCAGAATGGAAACACGGGGCAGAATGGGGACACGGGGCAGAATGGAGACACGGGGCAGGATTGGAGACACGGGGCAGAATGGAGACACGGGGCAGAATGGAAACACAGGGCAGAATGGAGACAAGGGGGCAGGATTGGAGACATGGGGGAAGGATAGGAGACATGGGGAAAGGATAGGAGACACAGGCAGAATGGTGATACAGGGCAGAATGGAGACACGGAGGAAGGATAGAAGACACGGGGGAAGGTAAGGAGACACGGGGACATAATGCAGACATGGGGAAGAATGGAGACACGGGGGAAGGATAGGAGACACGGGGGAAGGATAGGAGACACGGGGACAGAATGCAGACATGGGGCAAAATGGAGACGTGGGGGCTGGATTGGAGACACGGAGTCAGGATTGGAGACACGGGGGCAGAATTGGGACAAAGGGGCAGGATTGGAGACACGGGGCAAAATTGGGACAAAGGGGCAGGATTGAGACACGGGGCAGAATGGAGACATGGGGAAAATGGAGACACAGGGCAGAATGGAGACAAAGGGGCAGGATGGAGACACGGGGCAGAATGGAGACAAGGGGGCAGGATGGAGACACTGGGGCAGGATGGGAGACACAGAGGGCAGGATGGGAGACACAGGGGCAGAATGGAGACACGGGGCAGAATGGAGACACGGCGGCAGGATGGAGACACAGGGGCAGGATGGAGACACAGGGACAGGATTGGAGACATGGAGGCAGGATTGGAGACACAGGGCAGGATTGGAGACACAGTGCAGGAATGGAGATACGGGAGCAGGATTGAAGACACGGCGCAGGAATGGAGACATGGTGCAGGATGGACACATGGTGCAGGATGGAGACAGATGGGGCAGGAATATGGGGCAGGATGGAGACAGATGGGGCTGGATCATGGGGCAGGATGGAGACAGATGGTGTAGGATCATGGGGTAGGAAGGATACGATGGAGACAGATGGGTGTTGTGAATTCTGTTGTCGGGCTCCCTCCTGTGGTCATTAATGGTACTTCGGCTGGTTCTGTCCATGGACTTCCTCTGGTGGGTGTTTCTGAGTTTCCTTCCACAGGTGACGAGGTTAATTCGTTAGCTGCTGCTCTATTTAACTCCACTTAGATCTTTGCTCCATGCCACCTGTCAATGTTCCAGTATTGGTCTAGTTCACTCCTGGATCGTTCTTGTGACCTGTCTTCCCAGCAGAAGCTAAGTTCCAGCTTGTATTTCTTTGGTTTGCTATTTTTCTGTCCAGCTTGCTATTTCTATTGTTGTCTTGCTTGCTGGAAGCTCTGGGACGCAGAGGGAGCGCCTCCGCACCGTGAGTCGGTGCGGAGGGTCTTTTTTGCGCCCTCTGCATGGTCTTTTTGTAGGTTTTTGTGCTGACCGCAAAGTAACCTTTCCTATCCTCGGTCTGTTCAGTAAGTCGGGCCTCACTTTGCTAAATCTATTTCATCTCTGTGTTTGTATTTTCATCTTTACTCACAGTCATTATATGTGGGGGGCTGCCTTTTTCTTTGGGGAATTTCTCTGAGGCAAGGTAGGCTTTATTTTTCTACCTTCAGGGCTAGCTAGTTCCTTAGGCTGTGCCGAGTTGCATAGGGAGCGTTAGGCGCAATCCACGGCTATTTCTAGTGTGTTTGATAGGATTAGGGATTGCGGTCAGCAGAGTTCCCATGTCCCAGAGCTCGTCCTTATTATCAGTAACTATCAGGTCATTCCGTGTGCTCTTAACCACCAGGTCCATTATTGTCCTGACCACCAGGTCATAACAGTACAGGTGGCCCAAAGTACTAATGCATCTCAATAGAGGGATAAGAGAAGTTCTGAGACCATTTTTTTTTCTTTGCACTGTGTTTTGTCTCTATTTTCCCCTTTACCTCTGGGTGGTTCAGGACGCAGGTGTAAACATGGACATTTAAGGTCTGTCCTCTTGGATGGATACTCTCACTACAAGGGTACAAAACATTCAAGATTTTGTGGTTCAGAATCCGATGTCAGAGCCTAGGATTCCAATTCCTGATTTGTTTTTTGGTGATAGATCTAAGTTCTTGAATTTCAAAAATAATTGTAAATTGTTTCTTGCCTTGAAACCTCGCTCCTCAGGTGACCCTGTTCAACAAGTAAAGATCATTATTTCTTTGTTACGTGGTGACCCTCAAGACTGGGCATTTTCCCTTGCGCCAGGAGATCCGGCATTGCGTGATGTTGATGCGTTTTTCCTGGCGCTTGGATTGCTTTATGACGAACCTAATTCAGTGGATCAGGCAGAGAAAATCTTGCTGGCTCTGTGTCAGAGTCAGGATGAAGCGGAGATATATTGTCAGAAGTTTAGAAAGTGGTCTGTGCTCATTCAGTGGAATGAATGTGCACTGGCAGCAATCTTCAGAAAGGGTCTCTCTGAAGCCCTTAAGGATGTCATGGTGGGATTTCCCATGCCTGCTGGTCTGAATGAGTCTATGTCCTTGGCCATTCAGATCGATCGACGCTTGCGTGAGCGTAAGGCTGTGCACCATTTGGCGGTACTATCTGAGCATGGGCCTGAGCCTATGCAGTGTGATAGGACTTTGACCAGAGCTGAACGGCAAGAACACAGACGTCGGAATGGGCTATGTTTTTACTGTGGTGATTCCACTCATGCTATCTCCGATTGTCCTAAGCGCACTAAGCGGTTCGCTAGGTCTGCCACCATTGGTACGGTACAGTCTAAATTTCTATTGTCCGTTACTCTGATTTGCTCTTTGTCATCCTATTCTGTTATGGCATTTGTGGATTCAGGCGCTGCCCTGAATTTGATGGACTTGGAGTAGGCTAGGCGCTGTGGTTTTTTCTTGGAGCCCTTGCAGTATCCTATTCCATTGAGAGGAATTGATGCTACGCCTTTGGCCAAGAATAAGCCTCAGTACTGGACCCAATTGACCATGTGCATGGCTCCTGCACATCAGGAGGATATCCGCTTTCTGGTGTTGCATAATCTGCATGATGTGGTCGTTTTGGGGTTGCCATGGCTACAGGTTCATAATCCAGTATTGGACTGGAAATCTATGTCTGTGTCCAGCTGGGGTTGCCAGGGGGTACATGGTGATGTTCCATTTTTGTCTATTTCGTCTTCCTTTCCTTCTGAAGTTCCAGAGTTTTTGTCGGATTATCGGGATGTATTTGATGAGCCCAAAGCCAGTGCCCTACCTCCTCATAGGGATTGCGATTGTGCAATTAATTTGATTCCTGGTAGTAAGTTTCCTAAGGGCCGATTGTTCAATTTATCTGTGCCAGAACACGCAGCTATGCGGAGTTATATAAAGGAATCCTTGGAGAAAGGCCATATTTGCCCGTCGTCATCACCGTTAGGAGCAGGGTTCTTTTTTGTGGCCAAGAAGGATGGTTCTTTGAGACCTTGTATTGATTACCGCCTTCTTAATAAAATTACAGTCAAATTTCAGTATCCTTTGCCGTTGCTGTCTGATTTGTTTGCTCGTATTAAAGGGGTTAGTTGGTTCACCAAGATAGATCTTCGAGGGGCGTATAATCTTGTGCGTATTAAACAAGGCGATGAATGGAAAACAGCATTTAATACGCCCGAGGGCCATTTTGAGTACCTGGTTATGCCATTCGGGCTTTCCAATGCTCCATCAGTATTTCAGTCCTTTATGCATGACATCTTCCGAGAGTACCTGGATAAATTCCTGATTGTGTATTTGGATGATATTTTGGTCTTTTCGGATGATTGGGAGTCTCATGTGAAGCAGGTCAGAATGGTGTTCCAGGTCCTTCGTGCGAATTCCTTGTTTGTGAAGGGGTCAAAATGTCTCTTTGGAGTTCAGAAGGTTTCATTTTTGGGGTTCATTTTTTCCCCTTCTACTATCGAGATGGACCCGGTTAAAGTCCAGGCCATTTACGATTGGACTCAGCCGACATCTGTGAAGAGCCTGCAAAAGTTCCTGGGCTTTGCTAATTTTTATCGGCGCTTCATCGCTAATGTTTCTAGTGTTGCTAAACCGTTGACTGATTTGACCAAGAAGGGTGCTGATGTGGTCAATTGGTCTTCTGCAGCTGTAGAGGCTTTTCAGGAGTTGAAGCGTCGTTTTTCTTCTGCCCCTGTGTTGTGCCAGCCAGATGTTTCGCTCCCGTTTCAGGTTGAGGTTGATGCTTCTGAGATAGGAGCAGGGCCTGTTTTGTCGCAGAGAAGTTCTGATGGCTCGGTGATGAAGCCATGTGCTTTCTTTTCTAGAAAGTTTTCGCCTGCTGAGCGTAATTATGATGTTGGTAATCGTGAGTTGTTGGCCATGAAGTGGGCATTCGAGGAGTGGCGTCATTGGCTTGAAGGAGCCAAGCATCGCGTGGTGGTCTTGACAGATCACAAGAATTTGACTTATCTTGAGTCTGCCAAACGGTTGAATCCGAGACAGGCTCGATGGTCGTTATTTTTCTCCCGTTTTGATTTTGTGGTTTCGTACCTTCCGGGCTCTAAGAATGTGAAGGCTGATGCCCTGTCAAGGAGTTTTGTGCCTGACTCTCCGGGTGTTCCTGAGCCGGCGGGTATTCTCAAAGAGGGGGTAATTTTGTCTGCCATCTCCCCTGATTTGCGGCGGGTGCTGCAAAAATTTCAGGCTGATAGACCTGACTGTTGCCCAGCGGATAAACTGTTTGTCCCTGATAGATGGAATAGTAGAGTTATCTCTGAGATTCATTGTTCAGTGTTGGCTGGGCATCCTGGAATCTTTGGTACCAGAGATTTGGTGGCTAGATCCTTTTGGTGGCCTTCTTTGTCATGGGATGTGTGTTCTTTTGTGCAGTCCTGTGGGACTTGTGCTCGGGCTAAGCCCTGCTGTTCTCATGCCAGTGGGTTGCTTTTGCCCTTGCCGGTCCCGAAGAGGCCCTGGACGCATATTTATATGGATTTTATTTCGGATCTCCCCATCTCTCAAAAGATGTCGGTCATTTGGGTGGTTTGTGATCGCTTTTCTAAGATGGTCCATTTGGTACCTTTGCCTAAATTGCCTTCCTCCTCTGATTTGGTGCCATTGTTTTTCCAGCATGTGGTTCGTTTACATGGTATCCCGGAGAACATCGTTTCTGACAGAGGTTCCCAGTTTGTTTCGAGGTTTTGGCGATCCTTTTGTGCAAGGATGGGCATTGATTTGTCTTTTTCCTCGGCTTTCCATCCTCAGACAAATGGCCAAACCGAACGAACTAATCAAACTTTGGAAACATATCTGAGATGCTTTGTTTCTGCTGATCAGGATGATTGGGTGTCCTTTTTGCCTTTGGCTGAGTTCGCCCTTAATAATCGGGCCAGCTCGGCTACTTTGGTTTTGCCGTTTTTCTGCAATTCTGGTTTCCATCCTCGTTTCTCTTCAGGGCAGGTTGAGTCTTCGGACTGTCCTGGTGTAGATACTGTGGTGGATAGGTTGCAGCAGATTTGGACTCATGTGGTGGACAATTTGGCATTGTCCCAGGAGAAGGCTCAACGTTTCGCTAACCGCCGGCGCTGTGTGGGTCCCCGACTTCGTGTTGGGGATTTGGTTTGGTTATCGTCTCGTTATGTTCCTATGAAGGTTTCCTCTCCTAAGTTTAAGCCTCGTTTCATTGGTCCGTATAAGATTTCTGAGGTTATCAATCCTGTGTCTTTTTGTTTGGCCCTTCCTGCTTCTTTTGCCATCCATAATGTGTTCCATAGGTCGTTATTGCGGAGATACGTGGCGCCTGTGGTTCCATCTGTTGATCCTCCTGTCCCGGTGTTGGTTGAGGGGGAGTTGGAGTATGTGGTGGAGAAGATTTTGGATTCTCGTGTTTCGAGATGGAAACTCCAGTACCTGGTCAAGTGGAAGGGTTATGGTCAGGAAGATAATTCCTGGGTTTTTGCCTCTGATGTTCATGCTGCCGATCTGGTTCGTGCCTTTCATTTGGCTCATCCTGGTCGGCCTGGGGGCTCTGGTGAGGGTTCGGTGACCCCTCCTCAAGGGGGGGGGGGGGTACTGTTGTGAATTCTGTTGTCGGGCTCCCTCCTGTGGTCATTAATGGTACTTCGGCTGGTTCTGTCCATGGACTTCCTCTGGTGGGTGTTTCTGAGTTTCCTTCCACAGGTGACGAGGTTAATTCGTTAGCTGCTGCTCTATTTAACTCCACTTAGATCTTTGCTCCATGCCACCTGTCAATGTTCCAGTATTGGTCTAGTTCACTCCTGGATCGTTCTTGTGACCTGTCTTCCCAGCAGAAGCTAAGTTCCAGCTTGTATTTCTTTGGTTTGCTATTTTTCTGTCCAGCTTGCTATTTCTATTGTTGTCTTTCTTGCTGGAAGCTCTGGGACACAGAGGGAGCGCCTCCGCACCGTGAGTCAGTGCGGAGGGTCTTTTTGCGCCCTCTGCGTGGTCTTTTTGTAGGTTTTTGTGCTGACCGCAAAGTAACCTTTCCTATCCTCGGTCTGTTCAGTAAGTCGGGCCTCACTTTGCTAAATCTATTTCATCTCTGTGTTTGTATTTTCATCTTTACTCACAGTCATTATATGTGGGGGGCTGCCTTTTTCCTTGGGGAATTTCTCTGAGGCAAGGTAGGCATTATTTTTCTACCTTCAGGCCTAGCTAGTTCCTTAGGCTGTGCCGAGTTGCATAGGGAGCGTTAGGCGCAATCCACGGCTATTTCTAGTGTGTTTGATAGGATTAGGGATTGCGGTCAGCAGAGTTCCCACGTCCCAGAGCTCGTCCTTATTATCAGTAACTATCAGGTCATTCCATGTGCTCTTAACCACCAGGTCCATTATTGTTCTGACCACCAGGTCATAACAGATGGGGCAGGATCATGGGACAGATGAGGCAGGATCATGGGACTGATGTGGCAGGATCATGTGACAGATAGGGCAGGATCATTGGACAGATGGGGCAGGATCATGGGACAGATGGGGCAGGATGGGGAGATCATATGGGGCAGGATGGGACATCACATGGGGGCAGGATAGGAGAACATATGGCTGGTGCCAGAAATGAGACACACGGGCGCCAGGATGGGGAATATTATTACCATAGGGGCTAATTAAGGGATATTATTACTGCAGTGAAGTATTTATTTTATTGTTTGAGGATACTGTTTTAAAAGGGGGGCGGTCCTTTTGACTGTGGATAGTTTGAGGGGTGGTGGCGGGGCTTGGGTGGAGCCTGGGCGCAGTGTCAAGGGAGCCCCGAAAATTTTGCCAGTATGGGGCCCCAAAAATCCTAGTGGCAGCCCTGGTCACATTGTAACAAAGCACAGACACAGACTCCTTTAATATTCTTAATGAAACCATACTTACGACCTTGTCCATTCCCCCGATGCCCTCCTCTCCTGGAAAAGAGGTAAAAAACAAACATTCCTCACTTTTCCACAGAGATGCTTTTAATCCATTTGTCCCGTGATGGGTCTAGCTCTGCTACATCTAGATGAGAGGCTACATGGTTGTGCAGCGACCCAGAGATCTGGTCGCTGCAGTAACGTCGCTCTGCCACTAAGGGGAGTGATGGTATGTCTTATGGCACTAAAGGAGTTCTTCTGACCAGGTATCACAGCACACATTACACTTCACACTCCGGCCACTAGGGGGAGCAAAAGGCCTATTTATTAGGTCACTCCTCACACTGGTAAAACTAGGGGTTGGACAGGAAGTCAGGGAGAACGCAGCCTGGGAGAGCTCCAGGGAGGACCTGTCAGAACTGGGGAATCTGGCAGGTACCTAGCCGAAAGGACAGATTGTTACGGAACCGCGCCTGCACTACCTTGCGGCGGTATCTAAAGAAAGGACCCGAAGCGAAGGATAATGTGGACAGTGAGAAAAGAGATCAAGTACAAAGGAGAACCAGTAGGAGTCGTGCCCCGAGAACGGCAACATCCTACTGAGGCGCATAGCCGGTGGCCGGAGCACCGAGGAAGTAACAATCTCCACGCATTACTTCAAACAGAGGCAGGACAGTTAATTACAGGTTGGCTGTCTACCATACATCACCTAAGAAGGACAAAGGGGGCAATTGTGGGAAAGGGGCGACACTAGGGTCCCAGAATAACTTTAGGCCTACCTGTCATAAAGGTGCGTCCTAGCCATAACAAACCTGGGGGACGGAGAGAGAAAGATCTAGAAAGAACGAGAACAGAAGTTGTGAGAACTATCCCGAATGCCCAGCAGGGAAGAACTACAACACACAGGCGCTGGTGGTAGGCACTGATTTCCACCTGCAAAGGGAACTCTGGATGTGCCTTCGGATCGGCCGGTCTCAGACAGCCCTGTTGACAGTGCCCTGGATTGAGGATCCTGAAACCTTCAGTAAAAGGTAAAGAGACTGCAATTCTGTGTCCTCGTTATTCCTCGCACCTTGCACCACGCACCATCACCTTTCATTGGACGCCCCTTAGCAGGGTCACGGACCGGGACCAGCCACCGTGACATCCCCAAAACTGAGCAAGCAGAGGACCCGTACCGAGTAACCCGCGGCCCTGCGTCTGGGGGCGCTCCAACTTCGCGTCACGAACAGGATATACTTAAGCCTGAAGAATCAGGTCATGTGTGCCTTGGAATTGTGATTGAACTGTGACTTATTGCAAAGACTGTGTATTGTTATTTGCCGCCAAAAATCTGCCATTGCCGCGCCGTGTGGAGCGCGAGGGGAGGAGCCATAGCTTCGTGGGTGGAGCCGGCTGGAAAAGAGCATGGAGCGGAAGACGCGGTGAGGCGCCGATCCCAGAAGGAGAACCCCGACCCCGACAGGTTAGCAAGGGGGGAAGGACAGCCATGTCGGATCCTGGAGGAGCGGAGGCGGTGGCCACAGCTGCAGACCCGGGAGCACTTCCAGACTCCGTGGTAGATGCAGCCACGGGTCTGATCTCACCGCCGGATGCCGTGGGGCTTGCCACTCCCATCAACCAGCCGGGTACTGCCGCCGCTACAACAGTCATTGCTGTAGCGGCGGCTACAACAGCCATTATGTCCTTCTCTATGCCGTACCTACCAGGAGCCGCCTGGCTCCCGCGATACTGCGGAGAAGCTCATACGTTAACTGACTTTAAAGAGGGGATTTGTAGCCTGCTCGAGTTTTATCCCTTGACGGAGCCTCAGAAAGTCCATATGATAACCGGCCAACTCTTTGGAGCGGCATTGAGGGAAGTGAAGTCCTGGCCCGCTGCAGACAAGAAAACTGCGCAACAGGTATTTGCCAAGCTTAAAACCACCTTTGACACCCGCACCGCTACGGAAATTAAATTGACATTCTATGGGTGCAAGCAGAGGCCGCAGGATAGCTTACGGGACTATGCTCTTAATCTTCAGGAGGCGCTGCGGGCCATCAAGCAAAGTGACCCAAACAGCATGCAAGATGAAGATAAACTCCTGAAGGAGCGGTTCGTCGAAGGGCTCCTGTGCAGTAACCAAAGGGCCCAGCTACACTTCCTGGCCATGCAGAACCCAGACCTAACTTTTGCGCAATTCAAAGATAAAGCTATCCAGGCACTACCAGAGCGACAGCCCAGCCGTGCCACACTTCCCAGGCGTCAAGCCCTCACATACCACCAGGAGGTGGCGCCGGACGCACCCGTCTCCGCCGAGGCCGATGCCCAGATCCTGGAAGACGACTCCCCTGCAGGACTGTGCCTCCAGGTACAGGAACTGACCAGAAGCGTTGCTGCCCTAGCCCGGACCGTCCAGTCCCTACAGGAGGCCCCCAAGGAGAAGATCCAGCTGGCTTCCAGACCGGAAGATGTCCCCTGGCAGCGACCAAGGAGAGTTCCATTGACCAGAGGCAGAGACGACGATGGTTTTCATCGGGATGGACGACCTATCTGCCGCCGCTGCCACCAGGTGGGCCATCTTGCAAGGTACTGTTAGTTAAATGAGCAACCCCTGGGGCCAAGGGCCAACCCCCAGGAGTAGAATGCCCAGGCCTGCAAAATTGGAGAGCCAAATACGTCGGGGGGTGTCCAGTTCTCCCCATCGTGATCGACGGTATCCCCATGAACGCTTTGCTGGACACCGGTTCCCAGGTGACAACTATGCCCTACATTCTTTATAGACGTTATTGGGAGGACACCGCCATTACCCGTGCCCCCGATGAGGATTTCACTATAATAGCTAGCAATGGTCAGCCACTGCCGCAAGTGGGGTACAAAGAGGTCACTATTAAGGTGGGGCGGGTAGAATTGGAGGCCCAAGGAATTGTCATTGTTGATATTGACCGGCGTGAACGTAACCCCATGATGACCATCGGTACTAATGTCATAGAAAATTGTCTTGCAGAAGTTATTGTCTTGTTGCAGCAAGTAGCAGAGACAGCTGGTTACAGTGAACAACGTGCCTTGCAGAAAGAAATCAGAGCCCTAATGCGGAGACAGCAAGTGGAGCTGACTGGTGGTGAAATTGGCCGGGTCACAGTGAGTGATTCGAACCCCATTGCAATACCCCCCAGGAGTGAAATGTTAATATGGTGTCGGGCAGCCATAGGTCTCGGGGGTAAAGACTATCAGGCCCTGGTAAAACCTGTGTATTCGGAGAATAGGCCTACCCTCCTGACAGCCAGAGGGGTGGTTGACATCCGCAAGGGGAGGGTGCCAGGAGGAAGTCCACCTAACTAAATATGTCACACTTGCCAAGCTGTTTACTGTTAATAATAGTGTGATACAGGCACCCGGGCCCTTGGCTCCGTCCAAGTCGGTGGAGGACAATGGCTCCGCAGAGCAATCAAAAGATTGGTGTCAAGAATTACATGTGGGCACTGATGCTACTCCATCTCACCAGATACAGGGGGCCTACAGGGTGGTTCACGAGTATGAGCGGGTATTCAGCAAACACCCCCTTGATTTCGGGCGGGTAAAAGGGATTCAACATCACATCCCCACAGGATATCACCCACCCGTAAAAGAAAGATACCGTCCTGTACCCCCAGCTCATTATCAGTGTGCCAAGGATATGTTGCGAGAGATGAAGGAGGCTGGGGTAGTGAGAGACAGCTGTAGCCCCTGGGCAGCTCCGTTAGTCCTCGTTAGGAAGAAAGATGGCACCATGAGGATGTGTGTGGATTATAGGCAATTAAACCGCATTACACATAAGGACGCATACCCCCTGCCTAGGATAGAGGAGTCCTTGGCTGCGTTAAAGTCTGCTAATTACTTCTCTACCTTAGATCTCACCAGTGGGTACAGGCAAGTTCCCGTGGCAGAGGCGGACAAGAAAAAGACAGCCTTCACGACGCCGATGGGTCTCTGCGAGTTCAACTACATGCCCTTCGGATTGTGTAACGCCCCGGGGACGTTCCAGAGGATGATGGAGTGCTGTTTGGGACACAAGAACTTTGATACCGTGCTGCTGTATCTGGACGATGTCATTATCTTCTCTAAGACCTATGAAGACCATTTGAAGCACCTGGCCGAGGTATTTGAAGCGCTGTCCAACTTTGGCTTAAAGGTGAAACCGTCCAAATGCCATCTGCTCAAACCCAAAGTACAGTACCTGGGCCATGTGGTGAGTGCCGAAGGAGTGGCCCCAGACCCCGACAAGGTCACGGTGATCAAGGACTGGCTGCAGCCCAGTAACCCTCATGAAGTCCGGCAGTTCCTCGGGTTGGTGGGCTACTACCGGAGGTTTATCAAGGACTTCACCAAGAAGGCCGCGCCATTGTAAGACCTGTTGGTGGGCCAGCCCAAGAAACCCAAGGGTAAGAATACCCTGCTGGATTGGAACGACGGACTGGAAGGATCGTTCACTTGCTTAAAATCGGCACTGATGGGAGAAGAAGTACTAGCCTACCCTGAATACGACCAACCGTTTGTATTGTATACGGACGCCAGCAACGTGGGGCTGGGAGCTGTGCGGTCCCAGGTCCAGAAGGGCAAGGAACAAGTAATCGCTTACGCCAGCAGGAAGCTTCGCCCCACTGAAAGGAACCCGGACAACTACAGTTCCTTTAAGCTGGAGTTCCTCGCCGTCATTTCGGCCGTGACGGAGAGGTTCAAGCACTATCTGGCCTCAGCGAAATTCACCATCTTCACAGATAATAATCCACTTACGCACTTGGACACAGCGAAACTCGGCGCCTTGGAGCAGCGGTGGATGGCCCAGTTGTCCAATTACGACTTCACCATCAAGTACCGGGCGGGGCACAAGAATGTGAATGCCGATGCATTGTCCCGAATGCCTCACCTACCCAAAACAGAGGAAGATCCAGAAACATTTGAAGAAGTGGAGCTGCCCGCTTTCCATCGTCCCAAGGCAACTCAGTGTTCCCATCAGGTGGAGAACAGGCGCAGAAACAAACAGGGCGCCCCGTTGAATCCCCTGCCCCACCACGGGTGGACAGAGAACCAGGATGGTGACCCTGAGGTCCGTCGGGTGAAAGAACTCCTGACGCAGGCAGGTTTGCATCCCGGCCCGGATGATCCACCGGAGGCATTACAGTTGTGGAAGGAGAGGGGCAAACTGTTTATTCACGATGGCAAGCTGTGCCGAAGGAGCATCGACCCCCGCACTCACGAATTGGTGTGGCAGATTGTGGACCCCAGACAAGATGTGCCAATGGTCCTGGGAGCGCACCACGATGGGGCAGGACACTTCAGATGGAGGAAGCTGGAGAGGCTACTCCATGGGAGGCTCTACTGGATCGGCAAGAGGAAGGCCGTCAAGAAGTGGTGTCGAGAGTGTGCCCCCTGTAGCTTACGCCGGAAGGATCGTGACAGCCAACGGGCTCCCTTGCAGTCCATCATCACCAAACGGCCGCTCGAGTTGGTCGCACTGGATCACGTAAAGCTAACACCTAGCCGGTCAGGGTATATCTACGCTCTCACCATTGTGGACCACTACTCCAGATTCCTAGTAGTCATACCAGTCAAAGATCTGACGGCTAGGACGGCTGCCAAAACCTTCCAGCAGTACTTCTGTCGACCCCATGGGTACCCAGAGAAGGTATTGACCGATCAGGGGCCAGCATTTGAAGCGGAGGTGTTCCAGGAGTTCTGCAATTTGTACGGGTGTAAGAAGATCAGAACCACGCCGTACCATCCACAGACCAACGGGATGTGTGAGAAGATGAACCAAGTGGTGATCGACTTACTGAAGACCTTACCTGTAGAGGAGCAGAACTTGTGGCCTACAAAGTTACCAGACTTGGTGGATATGTACAACCACATCCCGGTGAATTCCACCAACTGCACCCCAGCGTACCTGATGCGAGGAAGGTCTAGCAAGTTGCCCATCGATCTGGACATGGGGGTCCTGACCCCCGAAGATATATCGCCAGATGCGGATTGGGATACCGAGAGGCAGCAGAGGTAACGCAAAGTACAGGAATGTGTAGAAAGGAGTCTCGCTCAAGCCAGACAGAAGCAAGAGAGGGACTACAACCAGTATGCTCCCGTGGCTCCATTGGCACCTGGTGAGCAGGTACTCAAACGAAAGAGGAGACTACACAAGCTTGATGATCAATGGGAAGCGGAACCGTATACCATTCTCTCCTCCGATATTGACAATACGAAGGTCTGTCTCATCAGTAAAGACGGAGGGGAGACCTCATCGGCCATATCCAGAGACCACCTGAAAATATGCCCTGATAAGCTGAAAGATGGGGAAACAAATTCCAGGACTTCTCCGCCTGTGGAAGAGGAGAAGATGATACACACTGTTCTTGGCGATTTTCCCCAGTCCTGGACTCAAATAAATCAGGCCATTGTGGTACCTGTCTTAATGTTTCGTCAACCGAAACCGCCAGGACTAAATGTGGTGCCGGGGCATCTGGATCCGCAAGCGCAGCCGACCCCGCCAGAAGATGCAATGCCAACGGTCGAACCAGCGGGCCCTCCCTCTGTCATCGGTGAATCTGCCATGCCCACCACTAATAGTGGCAGCACTGAGGACTCCAGTATGCCAGTGCTGCCCAGACTTACTAGAAGTGTAGCTAGAAGACAGTGCACTACACTAGCGATAGCAAGCGTAGCGGGTCCTGTCAGGCCAGTAGCAACCCCTGCGCTGCGGAGGTCTACGCGTAGCACCAAGAATCAGACTCCACTTTGCTATAGACCTTGGAGATATTAACGATAGTTACTATTTGGTTGAAAATGCTTGTGTAAATATCTGTGTTATAGGTTTAAGAATGGACAATGGTGTGATGGACAGTGAATCACTCCAAAACTTTCACAGGGGCCCCTTTGTTTACCCGGGGTCCCTGCTGTTCTATGGTTGCACCTACTGAACTGGGAGTCATGGACTGTGCATGACCAATCTTTTGCAACGTTCAAGCGTCCTTACCTTTCATAAGGGAAATCACTGTTATATTTATTTGTTCATAGTATATAAGAATTTTTGTGCGTTTTCTATTAACATGTATTGTTATTCTTCTTTTCCCAGTCCGGGAGTACTGGATTTAACCGGGGAGGAGTGCAGCGCCCCAGAGATCTGGTCGTTGCAGTAACATCGCTCTGCCACTAAGGGGAGTGATGGTATGTCTGATGGCACTAATGGAGTTCTTCTGGCCAGGTATCACAGCACACATTACACTTCACACTCCGGCCACTAGGGGGAGCAAAAGGCCTATTTATTAGGTCACTCCTCACACTGGTAAAACTAGGGGTTGGACAGGAAGTCAGGGAGAACGCAGCCTGGGAGAGCTCCAGGAAGGACCTGTCAGAACTGGGGAATCTGGCAGGTACCTAGTCGAAAGGACAGATTGTTACGGAACCGCGCCTGAACTACCTTGCGGCGGTATCTAAAGAAAGGACACGAAGCGAAGGATATTGTGGACAGTGAGAAAAGAGATCAAGTACAAAGGAGAACCAGTAGGAGTCGTGCCCCGAGAACAGCAACATCCTACTGAGGCGCATAGCCGGTGGCCAGAGCACGGAGGAAGTAACAGTCTCGCATTACTTCAAACAGCGGCAGGACAGTTAATTACAGGTTGGCTGTCTACCATACATCACCTAAGAAGGACAAAGGGGGCAATCGTGGGAGAGGGGCGACACTAGGGTCCCAGAATAACTTCAGGCCTACCTGTCATAAAGGTGCGTCCTAGCCATAACAAACCTGGGGGACGGAGAGAGAAAGATCTAGAAAGAACGAGAACAGAAGTTGTGAGAACTATCCCGAATGCCCAGCAGGGAAGAACTACAACACACAGGCGCTAGTGGTAGGCACTGATTTCCACCTGCAAAGGGAACTCTGGATGTGCCTTTGGACCGGCCGGTCTCAGACAGCCCTGTTGACAGTGCCCTGGATTGAGGATCCTGAAACCTTCAGTAAAAGGTAAAGAGACTGCAATTCTGTGTCCTCGTTATTCCTCGCACCTTGCACCACGGACCATCACCTTTCACCATCACCTTAGCAGGGTCACAGACCGGGTCCAGCCACCGTGACATCCCCAGAACTGAGCAAGCAGTAACCGAGTAACCCGATGCCCTGCGTCTGGGGGCGCTCCAGTTGCATGATGCGACCATACAGCCTGCCATCCAGCAGACACAGGGTATCATGTGCTGAGTGTCTCTTTCTGAACTAATATTACTAATCTGAGGGCACCGCAAGCATGAGAGAGTTCCCCTGCTCGCGGTACCGTCAGACAGGTCCTGCGAGTTCACAGTCTATGAACTCCACCTAGGAATTGCCGGCTTTACAAAGGAAAACGGTGCGCAAAAATTGGATAGCTCTCGCATGGTCTGAGTGCTGTGCGATTTTTTTTTCTCACACTCATAAGCTTGCATTGGCGAGTCTTGGCCGAGTTTCGGTGCCAATCACAGCATGCTTTGATTTTACACGCACGTCGAATACGGCTGAGAAAGTAAATGCTGATGTGAGCTGCCCCATAGATTAACACTGGGCCGAGTGCTATGCGATGTTTTCTCGCATAGCATTCGCCTGTATTCTACGGTAGTGTGACGCCAGCCTAATCATACAAATCTGATTATTGCAGTCACAATTCTGTGGTGGTTATTGGAAACAGTCATCAAATACAGTGGCATGTAAAGGTTTGAGCATCCCTGGTCAAAATTACTGTTACTGTGAACAGTTAAGCAAGTTGCAGATTAAATGATCTCTAAAAAGGTCTAAATTTAAAGATGACACAATTCCTTTGTATTTTAGGCAAATATATGTTTTCATCTTTTACATTTTAAAAATTAAAAAAGGAAAATGTGCTAATACAAACGTTTGTGCACC